>NW_021144767.1:3499020-3841520 GCF_900634625.1 Parambassis ranga
CCAGGACTGAGTTTTCTTCCAAACCAGCAGTCACACTGTTTCCTTTCCTTCTGATTCTTCTGTAACTCACTGATATATATCCTCTCCACTCGACTCCAGTAACAGCGACCAGTCAGAACATTTCTACACAGCAGCTGAGCCACCTGTCAAATCTGTCTGGATGATCAGGATATGGCTGCTCCTCTCTCACAGTGTCACCTTCCTGTTGTTGTCAGACAGTTTGAGCTTTGTGTCACTGAGTTTGTGTCGACTTCAAGTTGACAGAAATCTGATGGAGAGAAAAAGACACAGCTGCAGTTTATCATCTGACACATCTGATGGCTTCATTCTGTCTTTACTGACTGATGTGTTGTTCATTCATACAAAGTTTATCATCAGACTTTTGTCACTAATGTTTGAATGAACAAACACAAACTATCAGCTTTGTGTTCAAACACAAACTGGATATTTGCAGCAATGTGAGTAAAGACAGACGACACATTAGAACATGAGAAGAACAGCGAGCATCAACTGTATCATTGGATAAAGAGCATCATCCAAAGCTCCTTCATCAGAGTCTGGAGGAGGATCTGGACTGAAAGACCAGACTCAGACCTCCTGATCTATCCTGATATTGTTCCACTGTTACTATTGTAAATACTTATTCCGCTTCTGTATTATTCTCCTTCTTCTGGACACATTTTCAGCAGAACTAGTCCCACAGCTTAATGTGAGCGACCTGAAACTTTTACAGGACGTCCGGCTGTACAGGGACACCTGTGCTGTGACTTTTCTTTCCGTCTCCGACGTACGGTTTTCACGTAAATCGCAAAAACCAGTGGCGCACGACATAGATGGTGAATGGGAAGAGAGAGGAGAAAAAGGCAAAAGTCACAAAACCAGGAAGCCAACAAACTGAGGGAGCTGTTTCCATTGTAACTCCACAGGTGCTCTGACTGACTTCTCTGATGACATCAGCAAAGATGGCCGCTCCCATAACAATGCATTGGGTTCATTCAAACCAATGTAACTTCACTGTATTGATCCATAGAGAGGCAGACACACACACACACCACCACACACACACACACACACACACTGATTTTCAAAATAAAAGCCTCCAAATCATTACAGACCTTACTAGGCCTGGTAACTACACACAAGCCACCCAGAAATATGCAGACCCACAACTATACACACCTGCCAACACACAGACCACAAACATGGATTTTCAAATAAAAGACCCTGCACAATAACAGGATATGGCTGACGTGTAGAATTTCCAAAATAAAACACTTAAACCTGTTTAACATGCCATTAGGGAGTGTCTCCAACCCACCCCCCACACACACACACACTTACACAGACACACACTGATTTTCAAAATAAAAGCCTCTAATTCATTTCACAGCTAACTAGCGCTAGCCACCCCTACAAATTATACATCAAATCGACCGGCTCGGGCAGGACTACTACCCTCTGAGGTTTTGGTAGCGATCGGATAAACGGTGTTTGAAAAAATCCAGAAAAACTGCGATCAACCCTCCACACAGGCATCAAATCACTGTCAAACTTTGAAGGCATGGTGTTTGGGCATGCTTTCACACAGAACCTTCATTCAAAATGTAAAATGTAGATAAACATTAGACCTCTGACATATTGAGTCCCCATGTCTGTGCCACTTTTTGTTTTGACAGGCAAGCCACTTAAGCTGACCTAACCCCCCTCATAGGAAATAATGGGGAAACTGGTGAGATCCCTGACAAAACCCAGCTAACTTTGGAAGCCTATCAGTCTGGCATGCCTCTACACAGAATATTCATTTCAACTGCAAACTGCTCATAAGGAGTTGGGACTTTATCATACTGAGTCCTCATGTTCATGTCTTTTACCAAACTCATAAAATAGCAGCCAAAGTCACATCCACATCTTTAGGATTCCTCCATTCAGAATGAATGGAGAAGCTTGGGGCCTATTAAACCTTATATAAAACCAATCAGAAACACTGTAAAAGCATGAAATGTCATCAGTGGCATCTTTCACATCTGCCGGTGATCAGGAATGAGGTTTGGTGGTATATAATGGGTGGGACCGGCAGCAGAGTGTGGGTGAGCGCGCATTGGCCCACTCAAAATTTCTTGTGAAATTTTCTAGGTTATAATACAATAGTTATTTCTATTTTCTTCCTGTTTGGTTCTTCTGTCCTTATGTTCCTTTCTTTGGTTGGGATTGTTGGTGCATTATCATTGAGGGTTCTTCCTGTAGAACAGACCACAAAGTCCAGTTCATATGTTCACTGGGCCGAAGCCTCTGTCATAAAATCAATAATGTCATAATATGCCACCAGTACTGTTGTCCACAGGATGAAATCACACGTTTAAAAATGATTATTATTTATATATATTTAACATTTCACCACAAGATGGCAGCAAACATGGTCAAACTCTCCCACCACCTGTTTTGCCAGTGATCTGTGTTTTTTTTTTTTTTTTTTTTTTTATTGCCCATTTCTAAAATGGCAAGTGTGAGTAAGAAAAGGAAGGTTGACAGCGAAGGCCGACGTTTCAGGACAAGTGGAAGGAAGAAGAATGTGAGGGCAAGACATCTTGCACATTGAAACCTGTTTTGGAGCCAGACCTGCCCCCTTTACTGCAGCTGAGAGCCCAGTCTCTTCCTTCTCATCAGAGGTCCCTCGTAAGCGCGGGTTACGTTCCAAAAATAACCCGCAAAAGGTGAAAATCCGTGAAGTGATCGGCTTTATTTTTTACAGTTATTCTAGATGCTTTAAGGCTGTGAACCCTCACTACACACTTTATACTCCTTTCTCTCCTGTTCAAACACTGTCAGAGTTCAAACCTTCCTAAAATAAGTCCAGTGTTACAGAATGAAACCAAAGCACAAAGCAAATATAAAAGGAAATATAATAACTGAAGATTAAAAAATGGTTTGTGAATGGAAGTTGTGGCGGCTGCACTAAATGAATGATAGTTAATGTGGTCTGTCATTTAAAAGATGACTGGACATACTTTCTATCTACTGACAGGGCGCCGCCATGACGGTTTGGAAAGCTGCCCCGTGATTGGTTGAATGGAAATGCCTGCATTGTGCTGAAAATCAGGGCGTTGTAGCAGATTGGGAAAAAAGGGAAGAAGCGGTGCAGGGAAACATGGCGGATAACGTGTTTGTTACTAATTGATTAGAAACTTTAAACAGAGACCCCCGTGTGAAACTTATTTTGGTGGTAACTCGTTTTCTTAAACAGTGGCGTTTCTCGCCCTAACCCTAACCCTAATAATGCTGCTCACAGCTCAGTGTCTCAGTGTCTTCAATCTTCAGTCCATCAGTCCAGTCTGACCCTTTGGATGAGATTCTTTGTGTCTGAGTCCTGCCTGCTTTTGGACTGTGGAGCTGTTTCTTCCTGTGTTTGGACCTTTTTCAACCCCTTTGTGGTCTCTTATTGGATTTTGTCTTTTGTCTGCTTTGGTTGTCTCTGTTATGTCCCAGGCTGAGGGAAACCCACACCAGCATGTCTGCACCTCCCCACTCGTCCCCACTCTCAGATCGGCAGCTACACAGGCTGGTTTCAGTGTTAGGCTGCAGTTCATGAACTCATAGCTGAGCAGTGCCCAAACAAACACAGAGACACTACAACACACTAAAGCTCCCTAACAAGAGAAAAAAGGAAACCAATGACAAAGCTGGAACCTAAAACTCCTGCTGGGGAGTAATAAACTCCAGTAAACACCAAAGAAATCCAACCGCCGAGGCTGCGCTACAACAGCTCTGATGGACTGATAGAACACTGACTCATGCACAATAACATGAGGAAAGACTGAGTCAAACTTACACCTCCTTGGAACAGGTTTTAACCTCTGCTCTCCACCATGCTCCACCCTGCAGGAAGAAACACAGTCAGAATGATTTTCTAACCAACATGAGTCCAAACTGCTGATCAACATGAAGCCAGAGTTCCTCAGTTTGTCAGAGACACACAAACAGACTGAAACTCATCGTGTCGACTCCAGAAGAGTCTCTCCTGATCTGCTCTGTGTTTATTCATGTCCTCCATTCTGTGAAATATTGCTCTCTGTCAGTGCTTACTGTAAAATCCTCTTCATGCAGCAACAGTGTAGGTTTGATCTCAGCATTGTGCATTTATCCAAAGCAGCAAACAAGCCACACTGTCTCTGACTGTTTGTTCCTTTCACTCTATATGCAAACACAAGCCTGGTTCACATGTGTCATGGATGGAAGAGTTTCTGACACACTTCAAATAAATACATTCACTCATGTCTGTGTGTAGTTTTTACAGTGATAATATTGTAGTGTCTCCCTGCTCTCTGTCTCTGACTGAAGGAACTCCTCCTTCTACCATTGTGTTGTCTCCTCTGAAGCTTCACATATGGATTGTTTCAGGAACATTTGTTTGTGGAAATAATTCAGTGGTTCTTACAGCTGAGGACATTAATAAGTAGGGCATCATTAGTATTTGATCTGCACTAAGTGTGACTGAAAATCAGTCTGTATGTATTTTGACATGAAGAACGTGTATAAAGAAAAGTGAAGTTAACATGATGGACACTTAATGATGGAGGAAGATGAACATCAGGGATCAGTGATTATTTCTTCTCTGCAGTTTCAGTCCATCCATCAACAGCTGTGGATATATGAGCTAAACTGACAGACTGAGGAGGACTCATGCTCTGTGGTCTCTGTGTACCTGAGAGTCTTCAGACTACAATCTGGACTGTTGAGTAAAGCAGACAGCAGCTTCACTCCTGAGTCTCCTGGATGATTGTAGCTCAGGTCCAGCTCTCTCAGATAGGAGGGGTTGGAGGTCAGAGCCGAGGCCAGAGAAGCACAGCCCTCCTGTGTGATCAGACAACCTGACAGACTGGAGGTACAAAACATGTCATGAACTCAAGAAGAAAGAAGGAAAATCCAACAGATCTTCAACATGAACATGAAGCAGAATTTAACTGATGATCAAAAGCTGGATCCTGACCTGAGAGTCTCCAGTCTGCAGTCTGGACTCTTCAGTCCACGAGACAGCTGCTTCACTCCTGAATCCTGCAGGTCGTTATTATCCAGATCCAGCCCTCTCAGACTAGAGGACTGGGAGCTGAGGACTGAGGACAGAGCTTCACAGCTTCTCTCTGAGAGGTTACAGCTGCTCAGCCTGAAAGAAATGAAATGTGTACATTTAACAATACTGAATAATTGTAAAAAGTAGAGCAGTGCAATGAAAAAAACAATTCTACAACATGAAAGGACACTATTGTCTAAGCTTAGTAATGTCAGTGGTTATAATTTGTGAATTATGTTTGTACCTACTTTATTATTAATCATCGGCGAATCATCAAATTACTCCTTACTGACACATAGTGACTGCTGCAGTGCATGAACTGAATGAGCGAATGAATGAATGCATCAATAACCAGTTACAAAATTTGTTCTAAATAATGAAAATCAAGGTGTCAATGTTTTATTGTTCATATAAAAATCAACCATGTTTGAAATGGTTCATAAATCCACCTACAGAACTTTGTTGGAGGCTTTGACCACTGGCAGCAGCCTCAGAAGAGCCTCCTCTGAAGCAGAGTATTTCTTCAGGTCAAACACCTCCAGATCTTCTTCTGATGACAGTAAGATGAAGACCAGAGCTGACCACTGAGCAGGAGACAGTTTATCTGTGGAGAGACGTCCTGATCTCAGGGCCTGTTGGATCTCCTCCACTAGAGAACGATCATTCAGTTCATTCAGACAGTGGAACAGATTGATGCTTCTCTCTGCAGACACATTCTCACTGATCTTCTTCTTGATGTACTGGACTGTTTCCTGATTGGTCTGTGAGCTACTTCCTGTCTGTGTCAGCAGGCCCCGTAGAAGAGTCTGATTGGTCTCCAGTGAAAGACCCAGGAGGAAGCGGAGGAACAAGTCCAGGTGTCCATTTGGACTCTGTAAGGACTTGTCCACAGCACTCCGGTGGAGGTGTTTTAGTTTGGATTTGTGTCTAATGACTTTAGACCACCAAGATTGTTCCAGCAGGTTGACAGCAGAGCTGATGAAGGTCAGATGGACATGAAGAGCAGCCAGAAACTCCTGAACACTCAGGTGGATGAAGCAGAAGACCTTGTCTTCCTCTTTGAAGATCTGTGTGAACACTCCTGATTTCACTGGGGCTGGTTTATCGATGCCACAGTCTGTCAGGTCTGATTCATAGAAGATCAGGTTTCCTTTCTGCAGCTGATCAAACGCCAGTTTTCCCAGAGCCTGGATCATCTCCCTGCTCTCTGGGCTCCAGTGTGAATCTGTCTGAGTTCCTCCATCATACTTTACCTTCTTCACTTTGGTCTGAACCACCAGGAAGCGGATATACATCTCAGTCAGGGACTTGGGCAGCTCTGCTCCCTCTCTGGTTTCCAACATGTCCTCCAGAACTCCAGCAGTGATCCAGCAGAAGACTGGGATGTGGCACATGTTGTGGACGATTCGTGATGTCTTGATGTGGGAGATGATCCTGCTGGCCTGCTCCTCCCCTCTGAATCTCTTCCTGAAGTACTCCTCCTTCTGTGGGTCAGTGAACCCTCTGACCTCTGTCACCACGTCCACACAGTCAGTAGGGATCTGATCGGCTGCTGCAGGTCTTGTGGTTATCCATATGCGAGCGGAACGCAGCAGTTTTCCATTGATGAGGTTTTTCACCAAGATATCGGTGGTGGTGGACTTAGTTACATCAACAGAGTGACTATCATCAACATGAAGGTCCAGATGAAGGCGGCTCTCATCCAGTCCGTCAAACACAAACAGAAGCTTGAATTCACTCTTGTCGTAGTTGCTGTTTCCTGATGACTGCAGAGCAGTAAAGATGCAATTAAGAGCCTCCTCTTTGATGTCCACAGCCTCTGGGATACATTCATGAATGAGATTTGCCAAACTGAACTGTTTTCCCATCCGTGGATTCAGCTGGCGGAAGTAGAAGGGGAAAATGAGATGCACATCTTGATTGGCTGTTCCTTCAGCCCAGTCCAGAACAAACTTTTGCACCAGGAAGGTCTTTCCAATTCCTGCGATTCCGTTGGTCAGCACTGTTTTTATGGGTCTGTATTCTCCAGAAGGATGTTGGAACATGTCTCTGGGTTTGACAGATTTTTCAGTGTCTCTGGGCCTCGAGGCTTTCTGGATCTGTTGGACCTCATGCTGTGTGTTGTCAGGGCTGGCTGTGATGTATAGCTTTGTGTAGATATCAACCAGACGCTTTTTTTGTATTGCCGAGCCTTCTTGTGCACACAGAAACCTGTCCTGGAAGTGTGATTGGAGTTTCTGTTGGTAATATGTAATGTGATGTGGTTCTGGCACTGGAACCATCCCATCTGTGTCAAAAACAGTGAGTAGGTTAGTGTGTGTACACATACAGGCACTGAGCATTAACTTTTAGAGACAGCCCAGTCTGTTCCTACAAAGCAATACAGATCCATCATTGTCCAAAACACGTCTCTGATGCAGATGATTCAAGATGGGGGACACAAAAGTGCCACACTGTTCGACACCCATAAGAGCCAGAGCCGTGTTCTAATGGGAAAGTGTTAAAGCTACAATCAGAACATCGTATCTGTGTGAATCAAGTTCCTCAGTCCTACTCTTCCTTTCATGATAGGTTGGTGCCCCCTGCAGTGCGAGCATGGAAACAGCAAAACGGACCTGAAAGTGGCAAACCTTTGTCTCTGGATAATGTGGATGATTCTGTAAAGAGGCTGGTGGTTTGTTATGTCATTGTTAGTTATAAGCATGTGTGTGTCAAGGGAAGTGGAAAAAGTGGAAAGAGTTAAACAGTGTTTAAGGTGCTCTGATCACTTGCTTTGTCTTTCAGACTTACGAAGCGATATTTTCGACTGCTTTCTTTATTACCTACATGACATATTAAAACTTCATACTTGTACTTTTACTTACAATACTTGAGTACATTTTAAAGGAGAGACAGCGAGATCCCAAAGTGGAATTTGGTGGCACATACCACTATCGAAGTGGTATGCCCCGCCTAATCAGATAAGCTGGTTTCAGTGTTAGGCTGCAGTTCATGAACTCAGAGGGGAGCAGTGCCCAAATCAACAAACAAAAAGACACTAAAACACACTAAGGTTCCCTAACAAAAGATAAAAAAAATGGCAAAGCTGGAACCTAAAACTCCTGACCCAAAAACAGGAGAACAAAGAAAAAGGGCGTCTCCCTCCTACAAGCTGCAGCTACACATGACAATATATACAGAGCTACTTACAAATGACAATGACTGATCCAAAAGCAAGATGGACTCCAGCTACACAAACACATCAACACAACAGGTACTCAGACACAGACTAAAGACACACAAATCATCTGGCTCATGTGAGAGTGGAAGTGAGGAGGACATGAGACTAAAAAGACACCTGGGACATGCTAGCAGGTCACAGTCCATATTCACTCCAATGACATCACATCCAGACGTTTGATGGACAAAAGCCTTTTTCTTGTTGCATATGTGGGTCAGAACAATAAGGATCCAGTAAGTGTGCAATGACACTGTGACTGAATACAAGAGACAAATGTCCATTAAAGACAGGACTTCTGATGGACTGATAGAACACTGACTCATGCACAATAACATGAGGAAAGACTGAGTCAAACTTACCCTTCCTCACATCAGGTTTTAACGTCTGCTCTCCACCATGGTCCACCCTGCAGGAAGAAACACATTCTGACTGTGTTATATCAAAGGCTGTCATGTGTGTAGCTACGTTGGTTGGCAGCATCAAAACACATGTGAGACAGTGAGCACGAGACACAAGAGATGGCAGCCAAAAAGAACGTCTGTATAAGGAGCTATTCTGTAATGAAACCTGTCAGTCATGTAAAGTTCACTAATGAAATTAGTTCATCATAATAATAACTGATGCATGGCATCTAACAGGCTAATCGCTGCACAATAGTCCTAACAGTCCTCTTAAGGTCTCCTTTAGAAAACAGGACACTCATAGTATTTCTGAAAACCATCTTACATATGTTCACAAAGAAACCAGGGAAGATGAAGCATTTGCTAATGATAATATGGAGTAAGGAGGCGTTCAGTTCATGTGTTGTGCTTAAAAATATTGTTCATATTACGATGTTAAAATACATTTTCCTCTCTGTTTTTTTGAGAGTGAGTGGTTTAAAAAAAAGAAAATGAGAGATGAGTAGTTCTAGTATGGAAAGTAATGGTCCAGCCAAATTGTCTCATGTTAATGTTGATATTTATAATCAGTTAAGCTGATAATGAGAATATTTATAATGATCATTGAGAGGCCATGTTTTACATGGTACATGGTTGTGTACACATGTGTTTATATGTCCTTATCTATATGTAAAGACATATTCTGTTATGAGAATATTATTGTAACCCTATTTTGGCCTATACAGGCCGGGTGTCTTTTCTTTATGTGGATCCCTGGGTTCAAGATCTTTCAGAGCCGAAAACTCTGTTTATATGTAAACGAAGGGAAAAGTAAAGGTAACACGAGTAAAATATAGAATATATATTGTTCCCTCATGATGACACTGGTGTTCAGGCCTGGGTGTCCTCACAGAGCTTACCTCTTATTGAGGTCATCGATGAGCAGCTGCTCGTGCGTCTGGAGGATGTGGTAGAATTTATCTTTGGCCTCTGTTCCAGCTTGCAGGAACGTGTAGAGCTCCCTGACCTTGTCCTGGCTGGTGGGCTGAGCTCTGATCCGATCATATGCTTCCTGCTGGATGACCGAGCCCAAGAGCTGGTCCAGGATGGGGTCGATGTTGCTGATTCTCTGGATCAGGTCAGCTCTGTGTTCATCCACAAAGTGCGTGTCTGAGAGGAGAGCAGAGAAAGATGATGACCTCTGTGGTGCGTTCAGGAACCCCTGCCCTCTGTCCTGTGAGGACTGATGGGCTTCAGGGTGTATAGAACGCTGAGTGCCTGACATTTCCCAGTTTGGGATCAATCAAAGAATAAAGATCATCAGTCTATCAGCTGGTTTATGGTGTGTTCAAGAGGAACTGGTGCTGACCTTTGGACTCTGCCCTCTTTGTGAGGTCAGAGAGGTCAAAGGTCAGGTCAGTAAAAACCCAAATACTCGCACTGAGGTTTGTGTGGTGTACAGAGAGAAGACTGTACTCACCGTCAGCGGGCTTTGCCATCAGTCCAGCTGTGTCTCCAACTGAAACAGAGGAGACACCGTCAGTGACAGTGGCTGGACCTTCAAAGTTTGAACTAGCTGCAAGTGAAGTAGCTGTGAACAAGTGTAGAACCTGCAGAGTTATAGAGTTGTCTGAAGAGGTTTCACTGCTCCTCCAAGCAGCTTCATGTAGTTCTAACATGCCTCTCGTTTCAGGTGTCTTCACTTCCTTGTGTCTCCTCTGCTGATCACCTGCTGGCCCTAATGTGTCTCACCTGTGTCCTGTTTTTTCCTGCTCCTCGTGTGTTTTTCTTGCTGACATCTTTCAAATATAGTATCACAATCAGTGTTAATTTTGTTGACGAATCATTTTCGTCATAGTTTTCGTTAACGACCTTTTTTTGCTGATAAAAATGAGACGATAACTAAATAAAAACTAACGCACGGTGCCAAAAACGAAGACGAAATGTATTGACACTTTCGTCAACGAATAAAAACGAGACGAAATTATTGATGGAGACGAGATCCAGTCAGAGCAAATTTTGTTTGTGGAAGGGAGGGACGAATCAGGAGACGGCGGCAGAGAGCCAATCAGAAGTGATCTCTCTGTGTAAGGACGTTACCCCGCGATGCTGGAAGAAGGCGTACTCATGCATGGTAACACAACACAGGAGAAGAACAGACACACGGACACGTTTGATGTCAAGACAAACAGGACGGTTCAAACCGTGTGGAGCGACTATCAGCGGTAAAAACACAACAAACGTGAAGCGACGTTTGCAGACGAGTCATCGTAACTTCCGCTCAAAGATACACGTGACAAAATCTATAAATGAAAACAGCGCTGATGGTTTTACGGCATGCGCACCGTTTCTAAGTTGTCACTGAAGTGTTTTGCTGTAGTTATGGAGTATTCATGAAGAAAGTCATGACTGAACAGTGTATTCAGGGAGAGCAGCTCACTGTTCACTGGTTCTTAGGTCATAGCAATTAAATAAAGAGGTGTTTGTTTCAAATTACACAAGTTAAAGCTGTGCCTGTGTTATTGCACAATAAAACCTTAATTATTTCATTCATATTTCATCAAAAATATATATCAAAGAATTTTAGTCGACTAAAACTAGACTAAAACTTAAAAAATGTTGATGACTAATATGTGACTAAAATAAAATGACATTTTAGTCACAACACTAAAATAAAAACTAAATTAGAAATTGCTGCCAAAATTAACACTGATCACAATAAATAATCTACAGAAATACATTTGAAAATAAATATTTATATATTTATTCTCATAATAAAGGCACAATTCAAGTCCATATTTTAGGAACTAATTAACATGTACTAATTTAATGTTTACTCATTAATTTAAACTCCTGAATAAAGATTACAGGCACTTTCTGAGTGCAAAACGTTACAAGCTCTTTAAGGAAATATCAACCCACATTTATTTCAGTGTAGAAATGTGAGCTGTTTAGTTGGTGTTAGTTGTGTCAGTGTAATAAATGTCAGATTATGTTGAAATGACTTAACACAGTCTTGTTAGCTTCACATAATTTAGTTATTTCGATTGAACACAACAAAGTTCTGTGGAACTTGTTGACATAACTATATTAAGTAAATTGGACAACTTCATCAAAGGGGAACTGTGCATGTCACACAGCCAAGTGCTGCCACCTGGTGTCAGGTGTAGGTATCAGGTTGGTGATCGTTCAGTTTACTCAACAATGTTGCGTTGAATTGACTTAGTTGGTTTGTGTTGCTTCAACAAGTTTACATTTTAAGTTTAGTTTTAAAACCAAACACACAAATGTTAATGAAACTGCACATAATTACATTTATTTGATCCAACAACTCACTGAGATCACTTTCACTACCTGAGGGTACAACACTGCACTTTTCACACTTTTATATGCCTGGGTCCAGTAGACCCAAACATCCTGTATATAATAGAAATGTGTGTGTGTGGGTCAATGAAAATGTGTTCAGATATATGTTCATCACAGTCAATGAGCCAGGGCCAGTGAGTCTCAGTTTAAAACAATAATTGGTTGGATCATTTTTCTGTTGATGAAAAATACAAAGGGTCCCACAGACAGTCAGAGTCAGTTTGACCTTTGACCTCATGCTCCTCATGTGCTCTAACATGCACTGTGAGCTGTAAGTCTTATACAGACAGGTGTGTGTCTTTCCTCATCAAGTCCAATCAGCATCACCAAACACAGCTGGACTCAGATGAAGGTTAGAACCATCTGAATCATTTTTCACTTTTTGTTTTTTAATCTGCAGAAATGTTTCCTGTCAACATGGGGTGCTGTGTGTACAAAAAATAACTGAAATGATTTCAGCAAATGGCTGCAGCTGTTTACGTGAGCAGATGCTGTGACTTAATGACTGGAATGTTTAATCATTTATTTCATTTCATCCCAAACGGACCAGATCAGGACTGACCTCACGTTTTTAAAGACTAAAAGACTAAAATGAAATGACTAAAAAGACACCTGGGACCTGCTAGCACACACCTTCATACAAACACAACACTCCCCCCAACACTTACGCCACTGAATACCACTGTCACTCTGGATTCTACCAGCAGATGGAGACAAAGTAAACATGGGTCAGAGTACAGAGAGTGTAGAAATAACGTCATGATAAACAGTGAAGAAGCATTTTACATTAAAGATTTCATATGATGTCTGAAACATTGGATTGTAACTTATCTATAAAACTATGTTTTTGTAGGATTCACAAAAAGTGCTTTTGGACTGTTTATAAGCAGGACCTCCATCTTTCTCCAAGCTTTAAAAACAGCTGAGAGTTTTCAGCTCATCACTTCTGGAAACACTTCATTTTAAGAGACGGCCTCAGAATGCTGTTAGAAGTGTTCTTATGATTCCTGAACACCATCTGTGCATCATAACTCAATCTCTACAGCTGCATTGGATCTCTGCTTGTTAATCAGTGATGGACGATAACATGTTACTGCACAGGTTTCCACCATTTTATGGCTGCATTAAAGACTTTGAACCTGGCTGCTGCTCAGTAAAAGCTCCATCTACAGTTTAACATGAATGAGTGACACAGTGAGAATGTAAAAAGTCAAAAGTGTCTGACTGAACACATGATGCAGACACAGTGTTAACAGATGCTGCATTGTTCTACAAAGAGCAGTTTGATGACAGACTTTCTGTTTCATGCTGACTGTGAACATTTTCAAACATCTGGAACATGTTTAATGACTGTATGAAGCAGCCAGCAGTCCTCCACAACAGGACAGTGAACGCCTCTCACTAGCTGAATCACACTGTCTGTTAGAATGACACAAAGATCTCTAACAATCAGATGATCG
Source organism: Parambassis ranga (assembly GCF_900634625.1). Classification (NCBI taxonomy): domain Eukaryota; kingdom Metazoa; phylum Chordata; class Actinopteri; family Ambassidae; genus Parambassis; species Parambassis ranga. The sequence goes on from NW_021144767.1 coordinate 3,512,512, forward strand.
GCACGAGACGAACAGATACAGTAAATCTTCCAAATGAAGCACAACAATCAAACACTTGAAGTCACAGTAACACAACAACACTCATCAATAAACTGCTGTTTGTTACCTCCTGATGGAGAAAAGAATCTGGATGAAGCCGAGGAGTGAAGGTGACGTCCATCAGCAGGAAAACAGCAGAGAAAGAACAAACATGGAACTCACAGCAGGAGCTTTTCAACGCTCTGTTGATGCACAGAAAGGCTCAGCTCTCTGGATTCATCGTCACACTCAAGGCTTCTTTAAGGAAACATGATGACAGTGTTCTGACCTTTGGAACAAAGAGCTCAGGTCAAACATTCACAGACTGAACCAGCACAGACTTCTTATCAGTTACAGTTACAGACCTTGATCTGACCGTAAGGAAGGAGAAACACACCTTCTTAATAAAGTGTGTTTCAGTGAAAACAAATCCATCAGCTCCAAACATCATTTACACTCGCTATAAATGTAACATTTGATGTTCTTATCTGACTGTTACTATGAATAAACTGTGTGAGGACTTTGTGTAGTTAGATCACAACCCACAGCGAGACTGTGACAGAAGCAAAGAACAGATTTACAAATTTGCAGAAAATTATTATTTGATACGATCAGACACATCAATGCTTTGGTTGTTCTGCCAGCACAGTGGTACAGATCCTGAAAATGAATAATCTGAGCAGATTGATTGTGGGTGGATGAAAGAAGTGAGCAGATGAGGTATTCTCAGTTTATATAATATGAAGGCAGGTTTCTGGAAACACTTCATTTTGAGAGACGGCCTCAGAATGCTGTTAGAAGTGTTCTTATGATTCCTGAACACCATCTGTGCATCATAACTCAATCTCTACAGCTGCATTGGATCTCTGCTTGTTAATCAGTGATGGATGATAACATGTTACTGCACAGGTTTCCACCATTTTATGGCTGCATTAAAGACTTTGAACCTGGCTGCTGCTCAGAGTGAGAACATTACTTGAAGCTGATGGGGAGCTGTGTCACTGCACAGTGTTCTGTGTTGAAGCTTCGACACACGATTCAAGAAAAAGGTTCATTACTCGAGGCTTCATTGACACAGTGCTCCAGTAGGACATCTAGTGGTGGATAAAATGAACTGTGGTGCGTGTTATTGGTTCATGGATTGTTTGGGATTTGAATCGCCGCACAGTCTCGTTTGACTACACTACATGGTTGAATGGTTTCAGGCTGACACAATAAAATACATTAAACTTTAACTTTCACTGCACAAAATTTGTATACAAAGTTACATTTGAAGTGATCATCATGATTAATCCGATTAAAATGTTTAACACAAAGCATTTGCGGCGGAGAACAAAGCTGGATGCTGGTGTAGGGGAATCATCGTCGGTTTGGGTGCGAGAGGTTCCGGGTTCAAAACTTATGATACGAGAATCAGCAAGAGGTCCTCCACACACACACATGCCAGAGAAACGTGATCAATAACTTTTCTTCTACTAACATGTACACAATGACAAATTGCGATGTATGTATCAAAGTAGCTAATATATTTCACTATCTAACTGATTGATCTATTACTATATATTGATATATAGTCATATCCCTGAACACACCCGATCCCACCAAGCGATTCACAACCCGAACCAATCACATGACTCGTATGCCGTTCGAAGCACTCAACTGCTTCAAACGTCACTGAAGTGGTTCAAACGTCACTAGTCACGTGACCGAAGCAAGCCTCGGCACAGTGTGAGACCGATTACGTGATTTCAGACTCGATCGGAATCGGACATTACCTCCCGATCAGGACTCGAATATATTTATTATTATATTTTACTATAATAGTTATGATAACAAAAATATTGATTTAACAGACACGGGCAGTATGTGTGGATATGTCAAATATTATACATTTCTGTTCATGAAATATTATTGATGGACATGCTAGATAAAATATTTACCAGATCACATTTAACACATTATGAAGAGTTATTATAGATTATAATTATTACATATTGATGTCTATTTACCATCATTTACTTTAAAACCAAAATATGTATTTTATATATTGTATAATTTTGATTCAGTAGAAACAGTCCATGAAGAAAGTGACTTTAAACAGCTTCAACATTCCAACAGTAAAAACAAATGTTAGTTCTTACCTGTTACTATCAGTTTAGTTCCAGGACCAAAGATCCTCACACAGTGAAACAGGCTCATACAAAAACCTGCTGAGTGAAGCATCCAAATCAGGAGGCAGGATTCTGTCAGAATTCCATGTTGCAGGAACGTCTGTGTAAAACAGAGACACTGAAAATCTCCATGTTTGTAAAAAGCACCACAGCGTCCTCATCATAGCTTTTTCCTGCTGGTTCTAAACGTCCTCTGTTAACATGTGAAGCTCCGACTGGAAGACTCCCAGTCAGCGCCCCCTCTGGTCACATGGACTCATTCCTTCCTTTGTTGGGATCAAACATGCATTTGTGCAGCTTTCGATGCTTCAGAGCTCTTTGAGTGTTTGAGTCTGAGATGGAGGTGAAACATGAAGCTGATGTGGTTTTCTGTTCTCTGCTGGTTTTTGTTCAGGCTGCTCCCATAATCTCTCACTGTGGGACCTTCCACTCCACCAACAGGAGCAGTAGGTGGCTGAATGATCCTCTTTAACTGCCTTGAGCTCCAGCTCCAGCCCTTCTGTGCTTGTACAGCTGAGAAATCATCTTTCTGAGGATGACTGTAACCTCCATAGATGTCACCATTATCATTATCAATATAGAGAATCAGTCTGAATGTGTCCTGGTCTTTCTTCTGGTACCAGAATACAAAGCTGTCACTACACTGTTGAAGCCCTCCACAGCTGAAGGACACATGTCCACCGACTCTCCTGGTCAGCGAGGCATCGTCCTGGGTCAGATCTGCTGCCATGGAAACCAGCGCTGCAGAGACAGGTGGAGGTCAGTGTTTGTTACAGGTGCGGCTCGTCGGCGCCTGATTGGCTGGAAACACTCACCTGAACACAGCCAGCAGAGAGCAGCAGCCGGCAGGAGAAGCATGTTTCCTCTGGTGAACTCACAGAGAAGTGACGCTCTGATGCAGCTGAGGCCAAACGAGGACGAGCTGCTCAAAACTCCCATCAGCCCCTGCTGCCCTCAGATAAGACTGCTGAGTGCTGTGGTTTGTAACCACACCATGAAGGAGGAGCTTCAGATGAGACTGATCACTGCTAATAGAAAAGAAAAGAATTCTTATGAAGAATAGTGCCATGATATCTGGTATTATCCTGTCACCACAGTTTGTTGTGTGTGTGTGTGGTGAGGAAGGCTGGAGAACAGGAGAGATGAGGGTTTGGACTAATTGGACTTATTAATGACTTTTTACTAACCAGACTGAAAACTGTGTCATCACACACCCACACATGTTGTGTTATAAACTACTACTCATACATATTTATACACATACATATGTTTTTAAAGCATGCTGTGTGGATGGGAAAGGAGGCAGACCTGAGCCTGTCTGAGCATGTGGCTCCACCTAGTGGACAAAAGTGCAAACCACTGGCCCGGTCAAAGAAGTCAGAGGCTCATGCAGATCATGGGGCATGTTTTGCAGTGCTTATCACGAGCGTGCTTCTCCTGCAGTTCACACACTTGTGAGGACAAACACTTGTTGTTGCAGGACTGACTGTCTGTGGTGGTTTGGCAGCGTCCTCCTGATAGTTTTAGTCTCTTATCAGATGTTCAGGTGAGCCACACATCAAGACATCAGATAAAAACAGGACCTGCTCCTTCCTGCAGGAATAAAAGCACTTGAGTGATGAACAGCTGATATTTTGGGTTTTATTCCTAACAACTTCACACACTACAGACCAGCCTCACTGCTGCCTCACTTCTCTAAAGTCCTTGAAACACTGTTTAATGATCGCTTAGAAACATTTATTGAAGAACATCAGTTATTAAATGAAAGCCAACATGGATCTAGACTGAAAAGATCAACCTCAATGGCAACAACTGATGCAGCAGAAGAAATCTCAAATGTGCTGCACAATAAAGAAATCTGCCTGGAACTGGGTCAAAGTGGTTTAACTGATAGAGTGCAATATGTGCAGATGGCAGTTTGCTTCTAGGTGTCTTAGCATTGCTTGTGCTGTCCACCAGGGGTCAGTATTAGGTCCTTCTTGCTACATTCTGCACAGCACAGATCCTGTTTAAAGCATATAATAACTTCTTACCTGGTACCATCCAGAAACTCTTCACTCTGAGAGAGAAGTCTAACAGTCTGAGAGGTTATGGCAACTTTAAAGTCCTGATGGTGAGAAGCACCAGGAAGAGTCTGTGTGTCTGTATGTGGAGTCAAAGGGTTAATACTAATAATCAGTTATATTAAATTATGGATGATTATAGTATATTGTGTGATTCTCTGTTTCTATGCATAGATTCATCCTGTGCTGTTGTTATGTATGTGCTTACAGTATGACAGGAAGCAGCTACAGGTTATGTTCTATGAATGATGGAGACGGGTGGAGTCAGATCAGTTCTACTTCCTTCCACTCCCTTTCAAGCATATAGTGCAGACTTTATGTACAAGCATGTATCCAGGGTCAGTTCTGCAGGCTTGTTACACTGGCCCTTACACGGTCCTACAAAAAGTAAATGACTGTGATTTTATCTGCCATGGCATTTGTGACGGCCACAAAAGTGTCACATTTGTGTTTTGGGAATAACGTTTGTAATGTATTGTTTGTTTTTGGAATAGGTATATACTTGAGAAACGTAAAGTGTGTGTTTTGTAAGGCTTTTCCTTTAAAAAAATGGGTCTGTAATAACCACTCCAGAACAGCAGGGGGCAGCGTCGAGGGCTGGGTTTCTCTGCGCTACAGGTGGATTTTCCTCATTACTGCAGAGAGCGCACTGTGAACTGACGCGCTGTCGTCCTGCCTCATCATTTCTTTCCTGAATTTCAGGTTAGTGATGTGTAAAATGACACAGAATAAGGATAACACGATGTGAAAATGTGTTTAAGAGTTGAGTGAGTTATGTTGGCCAAATAGCTCTGTAGAAACATGGGTTTAATTAGTTGCTGTGCTCCGTGACGAGCAGGCTGAGCCTGAGATACTTTGTTAGCTTGGCACACACATATCCCTCCGCGCAGTGTGTGCAAGTGAGCTCCGTATAAGTTTGCTCCCACTTGGTTATGAGTTGTTTCGCCAAATGAGTTGTGAATAAAATGTTTAGGATTGAATATGAGTAAGACAGAGTTAAGTAAAGAGTTGTTAACCTTGGTTTGATGGGTCTTTGCAGTATGGTGATTACAGTGAATGAGTTATGCTCATCGAAGGACAGTTTATATTAAAGACTGTTAATAGAAGTTGTAAAAACATTTTGAATAGCTTAATATTACAATAGTCCATACATTTTGAGTATAAAGAGTAAGAAAAGACATTTTTGGAAATGTATGTTATTTTGGGATGGACTGTAATTTATTGATGTTGATTTATGATTGATTCATGTTGAACGGACATTCAATATTGCACATACATTGGACATAATGAGTCTGAACAATAAGAGTTATTGTTATAAGTATTTTCTGAAGGAAATGTCCAAATAAATGACTGCAGAGAACGCACTGTGAACTGACACGCTGTCGCCCTGCCTCATCATTTCTTTCCTGAATTTCAGGAGTTTATCTGGCAGCCCGGTGCCGTTGCTACGGTACCCGTTACACATTCACTACCTCAGATTGGTCAACACTCACAACATCTACATGAGCATCAGTGAGACTTGGCTGCTGAGCGGGACCATGAGCGCTTATGGTCTGGCTTGGTGCTCAGCCAGATGAAGTTTGACTCCCAGCAGCCAACCAGTGGTCTCGTGTGTGAGGCCGCCTCCCACTCGCCACAAAGGAGGACCTGCTGCTGTTTGGACCCCTGTCTGTAATAATGTGTCTTTGCATGCTGGCCATCTGCTACTGCTATGTGTGTGTGTATCGGGCTGCACTCAGAGTGAACACAATGTTGAAGTCCAGCAACCACCGAGCCAGATGCACCATAGGACTCTACCTCTCACTGTTGTTGCTCCAGCTGTCATCAATCATATTTCATATCATCTTTACTATGACGCTGAAGAGAGAAGCCCTCTGCAGCGTGACCAACTCCATGGTGCTGCCTCTGATAATCAGAATTCCCTCGTGTATCAATCCTTTCTTCAACGCCAGGAATCCACAAATCAGTTATCTCCTCTGTTCTGCATCCAGTCAGAGGAGACAGGCTGAAGAAGTGGTAGAGATGGAGGTGATTCAGTAGAGCAGGAGTCCTATTTATGTGCCTCATTTGTTGAACTTTAAACAGCATATTTATTGGATTTCTCCCTCAGACTTTGCAGGAGCAGGATAAATCTCAAAAATCAGAAATCTGAGTTTAGATTAAGGATTTTGGGGAAAGAAATTGTCTAAATTGTCAGAATTTAAAGTCAGAATTCTGAATTGAATCTAAATGAGCTGTGAATATATGATTACAAAATAGATTTTTAATTTGTATGAATTTAATTTATTCCTTGAAAAATCTATACTCCATTATTGACTGTTTATCTTACTGTGTCAGGGCCCCATTAAAATGTACCCCCTCTTGTATTATTTGAACCTATTGTGTGCAGAGGCAGCTGAGTGATACTATCACACTATTAAAAAGAACAAAATAATTACAGAGAGCACAAAATGAACTGAGGAAAGACTGCAAGCACCTCAAATAACAAACTCTACATTGAATCTTTGTGGCATGTGTGATACGTCGCTCCATTTGAACGCTTGGTGTTTATTCTAGATATCATTAATATAAGTGTCCGTGCAGTTATCACAAAATAGCTTTTCTGGCACTGTCAGGTTTCTGAGTGCATATCTATCAATCACAGAAGTATATCTGTGGATGCTCTCATTCATCAGGTCAGAGTCATTTCCAAGAGTTTCAATGGAGGCAGCTGGACTCCAGGACTGTTTTTGAAGATGTTTCCCACTCCCCTGAGTGGCTTCTTCAGTTCTGCTACTGCTCTGGTTGGAATCTGAGTTTTATGTGTTCAGGACCTCTGTGGGTGGATCTCGCAGGAGCTACCATGACTAAGATCTCCCAGAAAGTGTGTCTGGGCCCTGTGCAGGACTAGTTGACGGCCCATCGTTAGAGTTTTAAAATTTGAATGGGAGTGAAGTCTGCTAGGCAAAACTGTAGCATATCAATATGTATCTGCCATCAATAATGTACAGGAAAGCATGTATACTGATTAAATCACAAAACACGCTGTTATAAGTGTCTTATAAGGAAACACATACACTAGGATCCATTTCCCTGCACACGCTGTGACAGTGCCTAAAACTGCAGTTGATCCTGTGGCCACTTGGGGGTGGCACCAAAATTAAATCCCACAGGTGTTTCTGTTCAAATGTCAACAGAAATAAAAAAATTCATGTCTATAGATAATTATTCATGCAAATGGTTCTCAGGCTAATCAAGAACTGCCGTCCCTCAAATGACCAAAATTCAGTCCCATGGTCATGTTAAACTGTCAGTGGTAGAAAGTATCTATGTAAAGCTAAAAACAAACAAACAAAAATCAATAAACACTGTAGTCTTTACCAGGTAACAACATAATACAGCAAATCTGCAGTTCCTTACATGGCCACTTGGTAGCTGGTCCAAAATAGTTTCTGTCCTGATAGACTTCCATATAAAATACTTTACAGCTAGAATTATTTTTTAATTAAATTTGAGCAGCCAGACCCCAAAAACCCCATATCCAAAACCACTGAGGAGAGATTGTTGAACTGTATATGCTTATCTAATTCAAAGTCATGTGTTTCTGCAGATCAAAATAAAATCATGCTTGTATATCTGATTGGTTCTTAGCAGACATAGTTTGGTCTGATCTGTGTATAGGACATTGTTTCAAGTCTTGTGGCTTGTTCAGATGTAGTTTTGTGAACCTTTGAGCCAGTGTTGTGCCAAAAAGTGATCATGCCAAAAAGTGAGCCTTAAAGCTGTTTCGCCAGATGTCTGTAGTACAGATACTTGTAACTTCATGTCTACAAAATACTTTGTGAAAGGGAAATGCTTACAAGTGCTGCAGTCTGTCATGCTGGTAGGCTTTTGGTTGTAGGATTTCTGAGGCTGCTGTGTCTGATAAATGTCTGTATTTTGCTCCCTAGCCCAGTGAAGCTGAGAAACTGTGTTGAACAGTTAGAAATGGAGACTTGCTCGTTGGTCTTGCTCGGTAACCATGCTGAAGAAATCTTCAGTTTAAGGTTTGCCCAAATGCCAAAGGGCCACTGAACACATCCACACATTTGCTCTGAGCTCATGTGATGTGCACCAAACTCTCACACTGCCTGCAGCATCGCTGGAAGTGTCCCCCTCTGTCTTCTACAGTCTGATTTGAATGATGTCTGATAGCAAACAGTGGGTTTCACGCAGCTTCAATGGGAAATAAACACTAACAAGACAGATAAGATCAAATATAACATCAAACTCTCAGGCTCCACAAACTCTGAAACTACTAAATTCTTCTTTAAAGCATGCAAATAAATCACAGCTTATGATGTGTGGGGGAGCACAGAGCACTAATAACATGACAAACAACCATTCACACTCAAATTCACACCTACAGGATATTTAGTCACATTTAAACATGTTTGTGTTGCTATAGCAGACCCTGTATCAGTGATGAATTATTGCAATTTCAACATATGACCACCAGAGGGAAGCAGAGCGACGTGAGGCAGCAGTTGGCTTCATCCTCGGACTCTGGCCCCCATCAGTCCGGCTGCTCTGTCCTTTCTGTCTCCTGCAGCATGCAGCTTTCTGTCCAGTTTGCTGACATGAACCAAAAACTTTAGCTTTGATCAAAGATGCTGTATTGAACGAGTCGATCTGAGTTTCAGAGCAAATGAAGCTGCTGAACTTTACAGAGAGAGAACGATCAACAGAGACGCTTGTTGTTGGTTCCGCGTTTCAGGGACTTACTACAATAAAGATCCATCAGTTACAGGCAGCAAAGATCAATGAGCTGATCACACTGATGATTGATCAGATATCGACAGACTCACCTGCTGAATCAGTCCTGACTTCCAGAAGTTTCCACCTTCGTGTGTGGAGCTGCTGGTTCTGCTGCAGTCTGTCTGACAGGAGCTCAAAAACCAAAGTAAGTCCACAGAAGCCACGCCTTTAAACCAGGACACGTCTCCAGCAGGGGGCGCCCTCACACTGGAAACATGAAGCTGATTTTTACAGCAGCCTCCCTGTTGTTGCTCTGTCTGTGTCTGTTTACATGATAACAGCTGTGACACAAACAGAACAGTGATGGACTTTATTCAACCTGCTCAGCGAGAGAAGCAGCGAGCAGCTCTGATAGAAGTCTGTCTGCACCATCATCAGGGTCTGATGCTGCTGCAACAGCCGGACTCTGGGACAAAGTGACGTCAGCAGATGTCGGGTTGTCCTCTGAGTCTCTGAAGCAACATGCGGCTCAGCTGGAAAACAGCTTCTGATGGAGCTCTGATAGTCTGACTTCATCTCTGAGAGGAAGAAGAGGGAGAAGCCGCTGCGCAGCGCGCGGACTCTCTCCAGCAGCAAAGTGCAGAGATCATCAGAGCTCCACATGAGCTGAACATGAAGAGACACAGTCCGCTAGCAGCTCCTTCACTGTCGGCCTGCAGCGCTGCTCCCACACTCATCTGGACTCTTTCATCCACACAGAAAACACGAGCGGAACATTCAGCCTGCAGAGGAGCTGCCTTGGATTGAGTCTCCGCGGTTCTCATGGTGTGTTCAAGGACCGCCTCCTATGGCGCCAAATCGGGGTCATAAGTTTTGTTCAATAGACAAACAATAGACAATAAACAATAGACGCGTAGCGGACTGTTATCTCAGCCGGAAGGTGCATTGTTCTGCACACCCCTGTTATACACTGTTATTCACTGTTATTTCTTACTGGAAACTTTTATTTGACTTATTAGCGGTGCTATGTTTTGTTACGCTAACCCGGAAGTTACGTCAGGACGTTCCGGATGAACAGGGGGGCTCGCTCTCAGACGCTCACAGTAAACAGCGCTTCTTTCATGTAGCGCAGCTTCATTTTTCAACTATTGCCACACAACTATTACAGGGACAAAAGAGACATTTACAGCGCGACTATTTCTGAAAGAATAAGAAAAGATTATAGACTGAGATGCTGTTTCAGAGTCACTGGCAGAAGACTTTTCCACAGATGAACAGCTGGATTGGTGGTTGATTGGTGCAATATTCACACAGCACACTATACAATAAATTACTTATTTGTTCTTTTGATGCACTATGTACAGTTTTCTACAAACCACTTCTACCTCCACTCATCTGTGCAGTAATTGTTAATCTGTAAACTGTTTTTTGAGTGTATTGCATATTATCGGTTGTTTATTTTACTATGTATATAGCTTTTCTTATCTTTTGCTTGCTGTAACTGTGCTGTTGCAAAAACGCAATTTGCCCATTGTGGGACAAATCTGTGGGAAATTACCTGGAGCATCTGGAACCATCTGAAAAATAATATATATAATGACAATAAGAAATGAAGTAACATAATGTGTAAATATGTATTTTGTTATAGTTATTTGTGTTTTTTACATTTATTTTATAGAGAAAGGTCGCAAATCTCTCGAACAAGTCCGGCCCCAGCGTCAGCGAGCTCATCGTGAAAGCTGTGGCCGCTTCCAAGGAGCGGAGCGGCGTGTCTGCAGCCGCCCTCCAGAAGGCTCTGGCTGCCGGAGGATACGATGTGGAGAAGAACCCGCGTCAAGAGCCCAGAGCCCCCACTCAGAGAGCTCATCCTCACTGCCCGTTCAAACAGGAGCTCTGTGATCATGCTGCTGCACACTGCACAGCTCCACCTGGTTCACTGGGGTTTGTTTTGTTAGTGTTAGTTCATGTGTTTACTTATAGACTAAAGCAGTGATAAACCTATATTTACTAAACATATAAAACTATAGAAACATATTTATAAACAATACATTCATATATTTATTTATATATTTATTTCAGAAGAGACTGATTATTCTGTGCATCAGACAGAGTGATGAGCAGCAGAGGCAGAGGATGAGGAGCCGCTCTTTAGAGGACACTGAGGTGGCTCTTAAAGAGCCGCTGTGGTTTGAGGAGCCGCGGACACTTCAAGCTCTCTCTCCGTGGATGCAGCGGGCCAGCTGGATGTCTGGGCGTGATGGTGAGCCTCTTGGCGTGGATGGCGCACAGGTTGGTGTCCTCGAACAGGCCGACCAGGTGCTGGCCTCCTGCAGAGCCATGACAGCGGAGCTCTGGAAGTAGTCAGCTCCATGTTTGATTATTCTAGATGCTTTAAGGCTGTGAACCCCTCACTGCACACTTTAAACTCCGTTCTCTCTGTTTAAACACTGTCAGAGTTCAAACCTTCGTAGGAAATAAGTCCAGTATTACAGAATGAAACCAAAGATCAAACCTGTTTTCAGCAGCATTCTGCATTCTGGAGATGGACTGACACTGGTCTACGGACTATCCGGACCAGAACTCAATGAGCTGTAAGAGAAAAACAAGGTGAGAGGTGAACTGGTTATAGGAGGGACCACTGTAATGCAAACATGTGATTTGCTGATTCTGGTGTTTTTAGGTTTTAATTTAAATTTCACAAAATAATTCATTTGCATTCAATTATTTTTGATTGTAACCATATATAATTCATACTTCTGTCTGTGTTCTAAGAGTCTTAAAAATATATGATTTCCTTTATTTACAGTGGTGCATGTCATGTGACTTTACTTATGCAACATGTATGATAATGTTCTGTCTCCTCTCATTTCCAGACGTGCAGCCAAAAACATGTGCAGTGATGATATGTGACGGTATCATCATGGTCTCAGAGAGAAGAGCTGAGTGTGTCTGTTCTGATCTTTGTTTTGTCTCTTCTCCTCTGTAGTTTCTGCTTGTTGCTCCGTCACACGCCCTCTGCTGGTGAGCCGCGTCATTACACACAACCTCTGCTGCTGTCAGACTGTATAATAACCACTTCTGATAGGAGCAATATTCACACACCACAGTGTACAACACATTATTTATTTAGTTTCTGATGCACTATGTACAGTTTTCTTACAGACCACTTCTCCCTCCACTCACCTGTGCAATAACTGTTCATATGTGAACTGCTGATGATTCTATTCTATATTTTATTGGTAGTTTATTTTATCATATATATCTTTTCTTAACTTATCCTTTGCTGTCTGTACCTGCTGTTGCAAAAATGCAATTTCCCCATTGTGGGACTAATAAAGGTTTCTTAATTCTTAATCTTAAGACTGTCTGGAGGACACACAGAGTGGACATGGGTCACAGAGTGCTGCTGCTGTTTGTGTCTCTGCAGCATGGGCAGCTGCTCCTGCTCCACTCGTCACCGGCTGATTGTTCACACCTGTGATCAGTCATCAGCCAATCCTGCTGCAGCTTCCATCTAGTATATGTGTCCAATGGAAGCTGAGCAACATGTCAGCTACACACATAAGCTGTGTCTCAATTCAGGGTCTGCATCCTTCGGAGTGCGCATTTTAAGGCCGCTTACGTCACAAAGCTGCGCGAAGGCTGTCCCAATTCGCCAAAAGTCGAAGGGTCCTTCAAATGCGTCCTCCTTTTGCCTGAATTTGGAGGACGCATCGCTACCATCCTTCGTGGCCTTAAATATCCCACAATGCTTTGCGGGCCTACTTTTTGTCCAATAGTACAATGACGGACCAAGCGAGCGGCAGCGGCAGGAGTGCCGAATTCACATTTAAATGTAAGTAAAGAGCAGTAGTTCGAGAGTTTTAAAATGCTAGTAGTGACAGCGGCATTAAAAAAATGAGTTTTATATTTACAAACATGACGTCCTGTTGATACGAGGCGCTGTAAACTAAACGTTTTGATTGAATGTTGTTTCTTGTTGTTTACTGTAGTATAGTATAAAGTATAGTTCACGTGAGGAACAATATTACATGAAACGGTCATTTTGCCTGTTGTCATTTTCTTGTAGGGAGTAAAGAGCAGACTGAGGAGTTTATAAAACTCCGTGGTCAAAATGACCACCTGTTCACAGGAGCAAAAAACACAGCCATCCTCGGCTGGAGGTAACTGTTGAGTGATAAACCTGATGCCACTCTTTCGTGAATCTTTACATATCTGTGATAGTGTGATCTTGTGTGTTTACCTGTTGTCATGCTTTCTGTGTAGGACAATCCTGCACAGAATGGGCCTGGAGGGCACAGTGGAGCCCCAACAGGCAAAAAAAAAATGGGACAACTTGAAAAAGAAATATAAAGTATGTGCAGGTTTGGATAATGAAAGGGAAACTACATATGTTGTACCCAGATTAATTAACACTTGATTACGTAACCTAGAAAAATCTCCAACTGTTCCCAAGTAGTTAAAATACCGTTTGGCATCAAGCCTTTGTCAGGAAAGCACACAGATTGATTGTTTCTGCAGGACTACCTGAATCCCATTCCAAACAGCACCTCAAACATATTTATATTTGAGACCATCAAGCACTCATTTAGACTTTAAATAAACACTGCAAAAAATTGCATCTGCTGACATGATTGATTTCCTCTGCTTTAGGAATGCAAAGATCCAGGGACAGGGCTTGGAGTCGCTGGAACATCCACTGCTGCCACCTGGCCCTGGTTTGTCCTCATGGATGAGGTTTTAGGACAGAGGCCCTCTATTTCCCCACCTATCCTAATTGCCTCCATCCCTGAGGACACACCAGGGCCAGGTGCTGCAGAAGGTGAGCAGCAAGAGGAGGAAGAGGATGATGATGATGACGATAATGAGGAGAGGCAGCCAGGACTGCAAAGGAGAACGAGGAAGAGGAAGAGAGAAAACGACGAGCTTTTGGAGCTAATGAGGGAGGACATGAGGCTGCAGAGGGAGGACATGAGGCTGCAGAGGGAGGCTGAGGAAAGGAGAGAAAGGGAGAGCAGAGAGAGGATGGACAGACTGTTTAGTTTATTGGAGAGGATGGTGGACAGGAGGTGATGTTTTTGTTTTTGTTTTGTACATTCATATTTCTATGTTGTTTAAGTTATTATTTACATTGTTACTTACTAAATGTTTATAAAGAGCCAGGTAATAATTACTCTAACAGAGCTATTTCCACAACAGCTTGGAATTGAAATAGCTATAAAATTACTACACTTACCCTCTGAAAGTAATCATGGTCAAGCATACCCTCCTCCAGGGCAGACACCTCAGCAGACAGCTGATCCCACCAGGGAGCCCCACTGGCTGCCTCCAGCCCATTCTCCCCCTCATCCTCCGGCATGTCCTCCTGCACTCCATCCTCTGGGGCCATGATGTCACCGGCACCCAGGCAGATGTTGTGCAGGCAGGCACATGCTGTTATGACCTGTAGAAAAGAAGAATTACTTACAAGGTATTCACCATTTGACAATAAGCAATATTTCTCTCATGTAGTGACATACCTGAGGCACAAAGGTGTGGTGCACCTCCAGCGCTTGAAGGAAGATGGCTCGCCACCTTGTCTTCATCATTCCAAAGGCACGCTCTATGATGGAGCGTGTCCTGGAATGATGGCTGTTAAAGCGCTGGGCTGCCACACCTTGTACCGGCTGCTTGTAGGGTGTGATGAGGGGGAGTGGATGCTGGAGACATGGGTACCCGCCGTCTGCCAAGATGAAGTGCCCTGGAGGAGGGTAGATGCCACGCCTGTACAGTGGGCTGTGCCGGAGTACTCTGGAGTCGTGCACCGACCCCGGCCAGCCCACGTACGTGTCAATGAAGCGGCCCTGATGGTCACACACTGCCTGCAATAAAATGGAGGAAAACAGTTTCCTATTGCGGTAGCAGTGACCATCAGGGCCGCTTAGAGGCTTGATCCTCACATGGCAGCCGTCGATTGCTCCAGCAGCTTTGCAGAAAGCTCTGTGTCTTGCCAGCCCTGCAAACCCCTGGGTTACTGCCGCCAGGTCTTCTGCGGTGTTGGGGAGGTAGATGACCTTGTGGCGAATAGCCACCACCTCCCCAGTAACCCGATGGACGATGCGGTGTACAGTGGAGCGAGGCATCCCGAACACCCTTGCCACCACTCTGTAGGATGTCCCACTCGCCAGCCAGAAGAGGAACACCAAGGTCTCTATTGTGGCACCCCATCCGTGTCTTCTTTCCTGGTGTAGAAGCTCCAGCAGCACCGCCAGGGACTCTCTGCTCAGCCGGAAGTCTTGGGTAGTGTCCTGATTGTTAAAAAAGGTTTGTAGAACATGGACCTGTACATTTATGCGGCAGTAAATCCGCCCAGTCTGGAGACATGAGGGTAAGAACATGAGGATTAAACTACAGCTATTGATTTACAGCTGATACAATTCTATTGGATGTTAACAGTTCTTACACATTTAGTTTAAAGTATTCAAGTCTTACAAACGAATAAATACATATTACATTTAATCATATTTGTCAACTACTGTTTATATGGCAGGCATTTGTTCAGTAACTGGTATATTAATTATTATCAATAGTATGGGTTATTACAGCAGCGGGTTAACGTTACCTCTCCCCTGCGCTCTCCCAGCCTGAAATAAACGAGCCGGCGCCGACTTCGCTGCCGCTGAAGCCACCACTGATTTCTCTGCCGCTGAAGCCACCTCTCCTCTTCCTCCAACAACATAAATATTAAACAAAACAAAATATAAATCTCGATCTCAATTTCCATCGTTTTTCTGCCTTTTCGTGTCTTGCGTCTCTTTGCTCTTTTCACTCCGTGTCCGTCTGCTGTCTGTCCGCGTTTGTTTTTCCCGGGCTTGGGGGGCAGAATTTATGACGTCGCGCCACAATCAGGAAGTGCTTTGAAGGCCAGACCGTCCCATTTACCAACGGTGGAGGATCCTCCGGAGGATCCTCAGGAGGACACGGCCTCCTGAGACCGCGTAGGCTGCGTCCTCCGAAGGATGCAGACCCTGAAATGAGACACAGCCGCTGTGTCCCAATTCAGGGTCTGCATCCTTCGGAGGACGCAGCCTACGCGGTCTCAGGAGGATCCTCTCCCTCTCTCTCTCTCCCTCCCTCTCCAGCCTCATCTCCTCCGTTATCAATTGTCAGGTTTCTTCTGTTTCTCTCTGCTCCTCCTACAACAAAATGCCAACAGGCAGAATGACCGTTTGATATAATAACGATAATATTGTTCCTCACGTGAACTATACTTTATACTATACTACAGTAAACAACAAGAAACAACATCCAATCAAAGCGTTTAGTTTACAGCGCCTCGTATCAACAGGACGTCATGTTTGTAAATATAAAACTCATTTTTTTAATGCCGCTGTCACTACTAGCATTTTAAAACTCTCGAACTACTGCTCTGTACTTACATTTAAATGTGAATTCGGCACTCCTGCCGCTGCCGCTCGCTTGGTCCGTCATTGTACTATTGGACAAAAAGTAGGCCCGCAAAGCATTGTGGGATATTTAAGGCCACGAAGGATGGTAGCGATGCGTCCTCCAAATTCAGGCAAAAGGAGGACGCATTTGGAGGACGCATTTGAAGGACCCTTTGACTTTTGGCGAATTGGGACAGCCTTCGCGCAGCTTTGTGACGTAAGCGGCCTTAAAATGCGCACTCCGAAGGATGCAGACCCTGAATTGGGACACAGCTATAGAAACACTACACATAGTTTGTCATATAAATAACATGGATTGAATCATGTTGTACAGTCAATGGAAACAAAAAGCACTGAGAGTGGTGCTGGTAGTGCAGCAGTGGATGGAGGCTGAAGTGCTGCCACCTAGTGTCAATATTTGGTATTACTCTGACTACATATTCCACCTTTAACTCTCTGCCATATATACTGTGCCATGTGTGAAGTGATAATAACATGTGAATGTGAATTTATTGTAAAGAACTTTACTTATTATCCCTGTTATAAGTGAGCAGTGTGTGTGTGTGTGTTTGATGGAGTGTGTAATGTCTGCTCAGTGTTACTGATGCTGCTGTGTGTGATCTGAAAACTGATCAAACTGTGATGTGTCTGATGCTGACAGAAGAATCAGAGGTCAGACAGTCGGATCCTCCTCTGTGACACCTTTAACATCATATCAGAAATCTCTGTCTGCTTCTGGTACATGCAGCTGATCACCAGCAGGGGGCTCACTGCTTTGCTGTCACTCAGTGTAACAATGGAACTGTTAGAATGATGGTGCGGCTCACACAGGTGTGTGTGGTTGAGGTTAATCAGTGCAACAATGTCAGCTTCTCTCTACAGACTGTGAGAGAAACAGTCTGACTGAAGACAGGAGGAGGCAGAAATGTCACTGTGTGGATGTCAGCTGCCAGAAAACACCACAGAAGAAGAAGAAGAGGCAGAGGAAGAAGAAGAACAGAGAGGGGAAAGTGTTTGTGGTGACAGTGGATTGGAGTAAAGCTCAGCTGCTACAACAGAACAGTTTCTGAACACATGTGTAGCTCATTGACTAATAGGGTCACTGTAAATGTATTTTTTATTTTCAATATATATACACAATATTTGAAACACAATGTTTTCAATTGCAGGCATCAGCCCAGATGTGCACCATTCAGTGAGAGTCAGGCTTGTCCTTGACATGCAGATAATCAACAGAGCCACAAATCAAAACAGATGTAATAATGTTGTATGTAGACAGACCTGTGAAAGATGGTGCTTTCTCTTGCAGTCAACATAACAGCAGTAGCTTGTCTGGTCAGACGGTTACACCTGATGTCCTCCTTAAAAAGAAAATCACTGTTCCTCCACACAAAACATGATGCTGTTATTAAACTGGACAGGACTCACCTCTGACTGACTTGATGCAGAGAGTCTACAGGAAGACATGACCCCCTGTTTCCAGCACTGCTTCATCCGTTCGCTCACTGGTTTCCCCCGTCGCTCAGCTGGACTGTATGCCCACACGGTTCTGTTCACCTGATGAAGCTGCTGTTGTCTTCTCTCCCTGTGAATGGTTGCTGCCATGTTCAAGGTGTTCGCGGTGGTTTCTTCCAATGTGACCATAGTGAGTTGTAGACTCCATATTCTTTGGTGCATCCATCAATTCCACAAACAAAGTCCGGACTACGACTATGAGCAGTATTTATATGACTCAGTAAAGACTTGAGAGTGAGAGCTACAAACACAAAGCAGATAACACAGCGCCAAATCATTCCCTGTTTTTAGCCTTAGCTAGCAGCTAGCTGCCTGCTCTGCATGAAGCCGACCTGCTGACACGTCATGATGAAGGTACGTACCACAATTCCATGTCTTATAACAACAGAAACCACGTACTATTTATCAATTATCCAGATATGCCGATATATTATGAAGCAATATGACCTTATTTACGTGAATATAGTTTGTAAAAATGCAAATTAAACGTATTTAGGCTTAGAGCCCCTCCCCGCTCCCTCTTGGAATATGGTACATTCCACCTGTCGCGTTTTCCACTTGGAGTCCGTGAAGCTAAACTTTAAGCTAGAGGTTACCTGCTGCTGCTGTGAAATCATAATTCTCAACAAACTGTGGATGTCAGACTCATAAAATGGACAAACTGGACGAGGTTACACCTGCCACAGTCAGAGGTATGCTACAAGGGTTACTTTGATGTTGTGCTGGTGTTAATGGTGAGTTAATGTAGTTAGCCTAGCTTAACAAGTTGTGGATTCGCGGCTAAAGTTTAGCAGCTAAAACACATAAAACGGGCTAATCTAGTAATAGCTTATGTCTCATTGAGCTGTGGGGCCATTCTCTCAATGTCAAGGACTGTAAACACTGAAAATACAGCAACAACTGGTCATTTGTAAGACATGAATACATGATGTTAAGTTCACATACTACTCTTGAAGTAGAAGTAGCAAGAAATAAAAAATGTGGAAACAGGTGCTGACAAAATATCCTCACCTACTATGTAAAAATCTGAAGGAAATTAATGATAACCTCTGTTTCTTGGCCCTGACTAACTTTTCTGTTTTACAGCTGCTAATATTGGAGAAGACTTGATCCCATGGCTTTCCCGAGATGACGTTAAAGACCTCTTTCCTGGTCCTGAACATTTCTGGAGGCGCCGGGCTATATGGCTTGTAGTGAATCAAAATGAAAAGGTCAGATCTGTCTGTCACAGTATAACAGGACTGATAAACAGCACATGGTTCAATATCACTATCTGTTTCAAATACATTTTTCAAAAGTTATAAGTGTTTTTTTTTCATTCCCCAAAATGATAATGTGACTATGACAAAAATGCTCAATAAATGTTTGTGTAAATGTGTTTTAGGTGGATACTGCTCCGGAAATTCATCAATCTCCCCCCACTGGAGGCAGTGACCTTTCAAAAGAGGAGGCAAATACTTCTAAATTTGTGACTATGTCCAACCCAGAATACATGGTGTTCACGGACAGTGAGCTTGAACAGGTGCGACGCTCCTACTTCAAGCAGAAACGACTGGGAACTGAGCACAATGTGACCTTATCCAAGGAGCTCTTTTGCCGACTCATAAGAAACACTATGAATGATATGATCTCCATCGCAAGAGCCACAGAGGACTCCAGATACCCTGCCAAACATGAGGTGCAACCAAAGTTCCACCTTCCAAGAAACCACGGCAAGAAGTCAGTTCTGGAGATTCCAGTGCATCCACCATTATTCTGGAACATTCACCTGTTAGTTCCATGGGCATCCCAGTGTCACCTAGAGCCAGCACCCCAGTGCAAAACGGGACAGCAGTGATTAAGAATGTATGAATTGTATTAAATATAATTTTGGCTGAGTTCATTCATATGGCACATTCTGGACATTCAGCAGCTTTGGAATGTTTCACTATGTGTCCAAGAGTGTCTGTACTCTGGTCCAATATTTTACTTTTATATCAAGTAACACAAACATTAATGAATTAATGCTACCACTTACTCAGTTTATTATACTGACAACTTGCTTGTTTGGATATCTCATGTCCTCTTTCCATCATAATGTCCCTGTAATGTCTTCAGCTTGTTCAGTTGATGTCTGGACAGCCAGAAAATCCAAGCAGGACACTACAAGACCCTCCAAGAAATCTACAAGTCCAAAAAGCCAAACAAAGCTGCAGTAACTCAATTGCTGAACCTTGAATCCGAGTCTCGAAGACGCTTCATCACCTCTGACGTCTTAAAGGATTCTAGAGGCTTACCCTTGTTTCAGGGAACTGGATCACGTAAGTAATGTTGGTCCCACTTAGTTCACATGACTCAGTTTGTAGCCTGACATAAATAGCATAATGTTCATATGTCTCACACATTATAGATTTGTTTGGCCTGATGGTGAATCATTTTAGATAGAATGTTAGACTTTTTTTAATTCTTCACTGAATCTGTTTTTCAGGTGCTTGACGAGCTGCTGCCAATTATCCAACCAAGCAACTTCCAGCACATATCAGAGATGCAGAACAGATGGAAAAGCTTCTACTCAAAGGTCCAGTTTTATGGTGTGATGAAGAAGGCCATGAAGCCTCCAAAAACTTTGAATGGAGGTGAAGTCATGATACATTTAGTTCTTTTTACATAATAATGTCTCAGTTATTTATGTTACAGTTACTTATAGTACCACGTTGTATTGTGCCTTTTCCATTCAACCAGTGGAGCATATCACAGCTGTCTCCAGAGCCCTGCCACTGCTCTGTCCGTCCAGCTCTATGCCACCAAAGAAACTGGGCTCAAGCAGCCAGGCTCTTTTCCATGTCCTTTCGGTAAGATTGTTCATAATATATTCCTGTTTTTCATACATTTTATATTTAGTTTAGTTACTTTGAGATAAACTTTGATCATTTCCAAAGTTCCAGGGGAAGGGGAAGTGTTTTCTACAGTGTGCTTAACCCTCATGCGTTGTTCGGGACATTTTTGTCCTCTGAGAGAAATTTTTCTGTTTATTTTGGCCATAACTTTGTCAATATGTGGACAAATTGAATCATTTTTCCTCAATAAGCTTAATTTTACATAAATTTTGTTAACCCTCATGCATTGTTCGCAAACACTACCCTAATGTGTTGTTCGGGGACAAAAACGTCCCCTAACTTTAACGGTTTTAAAAATATATTAGATAAATATTTTTTTGAAATTTTTTTGCATAGACCTTTTAATTAACTTCAGTTCTAATCAACAGTAGTGAAAAAATCATTTTCCCCCAGGATTTTAACCCTTTAATCACCAATTTTATAAGGGGTGGTGCTGAAAATTGAAAAAAAAAAAACACAAAATGGCTCATTTTTAATAGAAAAGGTGAATGTGGACTGGATTCTTTTGAACCTTTATTACAGTCTTGGTCATGTCAAACATCAGTAAAAAAATTGACTTGATTGCATTATTAGTTTTTGCACAGCACTGGATTTTCTTTTTTTCTCCCTAATGTGTTGTTCGGGGACAAAAACGTCCCCTAACTTTAACGGTTTTAAAAATATATTAGATAAATATATTTTTGAATTTTTTTTGCATAGACCTTTTCATTAACTTCAGTTCTAATCAACAGTAGTGAAAAAATCATTTTCCCCCAGGATTTTAACCCTTTAATCACCAATTTTATAAGGGGTGGTGCTGAAAATTGAAAAAAAAAACACACAAAATGGCTCATTTTTAATAGAAAAGGTGAATGTGGACTGGATTCTTTTGAACCTTTATTACAGTCTTGGTCATGTCAAACATCAGTAAAAAAATTGACTTGATTGCATTATTAGTTTTTGCACAGCACTGGATTTTCTTTTTTTCTCCCTAATGTGTTGTTCGGGGACAAAAACGTCCCCTAACTTTAACGGTTTTAAAAATATATTAGATAAATATTTTTTTGAAATTTTTTTGCATAGACCTTTCAATTAACTTCAGTTCTAATCAACAGTAGTGAAAAAATCATTTTCCCCCAGGATTTTAACCCTTTAATCACCAATTTTATAAGGGGTGGTGCTGAAAATTGAAAAAAAAACACACAAAATGGCTCATTTTTAATAGAAAAGGTGAATGTGGACTGGATTCTTTTGAACCTTTATTACAGTCTTGGTCATGTCAAACATCAGTAAAAAAATTGACTTGATTGCATTATTAGTTTTTGCACAGCACTGGATTTTCTTTTTTTCTCCCATTTTGTCCCATAGACTTACATTATAAACACACTTTTTTTGACTGCACAGCCATGGCACTACATAATCATGCATTCTTGATTGTTGGTGGTTTACCCTGTTGGTAGGAGGTAAAATTTGTGATTTTTACAGTTAACAACTTAATTACCATATTAACCCTTTACCTGCAGGCCTGTGCTCATGTAGTGTAGTTTCTGGCTTGTATATGGAGTTATAGGGAGTATTTTAGCACATAATTGTGTGTCTACACACTGTGTGTGTATGTTAGAGAGGAAGAGAGCCATTTGCACACTGATCTTGTTGTCTGTGAGTACACACAACCACAGAGTCTTCATAGTAAACAAAAACAAAGAAAGTGTTGCTATGCACGTGTGGCCCTTTGATGTCTACAGGTGCAGACTAAACAAAACAAAAAGGCAAGTGGTCTTACATGTGACCTTGTGGTCATTTGATGGTGAGAAGAGCAGAAAGCAACATGAAGAGAGGATTCACTTGTGCACAATCTCTGGAAATGATTGTGCAGCCTGGCTCTATGAAGGGCCAGGCTGTGAAGCTGTGAAGGCTGCACAAGTAGATCTGTCACTTGTTCACAAGCGAATCCTTCATTCGTTCACAAGTGAATCCTTCACTCATGCACAGGTGAATCCTCTCTTCATGCTGCTTGCTGCTCTTGTCACCATTAAATGACCAGGAGGATGCATGCAAGTCCACTAGTGTTTTTGTTTTGTTTAGTCTGAACCTCTCAGCATCAAAGGGCCCGGCACTTACTTTTAGGGCTGCAACAAATTTACTTTACTTTATTTTACTAAACTACTTTTAATACTAATTTTAGTAGGGGACTAAACTGTAGATTAGATTTGGTTAGTCAATGATTATTTATTATGTTATCAAGTTATCTATCTATGGTGTCTATTTAGTAACATGCACATGTACGTATGGTCGTGTGGAGCGCAACACACCATGGAAAAGGGGCACTTAGACCTCACTTAGACTAATTCAGTGATCTCAACTGAGACACTAACCTAAAAGTAAAGTCACTCTACTGGAGGACGTGTTTTCCGAAAGCTAAAAAAAAAAAAAAAAAAACAGCTATTTTACCCATCCACAACTTCAGACGCCAGAACTCCTGGATGTTTTCATTTTACATGCTTATGCATTGCCGTTGTACGTCTGAATTAGGTACACTTCACTTACTTAGTAACTTTATTTTCCTGACTTTCCTTCCCTGACAATGTGCAAATGGCTCTCTTCCTCTCTAACATACACACACAGTGTGTAGACACACAATTATGTGCTAAAATACTCCCTATAACTCCATATACTTAAGCCAGAAACTACAGTACATGAGCACAGGCCTGCAGGTAAAGGGTTAATATGGTAATTAAGTTGTTAACTGTAAAAATCACAAATGTTACCTCCTACCAACAGGGTAAACCACCAACAATCAAGAATGCATGATTATTTAGTGCCATGGCTGTGCAGTCAAAAAAAGTGTGTTTATAATGTAAGTCTATGGGACAAAATGGGAGAAAAAAAGAAAATCCAGTGCTGTGCAAAAACTAATAATGCAATCAAGTCAATTTTTTTACTGATGTTTGACATGACCAAGACTGTAATAAAGGTTCAAAAGAATCCAGTCCACATTCACCTTTTCTATTAAAAATGAGCCATTTTCTGTTTTTTTTTTTCAATTTTCAGCACCACCCCTTATAAAATTGGTGATTAAAGGGTTAAAATCCTGGGGGAAAATGATTTTTTCACTACTGTTGATTAGAACTGAAGTTAATTAAAAGGTCTATGCAAAAAAATTTCAAAAAAATATTTATCTAATATATTTTTAAAACCGTTAAAGTTAGGGGACGTTTTTGTCCCCGAACAACACATTAGGGGGTAAAATTTGCCCACAGTGTACCGTTGACCTATGAAAAATTTTAAAATCATATTAACAAAATTTATGTAAAATTAAGCTTATTGAGGAAAAATGATTCAATTTGTCCACATATTGACAAAGTTATGGCCAAAATAAACAGAAAAATTTCTCTCAGAGGACAAAAATGTCCCGAACAACGCATGAGGGTTAATATGATTTTAAAATTTTTCATAGGTCAACGGTACACTGTGGGCAAATTTTACCCCCTAATGTGTTGTTCGGGGACAAAAACGTCCCCTAACTTTAACGGTTTTAAAAATATATTAGATAAATATTTTTTTGAAATTTTTTTGCATAGACCTTTTAATTAACTTCAGTTCTAATCAACAGTAGTGAAAAAATCATTTTCCCCCAGGATTTTAACCCTTTAATCACCAATTTTATAAGGGGTGGTGCTGAAAATTGAAAAAAAAACACACAAAATGGCTCATTTTTAATAGAAAAGGTGAATGTGGACTGGATTCTTTTGAACCTTTATTACAGTCTTGGTCATGTCAAACATCAGTAAAAAAATTGACTTTATTGCATTATTAGTTTTTGCACAGCACTGGATTTTCTTTTTTTCTCCCATTTTGTCCCATAGACTTACATTATAAACACACTTTTTTTGACTGCACAGCCATGGCACTACATAATCATGCATTCTTGATTGTTGGTGGTTTACCCTGTTGGTAGGAGGTAACATTTGGGATTTTTACAGTTAACAACTTAATTACCATATTAACCCTTTACCTGCAGGCCTGTGCTCATGTACTGTAGTTTCTGGCTTAAGTATATGGAGTTATAGGGAGTATTTTAGCACATAATTGTGTGTCTACACACTGTGTGTGTATGTTAGAGAGGAAGAGAGCCATTTGCACACTGTCAGGGAAGGAAAGTCAGGAAAATAAAGTTACTAAGTAAGTGAAGTGTACCTAATTCAGACGTACAACGGCAATGCATAAGCATGTAAAATGAAAACATCCAGGAGTTCTGGCGTCTGAAGTTGTGGATGGGTAAAATAGCTGTTTTTTTTTTTTTTTTAGCTTTCGGAAAACACGTCCTCCAGTAGAGTGACTTTACTTTTAGGTTAGTGTCTCAGTTGAGATCACTGAATTATTCTAAGTGAAGTCTAAGTGCCCCTTTTCCATGGTGTGTTGCGCTCCACACGACCATACGTACATGTGCATGTTACTAAATAGACACCATAGATAGATAACTTGATAACATAATAAATAATCATTGACTAACCAAATCTAATCTACAGTTTAGTCCCCTACTAAAATTAGTATTAAAAGTAGTTTAGTAAAGTAAAGTAAAGTAAATTTGTTGCAGCCCTAAAAGTAAGTGCCGGGCCCTTTGATGCTGAGAGGTTCAGACTAAACAAAACAAAAACACTAGTGGACTTGCATGCATCCTCCTGGTCATTTAATGGTGACAAGAGCAGCAAGCAGCATGAAGAGAGGATTCACCTGTGCATGAGTGAAGGATTCACTTGTGAACGAATGAAGGATTCGCTTGTGAACAAGTGACGGATCTACTTGTGCAGCCTTCACAGCTTCACAGCCTGGCCCTTCATAGAGCCAGGCTGCACAATCATTTCCAGAGATTGTGCACAAGTGAATCCTCTCTTCATGTTGCTTTCTGCTCTTCTCACCATCAAATGACCACAAGGTCACATGTAAGACCACTTGCCTTTTTGTTTTGTTTAGTCTGCACCTGTAGACATCAAAGGGGCACGTGCATAGCGACACTTTCTTTGTTTTTGTTTACTATGAAGACTCTGTGGTTGTGTGTACTCACAGACAACAAGATCAGTGTGCAAATGGCTCTCTTCCTCTCTAACATACACACACAGTGTGTAGACACACAATTATGTGCTAAAATACTCCCTATAACTCCATATACAAGCCAGAAACTACACTACATGAGCACAGGCCTGCAGGTAAAGGGTTAATATGGTAATTAAGTTGTTAACTGTAAAAATCACAAATGTTACCTCCTACCAACAGGGTAAACCACCAACAATCAAGAATGCATGATTATTTAGTGCCATGGCTGTGCAGTCAAAAAAAGTGTGTTTATAATGTAAGTCTATGGGACAAAATGGGAGAAAAAAAGAAAATCCAGTGCTGTGCAAAAACTAATAATGCAATAAAGTCCATTTTTTTACTGATGTTTGACATGACCAAGACTGTAATAAAGGTTCAAAAGAATCCAGTCCACATTCACCTTTTCTATTAAAAATGAGCCATTTTGTGTGTTTTTTTTTCAATTTTCAGCACCACCCCTTATAAAATTGGTGATTAAAGGGTTAAAATCCTGGGGGAAAATGATTTTTTCACTACTGTTGATTAGAACTGAAGTTAATGAAAAGGTCTATGCAAAAAAAATTCAAAAATATATTTATCTAATATATTTTTAAAACCGTTAAAGTTAGGGGACGTTTTTGTCCCCGAACAACACATTAGGGAGAAAAAAAGAAAATCCAGTGCTGTGCAAAAACTAATAATGCAATCAAGTCAATTTTTTTACTGATGTTTGACATGACCAAGACTGTAATAAAGGTTCAAAAGAATCCAGTCCACATTCACCTTTTCTATTAAAAATGAGCCATTTTGTGTTTTTTTTTTTCAATTTTCAGCACCACCCCTCATAAAATTGGTGATTAAAGGGTTAAAATCCTGGGGGAAAATGATTTTTTCACTACTGTTGATTAGAACTGAAGTTAATTAAAAGGTCTATGCAAAAAAATTTCAAAAAAATATTTATCTAATATATTTTTAAAACCGTTAAAGTTAGGGGACGTTTTTGTCCCCGAACAACACATTAGGGTAGTGTTTGCGAACAATGCATGAGGGTTAAACATGTGGTAAAAGCATAAATTATTAGTAAAACACTGCTTCAAACTAAAGCTGTGGAATCCAAACATGTTCAGGGACATTAGTGGCAAACTGTCTGTTAACATACAGTCCTTAATTTAAAGTGCACTTACCTGCATGGTGTGCTAAGCAAGCTGCTACAGTTCTCACTGTTAATGTCATTTTAAAACATGTTCTGGTCATCTGGAGTATTGTTGCTTCCACCAACACTAAACACATTTATTGTAAATATGTAGCTCATGATAGGACCAACAAGGCAAAGTTTAAATGTTGCTGTGTTACACATTTACAATAAGTCGTGGTGTGTTCACAGACGCTCCGTAAATGTGCGCTTTTACACGTTTATTTTGTGTTATTTTGATAAGATTGATTCTGACA
The DNA here is from genome assembly GCF_900634625.1 of Parambassis ranga. Classification (NCBI taxonomy): domain Eukaryota; kingdom Metazoa; phylum Chordata; class Actinopteri; family Ambassidae; genus Parambassis; species Parambassis ranga. Next base: position 3,539,799 of record NW_021144767.1, read on the forward strand.
CTACACGATTCAATAAAGCAAAGCAGAAATAAACCGAGTTTCCCTGTGAAGAACATTCATAGACAGCCATTCAGGTATTGTCTGAACCACAATTCAGTGTTGGTGGATTCAAAAAGAGGAAATATGGAAAAATGGCTCTGACACAGGTCAGTGTGACTCTTCAGCTATAAGATAGGTTTGTAGTTACACAGTAACAAGTTTGAATGGTTTTTACACGTTTCACTTGAAATTCCCTCAGGGTCCAGCTGGGCTCCTTTTGCTCTGTTGGGACAGTGACTAACAGCTCTCCATAGCAGCATGGATTGCTGTCTGCAGGCCAGTGCTGTTCACACTTGGTCTAGAAAGAAGAAAACATCTGATTGGCCCTCATATGACCATTTATTAACCATGTTTCCCACCAAACTGAACTGATGAAGCTGCTCTAAGCAGCATCCACACATAAGAAGACTGCAGGTCCAGAGGCCTCGCCTCAACCCTTTGAATGAAAGTGACCTGGATGACTGAGAAGCTTCATCAACAAGACAAATGATTAACAGCAGCTTCCAAGGAGCGGCGTGTCTGCAGCCGCCCTCCAGAAGGCTCTGGCTGCCGGAGGATACGATGTGGAGAAGAACCCGCGTCAAGAGCCCAGAGCCCCCACTCAGAGAGCTCATCCTCACTGCCCGTTCAAACAGGACCTCTGTGATCATGCTGCTGCACACTGCACAGCTCCACCTGGTTCACTGGGGTTTGTTTTGTTAGTGTTAGTTCATGTGTTTACTTATAGACTAAAGCAGTGATAAACCTATATTTACTAAACATATAAAACTATAGAAACAATACATGAATATTTTCAAGAATGACTTTATTAATCCCTGTGGTTAAATTACATGATGAGTCTGATGGCGGACTGCAGGAGTCACCGCCTGTACCGTTCCTGGAGCAGCAGAGTTTTTTAGTGTTATCATTCCATAGGTCATCATGCTTTTACACATAATAAACCTATACTTATTAAAGCTATTTATAAATGATATTATGTATTTATTGTAAAACATTTATTATATGACATGACAGCCATGACAGCGGAGCTCTGGAAGTAGTCAGCTCCATGTTTGATTATTCTAGATGCTTTAAGGCTGTGAACCCCTCACTGCACACTTTAAACTCCGTTCTCTCTGTTTAAACACTGTCAGAGTTCAAACCTTCGTAGGAAATAAGTCCAGTATTACAGAATGAAACCAAAGATCAAACCTGTTTTCAGCAGCATTCTGCATTCTGGAGATGGACTGACACTGGTCTACGGACTATCCGGACCAGAACTCAATGAGCTGTAAGAGAAAAAAAGGTGAGAGGTGAACTGGTTATAGGAGGGACCACTGTAATGCAAACATGTGATTTGCTGATTCTGGTGTTTTTAGGTTTTGATTTAAATTTCACAAAATCATTTATTTGCATTCAGTTATTTTTGATTGTAACCATATATAATTCATACTTCTGTCTGTGTTCTAAGAGTCTTAAAAATATGTGGTTTCCTTTTTATTTACAGTGTGCATGTCATGTGACTTATGAACGTACAGTTTGTGCATATATATAAACAGTTTGATTTCCAGGTTGATGCAGCAACAGCTGCTGCTCTGACACCATTGTTCATGTCTTCCTCTCTCTGCACTGTGTTAACACACCTGAATGCTGCAGAGCATCTTCTTCTTTCCTGCTAAATAAATAATGGCCCTGTGGTCTGGTGGTGTCGGTTCACCTTGGACAGCGATGGACAGGAGGACAGGAAGGTCCGGCTGCTCTCAGCTGGGACCTGTGTGTGTCTGGGTGCACACACACCTGCAGTCTGCCCACAGTTACTGACGTAGCCACTCCGTCACACCCCAGCTGACACATGACCGCACCAGGTGGCTGCTGCTATGACAGATGGTGGTTGTCAGCATTCCTCGTTAGTATAGTGGATAGTATCTCCGCCTGTCACGCGGAAGACCGGGGTTCGATTCCCCGACGGGGAGAAAGACTTTTACCAGCAGATAGGATGATACTGACCCTGTACATTGCTGCTGCAATAGAAAACATTTCCCAGTTTGGGATAAATAAAGTATTTGTTCTGTTCTGTTCTGTTCGTCTTGTGTCTTGTGAGCTTTAGATTATATTATTTCTTGGGCTCTGTGCTCTAAGTGTCTTAAAAATATGTGGTTTCCTTTATTTACAGTGGTGCATGTCATGTGACTTTACTTATGCAACATGTATGATAATGTTCTGTCTCCTCTCATTTCCAGACGTGCAGCCAAAAACATGTGCAGTGATGATATGTGACGGTATCATCATGGTCTCAGAGAGAAGAGCTGAGTGTGTCTGTTCTGATCTTTGTTGTGTCTCTTCTCCTCTGTAGTTTCTGCTTGTTGCTCCGTCACACGCCCTCTGCTGGTGAGCCGCGTCATTACACACAACCTCTGCTGCTGTCAGACTGTATAATAACCACTTCTGATAGGAGCAATATTCACACACCACAGTGTACAACACATTATTTATTTAGTTTCTGATGCACTATGTACAGTTTTCTTACAGACCACTTCTCCCTCCACTCACCTGTGCAATAACTGTTCATATGTAAACTGTTGATGATTCTATTCTATATTTTATTGGTAGTTTATTTTATCATATATATCTTTTCTTAACCCTTTAACACCACCCTCAATAGTTGATGAAACGCCTGTCAAAGGCATACCCAAATTAAACTACAAGCTGTTTGTGACCCCTTAGGAGTATGTGCAAAAGCTTGGTCTCATTGTGAAGGTAACACTCTGAAATTTTTATTTTAGCTGTGTGATTTACTGCAATTGCAAATGGTTAACAGTGAGAGAAGTCTAAACACAGAGAAATAAAAAGATTTTGTAGCTCGCCTAAATTTTTTTTGTAAAAAAAGGCTGCTTGACAACTGGAGCATGGTGATGTTGATTAGATGACAATATAGTGACACAGGCTGAAGTCTTACCTATTCCCAGTTAAAAGTAGATAGTAATTGGACAAGAAATGACCATTTGGGACAGGTTTTTCTGTAGGTATTCCCAGGCGCTCTCCAAAAAGTGCCATTTGGAGTCTCCAAATGGACACTTTGGCACCAAAGTGCATAACTCTGGAATGCTTCAACATACAGACATCAATGAGAGCTCTAATGAAAGGTGCCACTTAGAGGAACCTCATTCCATATTCAGATTCACTATTAGTATGATTGAAATAATGTTAGTGAAGCAAAAACACATTGAATGCTCATTATTCTACTGAAACTGAAATTGTGCATCACAAGAAAAGACTCAGAACAAGAGATATGGTCAAAAACAACACCTTTATCTAAACAAATACCCAAACTACTTACAGCAAACTGTTTACATGTTTACAATTCCACAGGTTTCACAGCCACATGTTGTTCTCAGTATGCCACTGTTACAGTCACGGGCTGCTACAAAGCACAGCTAGAAAGCTTGATGGGTGTCTTACTGTCACCAGAGATGTAGACTGGCTTGTGATGTTGTACACTGGGAGTAGGAGGCTGCTCTGGCTCTGGTGCTTGGCTCCCACTCTGTATCTGAATCAGTTTGCCTAAAATGCAAAAAATAAGGTTTTCATTCACAGAACAACTGTATCTGCATTCATTGTTCACCTCACAAATCAATAGTAAAAGTGCACACCACACAGGTAAACAAAATAGAACAGTGTTTGCCTAAAATGCAAAAAATATATATAAAACAAAATAACTATAGATGTATGTATGGTTGTATGTATACATCAGATATTCATTCACAGAACAACTGTAGCTGTATTCATTGTTCACCTCACAAATCAGTCCTCCACAACTACTTTTGGAGGAATAGTAAAAGCACACACCTCCCCCACACAGGTAAACAGAACAAAGGACCCACACAGGTAAATGAAATAGAACACAGTGTTTGCCTAAAAATGCACAAAATATATATAAAACAAAATAACTATAGATGTATGTATGGTTGTATGTATATATCAGATATTCATTCACAGAACAACTGTAGCTGTATTCATTGTTCACCTCACAAATCAGTCCTCCACAACTACTTTTGGAGGAATAGTAAAAGCGCACACCTCCCCCACACAGGTAAACAAAACAAAGGACACAACACTGTATTCACTAATTCTTTGAAACGTCTACATTCTATTTATAAAACTGCAACATGTATAAAAGTTACACTTACTTGTCATGGACAATATCTTCTCCTTCAATGAACATGTCCTCCTCCACCGAGTCAACAGACGACACATAACTTTGCGCATCCGACACATCCTCGTCACAAAAGTCGCTTTCCCGTCTCGTACACTCTTCAATAACTTCTTCAACAGTGTAATTCTTCTTTTCCATGCGTTTCGCCATCTCTCTGGTCACTGGAAATACCACTGGAATGGAGATATACGCTCACTCTCACTATTACGCATTTACGCATGGACAGCCGGCATCCATTGTTCATGTTTACGCTTAGGCCTGTAGCCCACCCTCCTTCCACAACCCCTTCATGTGGGACATCCCCGTGACGGAAATCTTATTGGCTATACGTCCATTGCATCAGATTCAGCGTCAAATATAATGGGCTGAAAATACAAGCGTAAGAGTGGGGGGAGGTGCTTCGCTCGATATAGTCGCTCATTGGATTCTTTTGGCTAGGGACAGGCCCTCGATCCTTTTGTATGGTCAAACGAGCTGTCAATCAATAGAGTAGGGAAGTGGCTTTCCAACGAGGTGTAGGTTGTCAACAAAGAGCACAAAATGGCTGCGCCCAGACGGAGATATTGCAGTGAAAACATGAACCGTCCCGTCCTCGGGCCGCGTGTACTTAAAAGGTTAACTTATCCTTTGCTGTCTGTACCTGCTGTTGCAAAAATGCAATTTCCCCATTGTGGGACTAATAAAGGTTTCTTAATCTTAATCTTAAGACTGTCTGGAGGACACACAGAGTGGACATGGGTCACAGAGTGCTGCTGCTGTTTGTGTCTCTGCAGCATGGGCAGCTGCTCCTGCTCCACTCGTCACCGGCTGATTGTTCACACCTGTGATCAGTCATCAGCCAATCCTGCTGCAGCTTCCATCTAGTATATGTGTCCAATGGAAGCTGAGCAACATGTCAGCTACACACATAGAAACACTACACATAGTTTGTCATATAAATAACATGGATTGAATCATGTTGTACAGTCAATGGAAACAAAAAGCACTGAGAGTGGTGCTGGTAGTGCAGCAGTGGATGGAGGCTGAAGTGCTCCCACCTAGTGTCAATATTTGGTATTAACTCTGACTACATATTCCACCTTTAACTCTCTGCCATATATACTGTGCCATGTGTGAAGTGATAATAACATGTGAATGTGAATTTATTGTAAAGAACTTTACTTATTATCCCTGTTATAAGTGAGCAGTGTGTGTGTGTGTTTGATGGAGTGTGTAATGTCTGCTCAGTGTTACTGATGCTGCTGTGTGTGATCTGAAAACTGATCAAACTGTGATGTGTCTGATGCTGACAGAAGAATCAGAGGTCAGACAGTCGGATCCTCCTCTGTGACACCTTTAACATCATATCAGAAATCTCTGTCTGCTTCTGGTACATGCAGCTGATCACCAGCAGGGGGCTCACTGCTTTGCTGTCACTCAGTGTAACAATGGAACTGTTAGAATGATGGTGCGGCTCACACAGGTGTGTGTGGTTGAGGTTAATCAGTGCAACAATGTCAGCTTCTCTCTACAGACTGTGAGAGAAACAGTCTGACTGAAGACAGGAGGAGGCAGAAATGTCACTGTGTGGATGTCAGCTGCCAGAAAACACCACAGAAGAAGAAGAAGAAGAGGCAGAGGAAGAAGAAGAACAGAGAGGGGAAAGTGTTTGTGGTGACAGTGGATTGGAGTAAAGCTCAGCTGCTACAACAGAACAGTTTGTGAACACATGTGTAGCCACCAAAACTACACCTGGTACAACAAAGGATCACAGTGAGTGGAGGACCAAGGCTGGAACCAGAGGACCAGAGCTGAGCTCTGGAGGCCAGAGAAGTCCTCCTGATTGAAGCTGAAATGAAACAGTCAAGATGTGAGTGAAGTCCAGACTTTCTGCTTTAATTCAAGTGTTTGGACAAAAGTGTGGCATTAACCATTCGGGAGCTGTAGACATTTTCATACACACACATTTCTGCTGGCTCATATATAATGGAACAAAGGGCTGACAAGCAGCTGCATGTCCAGGTGAGTCCTGTTCCTGGTTCCTCCATGACTAATCCAGCAGATCAAAGTCCTGGAGGTGGTTCTGAGTGCTACATTTACATTTGGTAGCTGTTCACTGGAGCTCTGAACCCTTCATCAGGTGTGCCGTGTGGAATGATCCCATCACACTTCATCGGTATGAAGCGTGTTATTGAGTTATGGTAAATACTTACATCTATGCCAGCCACTTGTGTGGCAACATGTCGTCCCAATCTTATATTCATGCAGCCATATTGTGTTCTATATACAGCTATACAGTTATATCTCATTTTAGGAAGGTATGGTAAGTTTTTCTTGATATTTCAGCTAATTTTGAGGTAAAAAGAACCAGAAACAGATGAAAACATGTTTTATAATAAATCCCAGTGCAGCAACAAGACTTATTATAAGAGTAAGACCATTCACACAACTCCTCAATTTAAGAAAAACTAAACAAGAACAATGAACACTTTTTATTATTATTATTTCATTGCAGGCCATCTGTACCTGACAGAATTGGTTCATATCCAGCATCTTGTTAAAATGACAGCAGACTGGTCTATAGAACATACAAATAATACAAATAACATGCTGTAAATGTGCATTGTCCACAAACAGGACAAAATGACCCAAAATGGCAAAAAATGAAATGACCCTTGCTTCACCTGCACCCTGAATCACAATGTAGCAAAGAACATGCTTGTTCAGTATACTGCAGCATCAGCATTTGACTGACTGTTGATCTGCTGTTTCAGATTAGTGTTACTGTTATTTTCATACAGAAAGAACAATCACGAAACAACGAAAACAACCGAGGCAAACCGATTAAAACCTGCACCTGTTACAGCCTCTCAGATGAGGCTCTGTGTAGCCCAAGCACAGCTGCCAGGTAATATTTTGTGGGGACATGTCCCATCCTTGTGAGTAGAACTATAACAGGGAGTGGAATCTAACAGATCCTCAGATGTTATGAGTTCAGTTGCTTGTGCCATGTTTGGCCTCTCTATTGAATATGCCATGTAATTTCTATCATAGCAGACAGTATTATGCTGCTGCAGCTCAAAACAATATAACGACCAGTTAATTACATAGATGTTGCTCACGAGTCCAAACTCAGGTAAATCACTGGAATTAACAGCAGTTACAAGTAATGTCTTCTCCTATATATTTATTACCATTTAGATGAATCCATTCAACAGACACTGCATTGTTTGTGTCATCATTTCCGAGGAAAGCCCTTGTTTTTCTTTCAAATATGACATGCTGCGTATTTCTGAAGTTGGTCCTGATGCACACTCATTGAAAAACATTGGGTGTTCAGGATGACTTACATTTTGACAACACTCATACATTTGATTATGCCTTACTAAAGACCTTTGCAGCCCACTGTTTGAAAAAACAATGTATTGATTCAAACCTCATGCACATGTGACGGACCATCGGTCCCAGGAGTTCTATCTGCGATGGAGCATGAATCAGATATAAATATTGTTATCAGGGAAAAGACATTTCAGATGTTTTAAATGCTGTTCAGTCTCTTTAACCTGCTAATTGTCTGTAGACCAATGACAGGAGCAAACAACATCTGAACACTTTCTATGAGTTCAAGGATGAATTTGTAGTACTCAGTATCTGTAGCTGTATCAATAATAAATGAACAGTCATTTGGCCTGAGGATTGCTTCAGTTTACTGTCACTTGAAGCTAATGTGCTGTAAGCTATAGGGCTTGGTTTGTCTCTGACATCAAGCAGAGAGTAGGGAAATCCAGTTAATGCAGTATTGAAGGCATCCAAGTCTAGTTGACCTAAAAGAACTGAATGTTTAACACACACTTTATTTCTAATGGAGCAATGCCTTCAAGAATTACATGCATCATATCCTGAGGTGTTTGTTCACTCAAGTTAAAGGCTGGAAATTCTACCAGCTTGCTCTTCCTGTTGATGCCAAATGTAGTCTTTAAACTGTTCCTAAGATCCTCTGTATTTGCTTCTCAATGTCACTGCACTGCCGAACATGTCTTTCTAGTGTCCTTAGTTCAAAGTTGTCTTGGTCAAAATACATTTGCGTGTCCTTAAATGAACATTCACACTGCCGGCACTTACTCTAGGCGAAACCAACAGCCTCTTTAAATCCACAAAGCTCATGTTGTGCTAAGGTGTCTCCACATATCGACACTAATGCTCCAGATATTTCACGTTCACCTGCTGCAGTCTGAATTAACACCATCATATAGCATTTTCAAGTCCTCATCCCCCAAAATTCCATCCAAGGCTCTGGCTGCCGGAGGATACGATGTGGAGGCCATCAAGAGCCTGGTGGCTAAAGGGACCCTGGTCCAGACCATGTTCACTGTTGTTGGCAGAAAAGTCGGAGAGCAACAAACTGCTGTCTTACATTCATCCTTCAGCTCTGTGTTCTAAGAGTCTGAAAATATGTGGTTTCCTTTGTTTACAGTGGTGCATGTCATGTGACTTTACTTATGCAACATGTATGATAATGTTCTGTCTCCTCTCATTTCCAGACGTGCAGCCAAAAACATGTGCAGTGATGATATGTGACGGTATCATCATGGTCTCAGAGAGAAGAGCTGAGTGTCTGTTCTGATCTGTGGATGCTTGTGTCTCTTCTCCCCTGTAGTTTCCTGCTTGTTGCTCCGTCACACGCCCTCTGCTGGTGAGCCGCGTCATTACACACAACCTCTCATGTAATGAGGCGAATTTATAACTTTTGACTTTATGTGGAGGAGGGATTGATTTTGGAATGAGGAGGCTGCAACCTGCGATGGCACCACTAGATGTCAGCGTTTCACAGCATTGGTGGTTCAGTGGTAGAATTCTCGCCTGCCACGCGGGAGGTCCGGGTTCGATTCCCGGCCAATGCAATAATGACCCTTTTAACTGAGGAACATGTGAGGGGACATATATTCACCTTCACATCTATGCTGTTGTTCAGCATGTTGTTTTTATATGTGTTAACAGACCTATCTGACTTCTGTTAACATCACTGTGACATACACACAGAGGCACTACACTTCACAGACGAGCTTCAGTGGTACAGTGCACATCACATTTGAAACAAGAGCACTTACCATCACTGGTAGTGAAGGTGTCCCAGGAAGAATTACTGTGATGTTTTACCTTTAGAGCCTTTTTATAGAACACACTCATTTGATTTGAATTAAGAATGTTTGTTGGTGCAGTAGCCAGCATGAGCCCTGTAGATGTCTTTATTTAAAAAAGAAAAAGAGAAAAGACCATATTTCACCTGTTTCTGAGCCTCATTAGTGCAGTAGGCAGCGAGTCAGCCTCATAATCTGAAGATTGTGACTTCAACCCTCACAAGGGGCACTTGTTTTAGAGCCAGAATACAGATTACAAAGAGCACACTGTATGTTTACATGTCATCCAGGTCATGTTCATAGAGACCACTGAAGCAAGGCGTCTGGACTTGTAGAGTTTTCTTGAAGACGTTTCTCTGCTCCTCCAAGCAGCTTCATCAGTTCTACCTGTTGGTGGGAAACATGGTTTATATGTGGAGGAGGACCTCAGTGGGTCTGGGTCAAACAAACAATAGCACTAAATGTGTCCATACTTACCTGTGATGTTCTGGCTGCCTGGGCCAGGTGTGTCTAACACTGGCTAACGCAGACCTGGGCAAAGTACGGCCCGCGGACCGTGCGCACAATAGAAGAAGAAACAGAAGAAGAAAGAAAAGAAGAAGGCAGCAAGAGTCAGCTGTCAGCACGGCATCACCGCTAACGTTTTTCCCACCCTCGTTTCTTCTAAGCTGCAGCACTGCGTCATCCCATCTACTCTTTGGAGAGACGCGCTGTGTACACTTTAAAAATGCTGCGCGACTATGCTGAAATGTACGGTAAAGCGTGAAGAAACGCCACGGCGCATTCAGATGTTTCCGCGGAGCTGCAGCCGACATCTGCTCTTAAAAAGCTCAGACCTTGTCCAACTTTCAGAGCTTTGGGAACTCTAGGTTTGAACTCTAATGGTTTTCTTCTGTAAAAATATCTTCACATCATCTGCTGCTCTATGCGGAGTGTGTTTCAACATACAACCAGCAACACTCAGAGTGGACCTGGACACACACAGAGGACAGAGGAGAGAGCAGTAAACACACAGACCGGTTCACATCATCAACTCCCTCCGCCACACACTGATTCTGTGGTGTTTTTCCGCCAATGCGATTTTATAATATATCTATCTTTCCATTCATTCAACTCTGCGCAACTCTCTCTCTCCTCCCGTCCGCATTCACACACATAAGCGCACATGCACGCGCACACACCGAGAGCAGCTGATCCGCCCGCTCCTCCTTTCAATGCACCATGACTGTTGAAGGAAAACCCGGACCGGCGGATATGTTCACAGAGAAGAGCCAACGTTCTTGATAATGGAACATCACGCACCCATTTATTAATCAGTTAGTTACCTTGGTGTAACTTTAGTAGTTCCATATATCTGATTATAGTTTTATATGCTATTATGTGGTTAAATCACATTATTTATTTGAACCTTTATTTCACCAGAACAAGAACAGGCGGACACATGAGGTCAGTGTTGAGTTCATATAGTGAAATAAAAACCTTCAGCTTCAGATGTTTGTGGAATCCATTCCTTAGATTAGAACTAAACTAGGCTCAAATTAAAGTAAGAACTTTCATTTCAGTTTGGTGAGTCATCCAGGAAACAGGAGAAAGGACAGGTCTGTCTGAGCAAACTCATTCTACTGGCCTGTAATGTATGGAGCTGAGGTGGGGGAAGGTCCAGGCAGGGTTCAAGTCAGCATGTATTTATTCATCTTATCACCCAGGACTAACTGAGGGAATTAAGATTTAACTGAATCCATTCAAAATGCTTCTTGTAGCTTTAAAACTGTCATAGATAAGCATGCAGGTGTATATTTAACCTTTATGAACCCCAATGACCAACTCTCCGACCGATGTGACACCGAGATGCCCCCACACACTGCTTACAGTGATGAAAATGTAACAAGAGCATATTTATAAAGGTAGACACTGTGCCAGTGATCTCCAATTCAATTCATATTATTATTGATGAAAGAAATGTGGCCCTTTGCTTTTCTAATGGAAGTCTATGTGGCCCTCGCAAAAAAAGAATTGCCCACCCCTGGGCTAACGACTATGAGACTGGAGGGGGACTGGTGGACAGCCCTTTGTTCTTGCTGTGAGTCTGTGCAGACTTCCTGGAATGGATGGAATCACTGCATTGTATGTGGTAGAAAGATGATGTCTGAGGCCTCCACCTCTGTTAAGGGAAGGTTCTTCCAGCTTCACATAGATGCTTCCTTGACTCCTCTTTCAAACCACCTTTCCTCTCTGTCTAGGATGTGGACATTGTTGTCCTCAAAGGAGTGTCCTGTTTTTTGTAAATACTTGTTTTCTATAATGATTTTTCTTTAATGTTGTTAAGATTTCAAGCTGCAACTCGACACAAAATAGATGACGGCGGCCACTGAGTAGGTCTCATCACAGATGTAATGGCAGCTGTTCTGTCCCTCTCCTGACGTTCTCTAGCTTGTCCACACTTTGAGCTCCGAGCATTCATGGAACGTGTGCTTGCAGCTGAGCCTCAGACCTCACCTGGCAACAAGGAATTCTATTTTCTGATTGGTCGATAGGTCGCTAAGTCCAGACAGCTATATGAGCGCACAGTAGTCGCCTTTTACTCATTTGCAGTATATTCATTGGAGTTTCTGTGCGGTGAAGCTCATCATTTCTCAGTGAGGACTTGTTGAAATGTCTCACTCTCAGTGCCCTGCAGCCGCACCATTTAAGTTAAGAGGAATTCAAGAGGTTGGTGCACTATTAGTCATAGTCCGGTGGACTTGTACTCGGTGCGCCCTACAATCCAGAAAATATGGTCAATCTTTCAGTCAGTCTGGTTCTGACATCACTCCGGCCACATTGCAGAGGTGGAGCTGCTCTGCTCATGATGTCACTGCTGCTGTAAAAACACAGACACAGACATAAGAAGTGCACAAAGTGTTTTGCAGTCATGTAGCATGTGATGCAAAGCTGACAGATGAAAGTCATGTCTGAAGCAGCACAGTGCATTTCCATCTGCTCAACACAACAACACAGGTCAGAGTCACACTGTAACTGATGCTTCACAACAAGTTGTGTAACTTCTGGTGTTTTTCTTTAGAATCAGCCCTCAGGTCTCATGATCAGTGAAATATGAAGGAAGTGTCAGAACCGGTCTGACAGCTGGGTGACTCTGCACTCAGACCTGTTCTATCCACTGTTAACCCATTCATGTCTTCAGTCTAATTATCTAACTTCCTTTACAGCATTTTAAATATTTTATAACCCCAATGGCTTTACAGACTGGGTTAGTCACTATTAGTATTACTATACTAATACTGCTAGGTATTAGTCACTATTCTCAGAGTTAAACTCCAACACTCTCCAGCACTGACCAGTTAGTTTTTCTCAACTCTAGTGTATAGTGTTAGACATTAACTTTCTCAGTGTTGAATCTAATTTACACTGTATGTTGTAAATATACTTTTCTTTAATCTGATACATGTCATTCTGACACTCACACGTTCTGACATTTCAACACCAACTATCAGTGCTCAGAGAGTAAAACATACAACATTTGACTCTGTTAAGAGTTAAATTAACTCCTAACTCCTAAATTTGACACCAGAAATGTAACTCTTCTGAATTTGCTGTGTACAGACAAAAAAAGCCTAGTTCAATTGATTTACTCTCTCGTCCATTATGTAACCCAGATGAATGACATTTACCACACTAACACTCATCGCTCTTTAGAGGTCTTTGTGAGATATAATGTTATCGCTCAAAAAGTAACATGGAAAATATGAGGTGAGACTGTGAGGCATAGAAGGCCGCTTCAACCAGCATAACCACAGTACTAACCAGGTAGGACAGGGCACCACAACCACCCACACCTTGTGCTGTCCAGATGTTTACACATACACATGCATACAACGCTCTTCACTGATGGTCTTCACAATAGGAAAATATGAGGAAACAGATGCCTCAGTCCCTGAATCGAGGATTTGCACCATGAGTGAGGGTGGTTGGGGGAGCAGTGAAATAAATGCTGACCAAAAAAAGAACATAAAAGTATGTGAGTATTTTTAGCATAATATAGTATATAGTATGTTTTTATTATATTTCCTAGTGTTTTACCCTTAACACCACCCATGCATGAAACTTGACACCCACATGCACGTCAGCCATTCTGGGGCGGAGGCAGAGGCGGGGCTTAATTGCACCTCGGCAGTGATTTTCATCAACTCTGTCAAACAACTCCACAACTGGACACAATTTAACTCTGAACGTGTTGAAATTGATTAAATGAACTCTGAAATTTGAACTCTCCAACTGTTGCTGTAGGGGGTCCCGTTCTGTTGACCATAAACCTGAGCTTGACTTTGTGCAGAGCTCTGATTGGTCCTCCCACAGCGTGACACATCTGTGGAATGAAGTCCAGCCTGCCAGATCACTTCTGAGGAAAGGAGAGGCGTTCAGTTTCCTCATAGTTTCACTCCTGTTAGTGCAGAGGTGGGCGGAAGGATCAAGTCAGGACCTGCTGCTGATGTCCCGGACTGAAGCAGATCAACACATAAAGATGTTTATGGTGTTTCTGATCCTTGTACAAGGTAAGCCATCTCCTACCTGCTCTGATTATCGTGTTAGTCTGACATTTCTTTTGTTTGTATCCATTTAAACTGATGACTGCATCTCCTGGGCTTTAATAACCCCTAGCACTCCGTCTATTATGATGTAAACAGGTTGTTCCAGGTGAGAATATTGTTTTTTAGCTGCTCATTGTACCTGGATTCCATCATTCATGAAAACAAGAGGAACTAGAAAAGCATTTCCTGAAGAAAAAGTTTGATTCCTGCAGCTGAAGCTTTGCTCTGAATTGCTGGAGAATCTGCAATCTGAATTTAATTCACTGAAACACGGTTAAGAATTCAAAAGATGAAGGTGCTATTTAAAAGAAAAGAGGGGGAAGAACAAGAGTTTGATTGCCTCACAGTAATAAAACTAAAAATATTTGAATATTAGAAAGATATGAGAGACAAACTGCTGAATACAAGAACAGAGTGAAGTCACTGAGCTTAAAGAACAGCCTGTGAATAAACCATATGAATAAAACCATAAGACTATAAGAAGCTCAGGCTGTGATTTGAATGTGGAAAAGTAGTATCCAGCTGAAGGATGATCAATATGACAGATACAATGCTTAAAGTCTGACAAAGACTACAAACATGGCTGCTTTGTATGCCTCTGTGTGTCAGCCTGTCACCATGGTAACAGCCCTGGCTGTCCACCTGCCTGTCTGTCTGATGACACTGGAGACACAGGTGTGTGTCACACTCCTGTTGCTCCTCTCAGGGCAGATCCCATGTGTTCATAAACCTGGGTTCACCACACTTCCCCTGTGAGAGTGATTACTTTCCCATAAGAGTGATGTTATGATGCACCTTAAAAGCTTACTCTGACTATTTGACCCATTGGTGACTTACTTACATTTCTTAATGCTCCTAAAACATAAACATGTAATTCTGTAAACACATGCTACATGATAAGCTGCCTGTTAAAACTTCATTAACCCTTCAATGATGAATTTTTATTATGATTTTAAAAACCAAACATATTTGAACAAATCCCAATACAGTTTCTGTAGCTGAAAGCATGTGGAACTAGTTACCACATTAGATTAGATTAGATTAGATTAGATTAGATTAGATTAGATTAGATTAGGTTAGATTAGATTAGATTAGATTAGATTTACTTTATTAATCCCTTGAGTGACTTAAGTAACTATAGGTCACACCATCCAAAAAATGTGTAATGAAGAAGAAAAGAACATATATAAGTCGCACCGGACTATTAGTCACACCAGCGGGCCAGCCTAAATCACTAGGTTTGTAGCGTAACTTGCCTCTTGAATTCCTCTTAACTTAAATGGTACGGCTGCAGGGCATTGAGAGTGAGACACATGCATTTCAACAAGTTCTACTGTGCGCTCATATAGCTGCTGGAATTAGCGACCTAACGACCAATCAGAAAATAGAATTCCTTGTTGCCAGGTGAGGTCTGAGGCTCAGCTGCAAGCACACGTTCCATGAACGTGCGCGTCACCTATGCTCGGAATGCAAAGTGTGCTGGAGGTAGAAGAGAACCGTCAGGAGAGGGACAGAACAGCTGCCATTACATCTGTGATGAGACGTCAGGACACAGGCTGACTAATTCTATATTTTAATATATAAGTCGCACCTGAGTATAAGTGGCACACCCAGCCAAAGGATGAAAACAAGTGGGACTTACAGTCCTCTCCCATAGACTCCCGTGTTAGAAATGATGCATAATTTACTTAATATTTGAAAAAACAAACTGAAGTTGACCCAGAATGTCCTCTGTGAGAGGAAGACTTGGACAGTCGAATGGCTGAAATCAGGCAATGCATGCTGAAGATATGCTGCACCAAAAAACGTACGGAAGAATGAAAAGAAAGAAGAAAATACAGAGTGAAGAACAAGAGTTTGGTTGCCGTGCAGCACTCAAACTAATTAAGACATGGCAGTGTTCTGTCACACTCAGTTTTCAGTTCAAGCTGTTGCTGTGTGTGGACAAGTCCCCAATGTGCCAACATGAAGAAGAATGATAGAACTGTCTGTAATGATCTGTGGCCATCAGAATAGAAAACAGTCCTATTCCTCTGTAATAAAACAGATATTTTAAGGTGATTTATTGTTTCTTTAAATGTGTTGTTTGGGCTGACTGTCAGTAAACTTATCTCTGTGATCCCTGCAGGTAATGTGTAGTCACCTACAGTATGTGACTCCTGGGCCAAAACCACATCAGGCATCTGATTTGTGTTTGTTTGTCTGTCCTCACAGTTTCCCAGCATGCCCTGGCTGCTGTGGTGGAGGAGTATGAGGGGGCAGAGTCTGTTCTGCTGCCCTGCCAAGAAGTTGCCCCTGATTTCAACCCAATGGTGATGTGGACTCGGAATGATCTTGATCCCAAATTTGTGCACAGGCGAGATGAAAATGGTGATATAACAGGACAAAACCCCCGTTACCATGGACGCACATCCATGAAGCCGGACGCTTTAGACTCTGAAAACCTAAGTCTCACTTTGAAAGAACCCCAACAATCAGACAGTGGTGTCTACACCTGCAGCATCAGTGATGGAAGAATAGAATGGAAAGTGACAGATGTATACCTGCAGGTCAAAGGTCAGCAGCACACCTTGCACTAGATACAGGTCAGAGGTCAGCTAGCACTGGTGTCATGTCAGGTCAAATGTAAAGGTTGGAAATTTGTTTTGACTCTGAGGACACTGTAGATCAGAGGTCAGCACACACACCAAAATAGAAATGATTGATTTCACATCGTTTGCAATCTTCTGCAAAGATCACATCTTTTCTATGTGCACACATGCACCAATAATCAATTTCTTGTGGTACATTTTGAAACTAAGAACCTAAAAATCTCACAGCGCTTGATGGCTGACATTGGCCTGCAGCTCCAAGTGATGGAGAAGAAATGAATAATTTGAAGGTCGTAAGTTAAGCTGCTACTCCTGGTTGATATCATGTTCATTGTCCTTTCAGTCCACCAGGTTCAGGTGAAGTCGATGGAGGGGGTGGAATCTGTTGTCCTGCCCTACAAAACAAAAGCTGGTCTGCCTGAAGACACCACAGTTGAGTGGACTCGCTCTGATCTGAACTTCATGACGGTGCTTTTTTTTACAAACAATAGTGAGCACACTAAAAAACCGGATGGTCTTTACCGTGGACGCACAACCATGAACAAAGACCTGCTGAAGACCGGAGACCTCAGTCTCACCCTGAAATACCCCACAAACAGAGACAGTGGAACCTACACCTGCATTGTCCACATGGCCGGAGACATCCTGAGAGAGAAAATACAGCTGACTCACGTCAGAGGTAAGAGATTGGTCTGAAGTCAGTGGTCAGTGATGTAGATACAAATCACATCGTCTGTTTTCTCTTTCAATCAATTTAAGGAGTTAAAAGGTAGGGTAGGAGATTTTGAAAGCTCAGAGAGTCAGCCAGATTTTGAAAGTAAACACACGCCCCTTTCTCTCAAGTTCACCCCAAAGCCACGCCTCCAAACGAGTCTGTGCCTTCGGCCATCATGCACGTACCTCTCTGGTGCACGCAGAGCAGGAAGAGAGTGACAACCAGCCAATACTCTGTGCAGGGTCCACCCGGAGGATTGGCTGATGTTTTTAGTGTTTTATAGCTTCAGAGGATTCATATTCTTCGTTTTAAAGCGAAACTGCCGAACTAATCGGTTGCTATCGGGTTAGGGTTAGGGTTTGTGTTTTAAGTGTTGTGTTTTAAGCATATGAACATTTGACGTATTTCAATGCCTTAGTCTCATAAATTGTTTTATAACTTTAGGCGTACCCGCTCGCAACAGCGGCAGCATGCTTTAGATATACCCAGACCAGGCTGCATGTTAAGTCTCCCCATCATCCAAACGTCAAGCTGTGCTCCTGTGTTCAGCGTCACTAAAGCAGCCGTAAAGAATTTCCCTCTGGGATTAATAAAGTATCTAAAAAAAAAGACTTTCTTTGGTTGATTACAGCCCTAGATAATGTTTGATCAGCAGGTCCTTCAGGTGACATCCCCTAAATATCAAGTCAATTGGGCCAAATCCCTAGGAGGAGTTCGTCCGCATACCAATGGTGTAAATTGTCAAAGTCATGGTGGCCATCCAACCTGTTGAGTTTGCTTTGGTCTTTCTCCTACTTGTTACACATGTACAGACCTGTTCTTCATGTTCCTCCACAGAAAGTTTGCCAACCTGGGCCAAAGTCCTCATCATTCTCCTGGTCGTGGTTCTTGGTGTTTCTGGTGGCCTCTTGTTTTATTTTCGACATTATTTCAAGTCAGGTGAGTCTCTTTAACACTATAGCTGGTTAACATGTGGTGGCTCCTGGAATGTGGAATGTCAGATTGAGGATTTCTTTAAGTTGAGGGAGACCCCGTTTCCAGAATCAGAATTAGAATGGTGTTTCATTGGCATGTAAGTGAAGAGGATTCACATTACTAGGAATTTGCCTTAGTGATTGGTGCATACATAAAACGTATAATAATTAACATGAAATAAGATAAAAAATAAGGTAAATAAGATAAGATAAGGTCAAGTAAATGGGTAAACAATGTAAACTAAAAGTAAGGCTATAAATTGACATGACATAACAGACATACAATGAACAGAACAGAACATGAGCGGTGGTTGTACTGGCAAACATGGACCCTTATATGAACAAGTGGAACAGTGTAATTATTTACAGTTGAACAGTCCAACAGCAGAGGGGAAGAAGCTGTTCTTGTGGCGTGAGGTTCTGGTCCGAATGGACCGTAACCTCCTGCCTGAAGGGAGTGGCTCAAAGAGTCCGTGTCCAGGGTGAGAAGGGTCAGCTGTGATCCGACCTGCACGCCTCAGAGTCCTGGAGACGTACAGGTCTTGGATAGATGGCAGGCTGCAGCCGATCACCTTCTCAGCAGAGCGCACAACACGCTGCAGTCTGTGCCTGTCCCTGGCAGTGGCCCCAGCGTACCACACTGTGATGGAGGAGGTGAGGATGGACTCAATGATGGCCGTGTAGAACTGAACCATCATCCTGGCTGGCACCTTGAGTTTCCTCAGCTGCCGCAGGAAGTACATCCTCTGCTGGGCCTTTTTGATGAGGGAGCTGATGGTGAGCTCCCACTTGAGGTCCTGGGTGATGGTGGTACCCAGGAAGCGGAAGGAGTCCACTGTGGAGATGGGGGTGTCTGTCAGGGTGAGGGGGGTGATGGAGCTGGTACTTTCTGAAAGTTTCCACTGTCTTCTGGGCATTCAGCTCCAGGTTGTTGTCATACACGGGTAGCTGTAAAAACAGACTGTTCCCTTCATTTGTGCCTTTCATTTACACATAACCAGAGTTTTTCGCCTCTGAAAACGAATCTTTTTTAAAACTCAGGCAAAAATGGAGATTTAGGAAAAACGGAGACAAAAACAGAGAAAAAGTGAGTTTGCAGCAGACCTTTTTTGTAGTCTAGTAATGGAAGCATGGTAGCGTTTGCATTTCTGTTGGTGTAAGCACATTTATGTTTGCATTTACAAATACAGCTCCTCTTACTGTGTAGAGGAGCAGAGACATGTTAGGTCTCAAGGTTCAGCAACTTTAGAACAACTTCTGACACAAAGAGCCAGACTGCCACCCACAGGCTTGGCATAGTTATGATGGCTCTTGGGAGCGTATTTATGCAGGTTAATGTAAGCGGAACGTTTTTTGAAAACGATGATATGTGCACCATGTGAAAACTGCACTCAGTGAGTTGTTGGATCAAATAAATGTTATTTTGTGCACTTTAATTAGGATTTTGTGTTTGGTTTTAAAACCTAAACCAATTTAATAAGTGTAACTTAAAATGTATACTTGTTAAAGCAACACAAACCAACTAAGTAAATTCCAAATAAATGTCCATCCATCCATCCATCCATCCACAAACGTTTAGTTCAATATCGTCACCAATCTTTTACATGACTCTGGAGCAGCGAGTCATATCAGTGAGTGATTCACAGATTTGTTCTTTGTTCTCGTTCATCGTTCATTTGTCATGTGACAGGCTGCACAGATTTGTCATCATTCTTGTTCACAGCTCAGGCTGTGTGGGGAGCAGTACAGTCTCTCGTTCATTTGTCATGTGACAGCTACCTGTCACTGTTGCACTGTTAAAAATAACAATGGCAGGGAGGATGCAGGACAGAAGTCACTTTATTGTGGTGTGTATTTTCACATGCTTTGAATTGCTGGTGGTAGTTGTGCATTATACTTTTGTCAGCTGAAACAAACCATGTTGTCTTCAGTATTTAGTGTCTGAGAACCGCTGCATTTTTCTACAATGCCAACAAGAAGGAAACAGCACCACCTGCTGTAAAAAGGAACGAAATGACTCACAAAGAGATTCATTCAATTTAGTGTTCGAGAGTAAAAAGAGTTACCAACTTACCAACACTAACAGTTATGAGATTTATTGATTTGCACCATCAGTGAGGAGGGCTGTTAGAGTGTGTAAATATGTGTATGTGCAGTGTCCACAGATAGCTGAGTCAGCACTGAAAAAACTTGATGTCGTCCAGGCAAAAGCCCTCAGAGTGTGCTGTGGGGCCCTCCGTGCTACTCCAATCCCAGCCTTACTTGTTGAGATGGCTGAAACACCTTTATTCTTGAGAAGGGACAGACTTGCAATGCAATATATAGTTAAACTGAAAGGTTATGAAGGAAAACATCCAACAAATCAGAGATGCATGATACCTGGGAGTGGGGAGTGGGACGAATAAAAAGGTCAAGAAATGGAGAGGGGGTGGCTCCTCGGATCCTCTGGCCAGTTTTACCAGCATGGCTTCTGCCCGCTCCAGAAGTTGATTTTAACATTAAAACTGATCAAAACTCTGGTTATAATAGCATGGTGAGACACAGACTTGAAACTGGTTGGAATGGGTTCCTTCAGATTTACACTGATGGAGCTAAGGACCCAAAGAGTGGTGCAGCTGGCTTTGCTTTTTACATACCACAGTATGATATTGTAAAGCTCATCCGAATGTCTGAGGGGGTTTCAGTCTATACAACAGAGCTGACTGCTGCTGGGCTTTAAAATGGGTGGAGGAGGTTATATGTTCTGATTGTGCTAGAAGTGTTGGAGAAGGGTAGTCTGGGAGCCCGGCCAGATCTTATTATTGAATTACTAATAATGCTGTATAGAACTGAGAAGGCTGAGTGTCAGTGGGGTTTCTCTGGGCACCAAAATGGCCTTAAGAATGAAGCCTAATTTATCAGTGTGTATGGGTGTGAGTGAGTGGGGTCTGTCATAAAAGAATATTCCACATTCCACATTTCTATTCAAAACAAAGTAAATACAAAACCATGTTATCTTGGTCAAGGAAGAAGACAGGCTGTAATTATGACCAGACTCAGATTAGGTCATTGTGGTTTGGCATGGGATCTTCAAAAGTTTGGGAAGCATGAAGACGGTCTTTGCAGAGTCTGCAATACATTCCAAACAGTTGAGCATGTGTTGATGGACTGTTGGTTATATAAAGATCAGAGAGAGCAATTATTTATGCTCTACTGGACACTGGAATTAACAGATCATCACTGCGAGGCATGTTAAACCCATCTGAAAACCAGCCACACATTGTGAAAGCAGTTTTGAATTTTATCACAGCAACAGGAGTTCTCTCCCTCAAAAATTAATGTACATACATCAAGCCATTACCAAACCTGACCTGTGGGAGGCAGCAACATGCCATATGGCATCTAGTCTGCCGGAAATAAAGAAGAAGAAATGTCTACAGAAAAACTTTGAGCCCAGTTGCATTAAATCAATCTCATGACTATAAAAACACCCTGATGAATAAGACTTGAAGACCATGACTTTACAGTATTTCAGAATGTGCATCATATGTCTTAATGAAATTTACCAACATCTGTTTGTTAATACCTGTCAGACTGCAAGAGGTCCACTTGCATGAGCATAGTCATAGAGGGAACTAGGTGGCAGGAAAGACCTACCCAGACACAAAACACAAAAATGAAATTGGACATAATTACATTTATTTAATCCAACAACCCACTGAGTTCACTTTTTGAGTGTACGTCATCAGGGGAACTGTGCATGTCACACAGCCAACAACTGGTATAGGTATCACATTGGTGATTGTGCGATTTAATCAACAGTGTTGTGTTGAATTTACTTAGTTGGTTTGTGTTGCATTAACAAGGAGCACACACATAATTAAATTGGACATTTGATCCAACAACTCACTGAGTTCACTTTTTTCAGTGTGTTGTTGTGGAAAACAGAGGGTGTCAGGGAGAGTTGTTGAACGAGGACTCAGGTGCAGGCAGGATTCAGCATGCCAGGTGAAGTTTTATTTCAAAAACAAAACACTACTCTAAATACTAAATCAAACTAAGAAAAACCCAAGTAAAGAATAATCCAAAACATACAAGAACACAGGGAACACGGAAGGTGACTCAAAAAGAAGGCTTTTTAGTGCTAACAGTTTCCCTTAGTGTTGAAATTCTTCCCTTATAATTAAGACTAAATCCCAGTAAAGATAAAAGTTGTCTTAAGGTAAAAAACTGTCAAGAGAGGAGAGGAGGACTTAATAGAGGGTTTAATCGTTCCTTGAACAGGGAGAACATGGCAGAGCGACAGAGAGGAGAAACGTTCTCCAAACTGTGAATGACGCTGAACTCATAAAAAGTTACAGATTAGAACTACAGCGGGAATCATGTTTGTGGTTGAATATGAAGACTACAAATCTTAGTAAGGACTGTTAACTTAAAGGTGATTTAAGGGGCATACGGCCACTGTCACTGTCCAATTAATGCTGCTTATATATTAGCAACATATTCTCATGTTTTTCTGTCAACCAATCACATCTGCTAAAACAACTGGGCCAACCACACCTCTTTAAAACCTTTAGTCTGCTCCTTCCTCAGAGTCGCTCTGGGAATGTTGAATCATTTTCAAGCTAGTCCTTACTCATTTTTTTTAGGCTAAGATAAGGGAATTCTAAGAATCTTTGTGAATACGGCCCCTGGATATCCCTAAGGTCTTCCTTCTCCTGTTATTGTTTCTTCCTCACCTACTCTTTTGCTCCCTTCATTCTTTGTAAGTTGTCTTCCTGAGCCCTGCCTTTGAAAACACCCACTACCCCACCTGTATAAAAGCTGTATCTTCACACCGCTCTGGGTCGGCTTATCATTTCAGACCCACACTCTGTTATTGTAAACTTGGAATACAATGTTGAGTGAAATCCTTCAACAATAGATGGGGGGAATTCTGCATGTGAAAGGATGAATGCAAAGAAAAGTGCATTAGGTACATAGGAAGCACTACAGAGCAGTTACTATGTCTTTACTGCCCATGTTGCTATTTGTTGTCCCTCAGATTACTACATGGAAGTGGATTCACATGTCGACTCTGTCCTGCTGCCCTGCAAAACCATAGTCTGCCTGCCTAAAAAAGGTAAAGTGGAGTGGATGGACAGTAAAAACCAGACGGTTCACGTGCATGAGAACGGCTCTGATCGACCTGAACAACAGGATGCATTGTACACACAAAGAGCAAAGATGAATAAAGACCCAATGAAACCTGGAGACTTCAGTCTGACCCTGAGACACCCCACAGGTGAAGACAACAACATCTACACCTGCACCGCCTACAGCAGTGGGGGACGCATCCTGATGAAGAAAAGAGTGACGCTTAATGTCAAAGGTCAGTGTTAACACTAACACAATGGAGCAAACCGATGAAAAGCATGGAGCTCTGCAGACCAACATCTAGCTCTGTCACACCCTTTATTTCCATGACTACAGAGCCAATGCTATGTTAGTGTTTAATACATTATGAGTGAAACATGTTATGTTGAATTTAAACACATCTGATGTAGGTATGGGGTCCTGTAGACTGGAAGGCCCCAGTTTTTGGTTTGTAATTAACTCTCTTTATTAAAAGGCCCTCTAGAAATTTCCAGAGTTAGAGTTAAATGTTCTTGCCACCTGGTTCCTTCTGTGGCTAAGCCATGGAAGTGGACCTTTAAGTCTTGCAGTGTTGCAGGTACTAACACAGAGATGTTGGTAAGTTTAATTAAGACATGTGAAGCATGTTGAGCAGCAGCTGAGAACTGTCAATAAAGATGGTTCTCTGACACCCAGTGACGTTCAAAGCAGTTGAGTGCATACGAGTCATGTGATTGGTTCGGGTTGTGAATCACTTGGTGATCGAGTGTGTTCAGGGATAGGACATCCCTTATTTAATGTAGATATATCAATATATAGTAATATATTAATTAATTAGTGAAATATATTAGATACACTGATACATTGATTAGATATGAGTTAAATATATTAATTAGATACAAACTTTCAACATTTATTTTATTATTAATATCTAAGAATTCCATAGCGTTAAACGCAGTTAATCGCATTTGTCATTGTGTACATTTTAGTAGAAGAAATGTTATCACGTTTCTCTTGGATAGACAAACTCTCTGTGTGTGTGTGCCTCTCGCTCCTAAACCCACAATGACTCCCCTACACCACCATCCAGCCTCGTATGCCCCCGCAAATGCTTTAATTGTGTCAAAAACTTGAATTGGATTAATCTTGATTTTTGATTAGCCCTAATGATGATTTATTTACTTCAAATCGTACTGTAATTTTCTGCAGTCAAACTGAAAATGTAATATATGTATATTATTGTGTCAGCCTGAAACATTCAACCATGTAGTGTAGTCGAACGAGACTGAGCACGGCGATTCAAATCCCAAACAGTCCATGAACCAATGACACACACCGCAATGCATCTTATTCACCACTAGATGTCCTACCCGAGCACTGTGTCGTTGAAGCCTGGAGTAATGAACCTTTTTATTGAATCAGGGGTCGAAGCTTCAACAAAGCCTCAAAACTATACTCATATGTGTTGTGACCTCATGACAACATAAGAGACTTGACTGCAAGACTTAATTTCCACTTTAGCAGTATAGCAATCCAGGTGGAGAGTGTGGATTAACTCAACCACCCAGGCCTTCACCAACCTTGACTTTGGCAAATACACATATATACCAGTGGTGGAGGAAGTACTGAAGCTTGGTACTTAAGTAAAAGTACAAATACCCAGCAAAATATATACTTAAATAAAAGTAGAAGTGCAGAACAATCCTACTTAAGTACTTACTTTTAAATGTACTTAAAGTATTAAAAGTACTCACGCACCAAATATATATTATTGATTTCCATTGCAAAGGATCTGAACAGGATAAAATAATCAAAGAAATCATTTTAAAGGTAGGGTAGGAGGTTTTGAAAACTCAGTGAGAGTCAGCCAGATTTAAACACACGCCCCTTTCTCTCGGACCTCACCCTGATTTGCCTCCAATCACATGGATGCAAATCACCTGAAGACGAGCGGCGGTCTGTGGCTTCGGCCATCATGCACGTAGAGAGGGACGACCAGCCAATACTCCTACAGGGTCCACCCGGAGGATTGGCTGATGTTTTTATGTTTTATAGCTTCAGATGGTTCATATTCTGCGTTTTAAAGAGAAACTGCGAACTAATCGGTTGCTATCGGACTGTAAGAAACACAACTGTGAGTTGTTGTTTGTTAGAAAGTGTGACTGTTATTACCTTATTTACTGAGTTTCTTTCAGTATTAGTTTGTTTCCTTGTAAGTTTAAGTTTTACATGTCTGACGTTCATGAACGCACCATAGCAGCTCTGACGTCATTGAACGCATCACACCCATGTCGGAGAACAGGTCCGTGTTCTGAGTGTGTCTCCAGGGGATGATTAGAAGTTCCTAATCACCGTGTGTCTCCCTGGTTTATTGCTGTGCGTAGATGCCAGAAGGTGAGATAAATGGCGTTATAAACGGCCGTCTTGTGCTATTATTGTGTAGTTTTAGTTATGCATTAGTTAATGCTATCTTGTGTTACTATGTTGGTAAGCTAATAGCTAACAAGCTAATATGCGGGATACGTGAGCTTCGTGTGAGAGGATTCGTTTACGGTTCATGATTTGTGTTACATATTTGAGTGCTGAATACAGTTACTTGCAATTTAGTTTATTGAATTCTGTTTTTCCTTTGTTGTTATTACAGACCACAGTAAAACAAATCAGCCTTTAACAGGACATGTGCATCCTAGTTCTTTAACTGGAACTCACCTTGCCGCTCTAAACCACCACACTCCTGGAGACAACCAATACTCTCCTGTTTGGTATTCATAAATGTACATTTAACTACAGACTTTTCACATTTGTAGTGGAGTAGAGACAGGTAAGGACGGTCCTCTGACACCCGAGGCTCCGACACATGCGGAAGCTCATGAAGCAATTGTTTGGAACCACTGTCACGTGACTAGTGACGTTTGAACCACTTCAGTGACGTTTGAAGCAGTCGAGTCATGTGATTGGATCGGGTTGTGAATCGCTTGGTGGGACCAGGTGTGTTCAGGGAGATGACTATATATCAATATATAGTAATAGATCAATCAGTTACATAGTGAAATATATTAGCTACATTGATACTTTTATCAGTTTGAGATTCTTTAAATATGAGTTCAATATATTACTTAGATGCAAACGATGCACATTTATTTTTTATTATTTATATCTAAGAATTTCATAGCATTAAACGCAGTTAATCACAATTTGTCATGTGTACATTTTATTTTTGCAAAATGTAGTGGAGTAAAAGTATAAAGTGTGCACTATTATTTTTACTTAAGCACAGTAACGAAGTACAAATACTTAGGTAGGTTCCACCACTGACACATACACACTAACAGCCCTCCTCACTGATGGTGCAGATCAATAACTCATAACTAACTGATAAGTGATACAAACTAACAGGGAATGCAACTGAGTAACAACACAACCACACCCTGAACACTGTCACGCTGACATCTTTCAAATATAGTATCACAATAAATAATTTACAGAAATACATTTGGAAACAAATATTTACATATTAATTCTCATACTAATGGCACAATTCAAGTCCTTGTTTTAAGAACTAATTAACATTTATTTCAGTGTAGAAATAAGAACTGTTTAGTTGTGTTAGTGTAATAAATGCCTGTTTAGTTGAACACAGCATGATCAATTAAAGATGAACTGGACCAGCGCTGCAGGGGGCACTAATCTGTCATGAAAGGAGGAGTGAGACTGAGGAACCTGATTCACACTGATGAGATGTTCTGTAGCTTTAACACTTTCGCATGAGAACAGTGTGGCACTTTTGTGTCGGCCATGTTGAATCATCTGCATCAGAGACGTGTTTTGGACAATGATGGATCTGTATTGCTTTGTAGGAACAGACTGGGCTGCCTCTAAAAGTTAATGCTCAATGTCTGTATGTGTACACACACTAACCTACTCCCTGTCTTTGACAGATGGGATGGTTCCAGTACCAGAGCCACGCCACATCACAGATTACCAAAGAATTCTTCAATCAAACTTCAAGGGCAAGATTCTGTATACACGAGAAGGCTGGGCAAAAGATAAAGAGTGTCTGGTTGATATCTACACAGAGCTGTACATCACAGCCGGCCGTGACATACACATCAACACACAGCATGAGGTCCAACAGATCCAGAAAGTCTGGAGGCCCAGAGACACTGAGACATCTGTCAAACCCAGAGACATGTTCCAACATCCTTCTGGAGAATACATACCTGTAAAAACAGTGCTGACCAACGGAATCGCAGGAATTGGAAAGACCTTCCTGGTGCAAAAGTTTATGCTGGACTGGGCTGAAGGAACAGCCAATCAAGATGTGCATCTCATTTTCCCCTTCTACTTCCGCCAGCTGAATCCACTGATGGGAAAACAGTTCAGTTTGGCAAACCTCATTCATAAATGTATCCCAGAGGCTAAGGGCATCAAAGAGGAGGCTCTTAATTGCATCTTTACTGCTTTAGAATCATCAGGAAACAGCAACTACGATGAGAGTGAATTCAAGCTTCTGTTTGTGTTTGATGGACTGGATGAGAGCCGCCTTCATCTGGACCTTCATGTTGACGATAGTCACTCTGTTGATGTAACTGAGTCCACCACCACCGATATCTTGGTGAAAAACCTCATCAATGGAAAACTGCTGCGCTCTGCTCGCATATGGATAACCACAAGACCTGCAGCAGCCAATCAGATCCCTACTGACTGTGTGGATGTGGTGACAGAGGTCAGAGGGTTCACTGACCCACAGAAGGAGGAGTACTTCAGGAAGAGGTTCAGAGAGGAGGAGCAGGCCAGCAGGATCATCTCCCACATCAAGACATCACGAAGCCTCCACATCATGTGCCACATCCCAGTCTTCAGCTGGATCACTGCTACAGTTCTGGAGGACATGTTGGAAACCAGAGAGGGAGCAGAGCTGCCCAAGACCCTGACTGAGATGTACATCCACTTCCTAGTGGTTCAGACCAAAGTTAAGAAGATCAAGTATGATGGAGGAGCTGAAACAGATCCACAGTGGAGTCCAGAGAGCAGGGAGATGATCCAGTCTCTGGGAAAACTGGCTTTTGATCAGCTGCAGAAAGGAAACCTGATCTTCTATGAATCAGACCTGACAGAGTGTGGCATCGATATCAGAGCAGCCTCAGTGTACTCAGGAGTGTTCACACAGATCTTTAAAGAGGAGAGAGGCCTGTACCAGGACAAGGTGTTCTGCTTCATCCATCTGAGCGTTCAGGAGTTTCTGGCTGCTTTCCACCTCATACGCTGTTTCATTGATGGGGACGATGAAGAGCTGGTGAACTTCCTGGGAAAGAAAAGTTGGTCATCTCTGGATGACATCCTGGACAGAGTCATGGAGAAATCTCTGAACAGTAAAACTGGCCACCTGGACCTGATGGTTCGCTTCCTTCATGGTCTCTCCCTGCAGTCAAACCAGAGACTTTTAAAAGACCTGCTGGGTCAGACAGAGATCAGTTCAGAGGCCATCCAGAGAGCCATCAACAACCTGAAACAGAGACGCACTGATACAGTGTCTCCTGACAGAAGCATCAACATCTTCCACTGTCTGATGGAGATGAACGACCTCTCAGTGCATCAGGAGATCCAAGAGTTCCTGCAGTCAGAGACCAGATCAGAGAAGAAACTCTCTGAGATCCACTGCTCAGCTCTGGCCTACATGCTGCAGATGTCAGAGGAGGTTCTTGATGAGCTAGACCTGATGAAGTACAACACAACAACAGAAGGACGATTGAGACTGCTTCCAGCTGTGAGGAACTGCAGAAAGTTCAGGTGAGTCCAGATGTGACCAATCAGTGTAGATTACTGGTTTAGTTCTTAGACACATTCACACTGTGTGTTTCTCTCTAACAGAGCTCCTTGTGTTCATTGACACATCACATCAGCTGTGTTTTTGTCTCAGATGTTCTTCTACTGTGAAAACATTGTTTTGTATGTTTCTGTTTGAAGCTGTTAAATGAATGGACAATAAATGTGTCTTTATTTGTAGTTAAAACAGCTGCATGTGGCCAAAGAGCTGCACAAACTACATAGATACAAAGACTGCAAAAACTGCAGCGCAACATCATGGTATGCAAACATGCAGACACATACCATTACACAAACAGTTCAATCAGGATGTCACACAACAGAATAACTCTTTAAAGTCTCTGCATGAAAGAGAAGAATTTATCTTTCAGCAATATCAGCTGGAAGAACCTACAACAGAGGAATAAAGTGAAATACACTGTCAAAATGAGACGATGAGAATGATCAGAACTATTGTTACATGTCAAACAGTCAGATCAAATGAGATCACTGCTACTACTTAAAGTGTCCCTTTCATAATGTTCTGATATTTCTGTCATCACAGACTTTCTGACTGTGACCTCTCAGAGACTCACTGTGAAGTTGTGGCCTCAGCTCTGAAGTCCGACCCCTCCCATCTGACAGAGCTCGACATGAACCGGAACAACCTGGAGGATTCAGGACTGAAGCAGCTATGTGCTGGACTGGACAGTCCTCACTGCATACTGCAGGTTCTCAGGTCAGTTAATGTTATTATTAGGCTGAGGTCCAGTGTTTAAATCATCTGTCAGGACTGACAGACAGAAAAGGACCACAGACATGTGTATCTTCAGTCACTGTTGCTCTGATGACAAATCAGATCTACTCATATGTTCAAATGTTGCTCAGTAATTCAGTGAATAATTATTATTTTCTTCCCTCCCAGTAACAGTCATCTGTATGTTTTAATGTTATCCCATATTATTAGATGATCAGTGGTATCAATGGCTCTATCAATGTCTTGTATTGTTTTATTAGGTTGTGTGGCTGTGGTTTGTCAGAGATCAGCTCTCTGGGATCAGCTCTGAAGGCTAACCCCTCCCAGCTGAGATATCTGGACCTCAGTGGGAACCACCTGCAGGATGTGGAGCAGCTACGTGGTTTTCTGGAGAGTTGTGGACTGCAGACTCTGAGGTCAGTCTTAATAGTTTTATGTGTTGTGATGTAAAGTTTGTGGTGGGGTGAGCTCTGAAGTCCCAAGACTGCAGATCCTCGGGTCAGGGTAAATCTGGGTGTTGATCCAGTCTTCACATTTCATTGGTTGATCGGTTGGATTTTGCTGCTTATGTTTTGAACTTATGATGCATTACTAACCCCACCCAACCCCAGATGTTGAATGTCTGTAGGGGTTTAGTTCTTGCTTTTTGAGTTTATGATTTTGTAACTCTACTCTTGTCAAGTTGTCTGATCAATGAGGGAGGTTTGGGTTTACTGAAGCTCTTTGAGATGCAGCATGGTTTTGTTTTCAGTTGTATATCAGCATGAGTTGCAGATATAACTAGTACAAATGAGTTCCAAGATAAAATTGTTGGAACTTTCTGGTGTAAAATATTTCCGACAAACATGTGTGAATATAGAAAACACTTCAACAACATGTAGCGCTCCCCTCTGTAGTCATATTGATGATGTTATGTGCGATCACAGACGGAGATCCAGAAGCAGGTACATTTACTCACTTTAATAGAGAAAACAAAAAAACTACCACTGAGGCGAAAACTGAGCTGAGTCCAAAATATAACCAAAAACAACCACAAGGGCGAACTACGAGGTAACTTGAAGGAGGAACGAAAAACAACCACGAGGGCGAAGCACAACTCAGGTCCAGGGCGAGAAACAACCGGGTGGCGTGGCTGGAGGCCTAGGCAAAAAACAAGGTAAGTCACTGGTCACTTAGAACGGACAGAAAGGTGGCTGGTTGCTTAGTACGAAAATAGTAGTGAAGAATTGGCGCCGAGGAGAAGGGAGGCGCTTAAGTAGCCGGCGGAATGACGGGAAACGGAACCCAGGTGAGAAGAAGCCACGACTCCACCCAGCTGGACCATCGCGCCTGGAAAGAACAAAAACAAGGAAACGAGCAAGAAATGAAAAACACAGGAAGTGCCAGAGGAGCAACTCTCATCACATTACAGATGAGGGCAGGCTTTTAGGTTCTTTTAAAGTATTTATCCAATGTTTCTTAACCCTGATTAACTCAGTTTTAATTATTATCTTGGATGTCCCTTTAATACACACAAGTGCAGTGTTTAACCCATCAATCAAATGGCCATCTTTAAATTATATTTTTAATGAAGATCTTAACTACGTCTGCATATGTCTCTGCAATTGAATCCCTGCCCTTTCTCAGGTGAGTAATAAGTAACACAACACAAGGTTTTAGAAAAATAATTCTCAGTTATTTAAGAAAAGGTTAATGCTGGTGAACTAAGACATGAAAATAAAATTAGAATATTGTTTTGGAGCCTTAAACATCAAATGTCACTTTTTTAAAGAAAAACACTCCAGCTGTTTGGAGGCAAAAACACAATATAACCTTTTTTCTTAACCCTCTAATGAATTCAGAAACTCAGTTTACCAACCTCAAGGTCACTTAAACAAAAGTTGTGGCCCCCACACCTTAATACACTCTATAAAGCAGCAACTTAAATGATTACAGACTGACATATACCGCAGCAGGCCTGATGCGGTGCTTGTGTTCGTGGACGCCCAAAACTTAATGGCCGCTTCACTCTGTGAGCAAAATAAAACAAGCACCTGAGGTGTTCCAGTCCCGTCCTCCAACAGTCACAGGAGCAGGCTCAGCATCAGCATCTCACCACAGACTCCGTCTACTGTCTCTATCCTCTCTTCTTGCCGGAAGAAACTCCCAAGTCCTAGTGGCTCCAACCTCCGTCCGTGTCTCTTCTCTGTCCTCAGGTGGAAAACAGCAGATGAGCTCCTCAAACAGTCGACTGAGTGAGTCCAACTAGAGCTAGAAAAAGTCCCTTCACTTGTCATCAACTGACTTGAATCTATTCTTCCAGGTGGCTAACAGCTAGCTTTAGCATTAGCACCAAACATGAACCGTCTGAACTTCGTGCTGAAAGTCTTCCCGCCTCTCAGTATGCTGCTAGACTTCTTCTCACAGATTGTCCTGTCAACAACCTTAAGACACAAGTTACACACCGTTTTGTGCACTGCTAACTTAGAAATGAAGACAGAAAATCTCTGTGTTACACATGTTTCTCCGACACACCTCTCCTAGTCTGTGTCACACTGTGCTCACGGTCCTGTCACTTGTTATTAACCCCATCTATGCTGGTGGGGACATCTTTCAGCAACATTCTTTAACATAACACAACAAACATGTAACACTTTTTTACCCTTTTAAATCACATTTTAAATGCTTACACATTTAAACTTGAACTGAAATGATCAACACTCATTAAAACATGTGGGGATTTTAAACTGGGTTACAAACAAAACACATTTAGGAATGAAACCTTCTAGATGTAGGCTTCACTCAAGAGATTAAATGATGATGGATTGTGCAAGTACATCTATAACATTAAACTGCAACTCATTAAACAAGACGAAAATATGAATTGACACACTATGAACACAAAGTTAACTAGAAAGCATTTCCTGCAGAAAATGTGAGTTTGGTTGCTGCAGCTGAAGCATTGCTCTGAATGATGTGAAGGATTGCTCTGAATTGCTGGAGAATCTGCAGTCTGAATTTAAGTTGCTGAAACACTTTGAATAGATGAAGCTGTTTTATTGTGAAAAGTAGAAAACCTTTGAACATTAGGAAGTTATGAAACAGAAACTGCTGGAGATGAACAATATGAAGTCACTGACCTTAAAGAATAGCCTGGAAATACACCATAAAGGTCTGAGGCTGGAATCATATCTAAAGCTAATAAGGACAGGCTGTATGGTTTTAATGTGGAAAAGTATCAGAGTTACCTCCCCCAGAACATTTTGGATGAAGTAGAAGCCATTTCCTGCATTCTGGTGGATTTCAACAGCTATTATACTGACAGAAGTAAAGGGTTAACTCAACAACTATTACTGAGAGATTCAATAACTCCTTATTTATTTTAAGCCATGATGACAAATATAAAACCAACTGAAAATGAAACAGTTCTGTCAGCCTCATGGTGGCACTACACTAACAGGTTATTAGAACAAAATGTTTACATCTGTTACTGTCTACCTCTGTGCCACCATGACTTTAACCACAAAAACCACATTTCTGTTTCACTGTATTCCCAATGAGGCCATCAGCTGCACTGTCAGGTTTTAGAGACTTCACAGAACAGATCAGATTAAACAGATTAGAAACAGATTACCCAAAGCCTCCAAAAAAAGCTGCACAACAGGTAACTTAGTTCACATGAATCTGTGCTGATGTGTCTGCTTGTGTTGATCAGCACACAATCAGTTCACATGAAGTGACTGAAACACAAAGGGAGGATCAATATAGAAGGAAACCCGCTCCCTGTCTCTCACTCCTGGCCTGCCCTATATGCCATAACGTCTGCTGCACCGTGTGCTTGCAGCTGAATCTCAGACCTCACCTGGCAACAATACATTTTTTTCTGATTGGCTGATTCCTGTTCTCTGCCATAGAAATGACAGATGATTAATAATAAAAAATGTACAAACATAATTCACAAGTTATAACCACTGACATTACTAAGCTTAGACAATAGTGTCCTTTCATGTTGTAGAATTGTTTTTTTCATTGCACTGCTCTACTTCTTACAATTATTCAGTATTGTTAAATGTACACATTTCATTTCTTTCAGTCTGAGCAGCTGTAACCTCTCAGAGAGAAGCTGTGAAGCTCTGTCCTCAGTCCTCAGCTCCCAGTCCTCTAGTCTGAGAGAGCTGGATCTGGATAATAACGACCTGCAGGATTCAGGAGTGAAGCAGCTGTCTCACGGATTAGGGGGTCCAGACTGCAGACTGGAGACTCTCAGGTCAGGATCCAGCTTGTTGATCATCAGTTAAATTCTGCTTCATGTTCATGTTGAAGATCTGTTGGATTTTCCTTCTTTCTTCTTGAGTTCATGACATGTTTTGTACCTCCAGTCTGTCAGGGTGTCTGATCACACAGGAGGGCTGTGCTTCTCTGGCCTCGGCTCTGACCTCCAACCCCTCCTATCTGAGAGAGCTGGACCTGAGCTACAATCATCCAGGAGACTCAGGAGTGGAGCTGCTGTCTGCTTTACTCAACAGTCCAGATTGTAGTCTGAAGACTCTCAGGTACACAGAGACCACAGAGCATGAGTCCTCCTCAGTCTGTCAGTTTAGCTCATATATCCACAGCTGTTGATGGATGGACTGAAACTGCAGAGAAGAAATAATCACTGATCCCTGATGTTCATCTTCCTCCATCATTAAGTGTCCATCATGTTAACTTCACTTTTCTTTATACACGTTCTTCATGTCAAAATACAAACAGACTGATTTTCAGTCACACTTAGTGCAGATCAAATACTAAATGATGCCCTACTTATTAATGTCCTCAGCTGTAAGAACCACTGAATTATTTCCACAAACAAATGTTCCTGAAACAATCCATATGTGAAGCTTCAGAGGAAACAACACAATGGTATAAGGAGGAGTTCCTTCAGTCAGAGACAGAGAGCAGGGAGACACTACAATATTATCACTGTAAAAACTACACACAGACATGAGTGAATGTATTTATTTGAAGTGTGTCAGAAACTCTTCCATCCATGACACATGTGAACCAGGCTTGTGTTTGCATATAGAGTGAAAGGAACAAACAGTCAGAGACAGTGTGGCTTGTTTGCTGCTTTGGATAAATGCACAATGCTGAGATCAAACCTACACTGTTGCTGCATGAAGAGGATTTTACAGTAAAGCACTGACAGAGAGCAATATTTCACAGAATGGAGGACATGAATAAACACAGAGCAGACCAGGAGAGACTCTTCTGGAGTCGACACAGATGAGTTTCAGTCTGTTTGTGTGTCTCTGACAAACTGAGGAACTCTGCTTCATGTTGATCAGCAGTTTGGACTCATGTTGGTTAGAAAATCATTCTGACTGTGTTTCTTCCTGCAGGGTGGAGCATGGTGGAGAGCAGAGGTTAAAACCTGGGCTGAGGAAGTGTAAGTTTGACTCAGTCTTTCCTCATGTTATTGTGCATGAGTCAGTGTTCTATCAGTCCATCAGAGCTGTTGTAGCGCAGCCTCGGCGGTTGGATTTCTTTGGTGTTTACTGGAGTTTATTACTCCCCAGCAGGAGTTTTAGGTTCCAGCTTTGTCATTGGTTTTCCTTTTTTCTCTTGTTAGGGAGCTTTAGTGTGTTGTAGTGTCTCTGTGTTTGTTTGGGCACTGCTCAGCTCTGAGTTCATGAACTGCAGCCTAACACTGAAACCAGCCTGTGTAGCTGCCGATCTGAGAGTGGGGACGAGTGGGGAGGTGCAGACATGCTGTGTGTGGGTTTCCCCTCAGCCTGGGACATAACAGAGACAACCAAAGCAGACAAAAGACAAAATCCAATAAGAGACCACAAAGGGTTGAAAAGGTCCAAACACAGGAAGAAACAGCTCCACAGTCCAAAAGCAGGCAGGACTCAGACACAAAGAATCTCATCCAAAGGGTCAGACTGGACTGATGGACTGAAGAGTGAAGACACTGAGACACTGAGCTGTGAGCAGCATTATTAGGGTTAGGGTTAGGGCGAGAAACGCCACTGTTTAAGAAAACGAGTTACCACCAAAATAAGTTTCACACGGGGTCTCTGTTTAAAGCTTTTAATCAATTAGTAACAAAACACGTTATCCGCCATGTTTCCCTGCACCGCTTCTTCCCTTTTTCCCAATCTGCTACAAACGCCCTGATTTTCAGCACAATGCAGCATTTCCATTCAACCAATCACGGGCAGCTTTCCAACTGTCATGGCGGAGGGTTTATATGAAAACTAGAAGTTTCATATAAACCCTTTTTGGAAAGAAAACACTTTTTTCTGGATTTATAGCATTTTGGAAGCAATCTCTTCATTTGTTAGGCGGGACAGCCGAAACCAGTTAAACAAGCTTTTACTGACAGCTCTGAACAGACCACATTAACTTATCATTCATTTTAGTGCAGCCGCCACAACTTCCATTTCACAAACCATTGTTTAATCTTCATTTATTATATTTCCTTTTATTTTGCTTTGTGCTTTGGTTTCATTCTGTAACACTGGACTTATTTTTATGAAGGTTTGAACTCTGACAGTGTTTGAACAGGAGAGAAAGGAGTATAAAGTGTGTAGTGAGGGGTTCACAGCCTTAAAGCATCTAGAATAACTGTAAAAAATAAAGCCCATCACTTCACGGATTTCACCTTTTGCGGGTTATTTTTTGAACGTAACCCCGCGATTAACGAGGGACCTCTGATGAGAAGGAAGAGACTGGGCTCTCAGCTGCAGTAAAGGGGGCAGGTCTGGCTCCAACACAGGTTTCAATGTGCAAGATGTCTTGCCCTCACATTCTTCTTCCATTTCCACTTGTCCTGAAACTTCGGCCTTCGCTGTCAACCTTCCTTTTCTTACTCACACTTGCCATTTTAGAAATGGGCAATAAAAAAACACAGATCACTGGCAAACAGGGTGGTGAGAGTTTGACCATGTTTGCTGCCATCTTGTGGTGAAATGTTAAATATATATAAATAATAATCATTTTTAAAGGTGTGATTTCATCCTGTGGACAACAGTACTGGTGGCATATTATGACATTATTGATTTTATGACAGAGGCTTCGGCCCAGTGAACATATGAACTGGACTTTTGGTCTGTTCTACAGGAAGAACCCTCAATGATAATGCACCAACAATCCCAACCAAAGAAAGGAACATAAGGACAGAAGAACCAAACAGGAAAGAAAATAGAAATAACTATTGTATATATAACCTAGAAAATTTCACAAGACATTTTGAGTGGGCCAATGCGCGCTCACCCACACTCTGCTGCCGGTCCGCCCCATTATATACCACCAAACCTCATTCCTGATCACCGGCAGATGTGAAAGATGCCACTGATGACATTTCATGCTTTTACAGTGTTTCTGATTGGTTTTATATAAGGTTTAATAGGCCCCAAGCTTCTCCATTCATTCTGAATGGAGGAATCCTAAAGATGTGGATGTGACTTTGGCTGCTATTTTATGAAGTTTGGTAAAAGACATGAACATGAGGACTCAGTATGATAAAGTCCAACTCCTTATGAGCAGTTTGCAGTTGAAATGAATATTCCGTGTAGAGGCATGCCAGACTGATAGGCTTCCAAAGTTAGCTGGGTTTTGTCAGGGATCTCACCAGTTTCCCATTATTTCCTATGAGGGGGGTTAGGTCAGCTTAAGTGGCTTGCCTGTCAAAACAAAAAGTGGCACAGACATGGGGACTCAATATGTCAGAGGTCTAATGTTTATCTACATTTTACATTTTGAATGAAGGTTCTGTGTGAAAGCATGCCCAAACACCATGCCTTCAAAGTTTGACAGTAATTTGATGCCTGTGGGGAGGGTCGATCGCAGTTTTTCTGGATTTTTTCAAACACCGATTATCCGATCGCTACCAAACCTCAGAGGGTAGTAGTCCTGACCGAGCTGGTCGATTTGATGTATAATTTGTAGGGGTGGCTAGCGCTAGTTAGCTGTGTAATGAATTAGAGGCTTTTATTTTGAAAATCAGTGTGTGTCTGTGTAAGTGTGTATGTGTGTGTGTGTCTGTGTAAGTGTGTGTGTGTGTGTGGGGGGGGGGGGGGGTTGGGGACACTCCCTAATGCATGTTAAAACATGTTTAAGTGTTTTATTTTGAAAATCTACACGTCAGCCATATCCTGTTATTGTGCAGGGTCTTTTATTTTGAAAATCCATGTTTGTGTGTCTGTGTGTTGGCAGGTGTGTATAGTGTGTGTCTGCATATTTCTGGGTGGCTTGTGTGTAGTTTACCAGGCCTAGTAAGGTGTGTAATGATTTGGAGGCTTTTATTTTGAAAATCTGTGTGTGTGTGTGTGTGTGTGTGTGTGTGTGTGTGTGTGTGTGTGTGTGTTTGTGTGTGTTCCTGTATGGGGCTTTTGGATGATGCTCTTTATCCAACGATACAGTTGATGCTGCTGTTCTTCTCATGTTCTAAATGTGTCGTCTGTCTTTACTCACATTGCTGCAAATATCCAGTTTGTGTTTGAACACAAAGCTGATAGTTGTGTGTTTGTTCATTCAAACATTAGTGACAAAAAGTCTGATGATAAACTTTGTATGAATGAACAACACATCAGTCAGTAAAGACAGAATGAAGCCATCAGATGTGTCAGATGATAAACTGCAGCTGTGTCTTTTTCTCTCCATCAGATTTCTGTCAACTTGAAGTCGACACAAACTCAGTGCACACAAAGCTCAAACTGTCTGACAACAACAGGAAGGTGACACGTGTGGAGGAGGAGGAGCCATATCCTGATCATCCAGACAGATTTGACAGGTGGAAACAGCTGCTGTGTAGAAATGTTCTGACTGGTCGCTGTTACTGGGAGGTCGAGAGGAGAGGAGGGGTTTATATATCAGTGAGTTACAGAAGAATCAGAAGGAAAGGACACAGTGATGACTGCGTGTTTGGAGGAAACAATCAGTCCTGGAGTCTGTTCTGCTCTGATGGTGGTTACTCTGTCTGGCACAATAACAGAGAAACATTCATCTCCTCCTCCTCTGGCTCTCACAGAGCAGCAGTGTATGTGGACTGTCCTGCTGGCACTCTGTCCTTCTACAGAGTCTCCTCTGACACACTGATCCACCTCCACACCTTCAGCACCACATTCACTCAGCCTCTACATGCTGGGTTCTGGTTGTTGTTTCCTGGTTCCTCAGTGAGTCTGTGCTGTGTGTAGAAGCAGAGTGTGTGGAAGTGACAGCAGCTTCAACTTTGTGCTTTAAATGTTGATGATGTTTCACTTTCATTTGAATCACTGACTGTGATTTCAGGTCAGAACATGTTTTTGTCTTAGAAGCAGTGAAATGAAGAATGTGAAGCTGAATTTATGATCATGAACTTTGACATGTCCTCACAAATGAAACCCTTACATTAAGAAATGCATGATTCCATGTTGTTATGGCTCTGATATTAAAATGTAGTATTATAATAGGAGTTAATGGACCTAAGTGGAAAACACCATTTAAAACTGCTGCAATACAAACACTAATAACTCCAACTCAATATTTTGGATAAACTTTGACATGACAGATATAAAATAATGCCTGAGCCTCCCAACTTGTAAAATAACTTGTTTTGTGCATTTTTACATGAAATATTTGCATCATGCAATCTACCTGGCATTTAAAGCGTTAAACTCCTCCAATGATGTCATGTTTGGTAGTTCTGAGCAGTCCTGAAGTTGTTCCACATATTGATGCAGAAAAATATGAATCTGTTCAGTTTTTAGAGCAGTTTTTAGAAGCGGACATTTTTGTCCCTGATGACACAAAGGGTAGTAAATGTGTTTCCCAGTGTTCTGGTGATGGATCAGAAACATTTACATTTGAATTCTAAAATTTGTGTTGAACTGCCCGATTGCCCTTTTTCTCCTCAACCTGTGACGTCGGTGGAACTGCGATCACTCACCTGCTCCTGCCCGGGACGTTAAAAAGAAGCAAAGACACAGAGAAAGACTCAGAGAGACACTGCAGCGCTACCACGCAGCTGTGGACCTTTCTGAACCAACCCTGAAGCACAGCCGGTCAGAGCGCGCTACGATCGCTGCGTTTAACTGCGCTAAATCTTTGTGGCGCTGTCGCGGTGCGTTCAATGACGCTCCGTAAATGTGCGCTTTTACACGTTTATTTTGTGTTTAGTTATTTTGATAAGATCGATTTTAAACATGTGGTAAAAGCATAAATTATTAGTAAAACACTGCTTCAAACTAAAGCTGTGGAATCCAAACATGTTCAGGGACATTAGTGGCAGATGTAGCCAGGTATAAAAAGACCATAAGACCATAAGTGTTATTGAAACACTGCTCACATGAACAGTAGTGAATGTTTGAGCACTTTAATGCCAAGTTCTCAGAAATGATATACTTAGATGTACTGAATGTTGTACAACTGAAAGTTAGATTAGAGATTTGAATAGAGATTAAGATTAATGTCAGAGTTACATGGAAAGACTTATGTTTCTGACATTTGATGTCCTGAATGATGCATCTGAGAATTCATGGTGTTGAATGTCATTTTCTGACCTGGTCTGTAGGTCAGGGTTTTTTTGAGGACGGATGTTGTCCAGGACCAACATCTGTGCTGAAACCGATGGCGAGCCAAGTCCCCTGAAGAGATTCCAGCACCGAGTAGATATCCACGTATACACACCCATTCACACTTACATCACAGAACAAGCATCCTTGGAACAAGGTGAACTGCCGTAACTCTACAACCCATATACCTGAGACCATTTTGATTTTGGTTTAAGGGCCCCAACGGGAAATCAGTCATTTTTATAGTGTGCACACTATTTCTTTTTCTTTTCCTAACTCTTTGAGTTATTTGATATTTTTGTACAAACCAGACAAATGATCTTGTCATTTGTAATAATATAAGAGTGGCTGCTCAACTGTTCCTCTTGTGTCTGCCTCATTATTGCTGCTCAGCACAGTGGCTCCTGTCCAATTTGGTTTCTTCTGATTCTGGTCCAGATTTCATCATTATTATACTGTAATTCACTTTTATACTGTTAGAACTGGTTACACAAACTGTCTGTTCAAATACAGTCCTTCATTTAAAGTGCACTTACCTGCATAGTGTGCTAAGCTAGCTGCTAAAATATGCACTGTCACTTTCATCTTTCAATTCTGAACATTTGTTTGTATGTTTTTTTGAGGTTTTTCACCTGATCTGATCTGATCTGAACCTGATTCTGACACTACAAGATTCAATAAAGCAAAGCAGAAATAAAGCGATGACTGAGTGGAGTCCAGCTGACCTTCAGTCACAAAGAGTCATCCTTTCAAGTGGAAACACTGCAAAACCATATAACACTGGACAATGTGTCTAGAGAGAGTCTCTGTTACACAAACTGTGCCATATGCACCAACACAGATACAATGGTGCCGGGTAAAGAGGCAAAAATACCCACTGGACAAAGAAGTCCACAGTGACCTGAGGGTTAAGTGCATCCAAAACCTGCTCACACTGCAAGATCTGTGTTCAGGTGTGTACAGTGAGTTGCTGTTAAACTCTTCTTAAGGTGACAGCTGCATTTGCAGACTGAGTAAAAGCACATTCAGGGATTTTTCTACAAAATATTTGATGTGTTCAAATGATTATTTTCTACCTACATTTCTCACAGTTAATGTCATTTTAAAACATGTTCTGGTCATCTGGAGTATTGTTGCTTCCACCAACACTAAACACATTTATTGTAAATATGTAGCTCATGA
This sequence comes from Parambassis ranga, assembly GCF_900634625.1. NCBI lineage: Eukaryota > Metazoa > Chordata > Actinopteri > Ambassidae > Parambassis > Parambassis ranga. The sequence goes on from NW_021144767.1 coordinate 3,581,368, forward strand.
TAGGACCAACAAGGCAAAGTTTAAATGTTGCTGTGTTAGACATTTACAATCAGTTTAAATACATACATGACTTTAACAGCTTGCAGCGTGCAGTTTGGTACTAAGTGCATATGTGGCTAGGATTAGTTTGAAGTACATGTATTGCATTAAGGATGCTGCTGGAGTGCAGTAGCATTGACTTAAACCCAGTCTGCACTCTCATGTATGTGCTCATCAGCCTTTTCATTTGGCTTCAGACAGTCCATGATGCACTGGGGCAGGAACATACTGAGACTGAAAAGCAAACAAACAAAGGTTTCTGGTCATTTTAAATGCTGCTGTGTGCTCTGTGTTCCAGATAATAATAACAAAAAGATAATATAATATATATATATATATATATATAATATATATATATATATATATATATATATATATACACTCAACAAAAATATAAACGCAACACTTTTGTTTTTGCTCCCATGTTTCATGAGATGGACTTGAAGATCTAAACTTCATTCCAGATACACAATATTACCATTCCTCTCAAACATTGTTCACAAATCTGTCTAAATGTGTGATAGTGAGCACTCCTGCTTTGCTGAGATAATCCATCCCACCTCACAGGTGTGCCACATCAAGATGCTGATCTGACATCATGATTAGTGCACAGGTGTACCTCAAACTGCCCACAATAAAAGGCCACCCTGAAATGTGCAGTTTTGTCTCACAGCAAAATGCCACAGATGCCACAAGCATTGAGGGAGCGTGCAATTGGCATGCTGACAGCAGGAATGTCAACCAGATCTGTTGCTCGTGCATTGAATGTTCATTTCTCCACCATAAGCCGTCTCCAAAGGCAAAGATCACTGGCTTAAAATGTCTAAAATGTCGTGCAGCCTCTACTTTCACTCCTGCCTTACAGCCCCTGTACTTCTTCCTCAGCTCTCCCTGGACATTGGTCCTCAGTGCAGTGCAGTTCTAGAATGATTGCTTCTAAGAGTTTGAGCAGACAGCTGTTTACAGGGACTAAGTTGGAATATGAACTTATGTGCTGTAAATGTAAACATGAAGCAGCCATCCTATCTACTGAAGTTCAAAGATGAGGGCTCGTCCGGGATTTGAACCCAGGACCTCTCGCACCCGAAGCGAGAATCATACCCCTAGACCAACGAGCCATGTGTGACATCTCTTTTTTCATGTTTCAGTCAGTGGAAGAACAACACAAAGCACATGTTCTTCTTAGTTTGACATTGGTAAAGATATGAACAAAGATTTCTGGTTAGGAATATAAAGCCGCTGCATTGAAGTTCATGGCTCATGTTGTGTGTTTGTGTTTTTCAACCCTATAGGAGGGCAGCTTACACGTTCTGAAGACAGGAGCCCAGCGATGTGGGGGTTTCATCCAACTTAATTTGGTATATTGAAATGCAAAGGTTTATGTCCTGGAGGAATGTTATGCACCTTACTGTTTCTATTTCTGCTGCATTTATTGGATGGAAAATTCAATTTAATTGAGTTCATCCAATGAGTATAGGTCAAGTCAAGTCAAGTCAAGTCAAGTCAGCTTTATTGTCAACTCTGCTATATGTGCTGAACATACAGAGAATCGAAATTGCGTTACTCTTCACTCCGCAACATATAACATGTAACTAAAAACTAAAGATAAATATAAAGTGTAAAAAATGTACCTACAATGAGGCACACACAAAATACAAGGCACATAATGAAGGCACAATGCAGTCAGAGTGCAAAAGATGTATAGTGCAAGTCAGTGCAGTTGGCATAATATAAACAGGAATGGTTTAACTTATAACAGCTTATTGAGACTGGTATGAGAGTGCAAAAGATGCAATGGTGCAAGTCAGTGCAGTTGGCATAATGTACAGTCCAGGAATAGATTAAGTTATAGCAGCTTATATGAGACTGGTGTGACATGACAGGGTAAAAAGTGACTGGTGCACAGAGTTCCTTTGGTAAAGTGGCTGGTACAAAGAGTTCCCATCTTGGGTGGTGGTAGGGGTGAGGGGATGGTGGTAGGGGTAGGGGGTGGGGGGTGGTGTCAGGGAAGGGGGAGAAAGTGGGGCGCAGCAGGGAGAGAGTTCAGCTTCCTGACAGCCTGGTGGATGAAGCTGTCCCTCAGTCTGCTGGTCCTGGCCCGGAGGCTGCGCAGTCTCTTTCCTGATGGCAGCAGACTGAAGAAGCGGTGTGAAGGGTGGGTGGGGTCTCCTGTGATGCGGAGGGCCTTCCGGGTGAGACGGCTGTCGTAGAGGTCTTGGAGGGAGGGGAGAGGGACGCCGGTGATCCTCTCAGCTGCTCTCACTATGCGATGAAGCGTCTTCCTGCAGGTGGCGGTGCAGGCTCCGTACCACACAGTGATGCAGCTGGACAGGATGCTCTCAACAGCCCCTCTGTAGAAGGTGCACAGGATGGAGGGAGGGGCTCTGGCTCTTTTGAGCTTGCGGAGGAAGTAGAGGCGCTGCTGTGCCTTCTTGGTCAGGGATGCAGTGTTGTTAGTCCAGGAGAGGTCCTCAGTGATGTGCACACCCAGGAACTTGGTGCTGCTCACCTGCTCCACAGCAGCACCGTCGATGGTCAGAGGGGTGTGCTGACTGTGTGCTCTCCTGTAGTCCACAACCATCTCCCTTGTCTTCTCCACATTCAGGGAGAGGTTGTGGTCTCTGCACCACCCGGCCAGAAGGTGCACCTCATTCCTGTAGTATGTTTCATCTCCACCGGAGATGAGACCCACCACAGTTGTGTCGTCCGCAAACTTCACAAAGATGTTGGTGTTGTGTGTTGGCGTGCAGTCATGGGTCAGCAGAGTGAAGAGGAGGGGGCTCAGCACACATCCTTGGGGAGCCCCGGTGTTCATTATGATGGTGCTGGATGTGTTTCTGCCGACCCGCACTGTCTGAGGTCTCCCGGTGAGGAAGTCCAGCAGCCAGTTGCACAGCAAGGAGTTCAGCCCCAGCTGGTCCAGTTTGTTGATGAGCTGCTGTGGGATGATGGTGTTGAATGCTGAGCTGAAGTCTATGAACAGCATTCGAACGTATGAGTCTTTATTTTCCAGGTGGGTGAGAGCTATGTGGAGTGCTGTGGAAACAGCATCACTGGTTGACCGGTTGGGCCGATATGCAAACTGGAAGGGGTCCAGAGAGGGGGGGAGGGCCGTCTTGATGTGTTTCATGACTAACCGTTCAAAGCACTTCATGATGATGGGTGCTACTGGACGGTAGTCATTGAAGCAGGCGGGGGTGGACTTCTTCGGCACAGGGATGATCGTGGTGGCTTTGAAGCAGGTGGGGACAACAGCCTGGCTCAGTGAGATGTTGAAGATGTCTGTAAACACCTCAGCGAGCTCCTCAGCACAGTCTCTGAGCACACGGCCAGGTATGTTGTCAGGACCGGGAGCTTTGCGTGCGTTGATCTGGCTGAGAGATGTCTTCACGCTGGCTCGGGACAGGGAAAATACCTGGTCAGTGGGAGAGGATGTGATCTTTTGTGCAGGAGTGCTGTTGAGTGCTTCAAAGCGTCCGAAGAAGTCATTCAGCTGGTTCAGCAGAGAGGTGTCGCTGTCACAGGTCTGTGGTGGGGGCTTGTAGTCTGTGATGGTCTGTATCCCCGCCACAGGCTCCGGGTGTCCCTGCTGTCGCTGAAGTGGTGGGCAACCCTCCTGGAGTACTGTCTCTTCGCCTTCCTGATGCCACGGGACAGGTCGGCTCTGGCTAACTTTAGGCTGGTGTCGTCGCCTCTTCTGAAGGCAGCGTTCCTGGCCCTCAGCAGCCTGTAGACCTCCCCTGTCAGCCATGGTTTCTGACTGGCTCGAATGCTGACAGTCCTGGTTTCAGTTACATCATCAATGCATTTGGTGATGTAAGCAGTGACAGTCTCTGAGTACTCCTGGAGGTCAGTGCAGTTGTTGTGGGAAAGACAAATAAATAAGTTTATGTTTGTGACAGGTTCTGATCAGCAGGAGTTTTCAAGTGTACATTTTTTAGTTAGGATGCTAGCAGATATGCAGTTTAGCTAAGTTACTTCTGGCTGGCTATGCTAGCTTAGATTGCTAGCCTTCTAATTTTACACACACACACAACAGTAAAAAATGGACTGTACCCTGCACATACACACTGACTGTTTACATGCTGACATGTTTGCATGCAGTAACAGTAACTGCAATACTGTTTATCTATTTCTTTCTTTATGCACCTTAATATCCAATCCAATAACTGCACATGTACAGCGGTTTACCTCCTGACAGTTGCACTATGATTCATTCTCTGCTCAATTTGCACAACAGCTGATGTAGCACACATGCACATTTACATGTATATGTATGTAGCTTCATTTACGTCCATAGTTTATATTTTTGTGTACTTATTTGCATCTTTTTGCTCTTCAAATTGCTCTTTTGCAAATTATTCTATTTTGACTTCTTAAACCTTTATGGCATTCAGTGTGAGCAGCAAAGTAAGAATTTCATTGTACAGGGAAACCAGTTTCTATACTGTGCACATGACAATAAGCCCTTTGAATCTTGAATCTTGAAAACAGAGCACCACAAGCCAGGGGCTCGAGGCAGACCTGGATGCTAAATTTTAATTAATTTGAACAACCCTACCCAGCAGGCTTACATGATTAGCAGACCAATCATTAGCTTTAATTACACATTCAAGCAGCTTACAAACGGCCAGCTAGCATTCAGCAGCTAACTGTAACTTAGCATGATGCTATTGGGAAACATTAAGTAAACTGCATCCTGTTTGTGTTGAGCTCAATGCTGAAAACATTAGGAGAGTGATGTTCTCTCTGGCTCCAAGGTGGAGTTACAGAGCTAGCAGAGCTCTGTCAGCGGGGATTTGAGCTTTACTCTCCCACTGGAGCATGAAATCACTGTTGACCAAATGAAAATAAAAACAAACTCTGCTAAACACTGCACATCCATTTCCACTCTGCATACATGGATTATTTTTACATTAGGCTTGTGTTTTGGAAAATGACCACAGTGGCAGAAAAGATGGGAGTCCCTGCTCCCAGTGAATGTATTACATGTTTATATTCATGTAACTTTCCGGCGCTGGGGCCCACGCTGCAGCGCCGTCCTGCAGGCTGGACTGTGGGTGGTAAAGGGCATCTGTGTTTCTTTGCCTCATGGTTTTTTGGTACTGTGCTGATTGTTGAGCAGTGGAGCGGCGCAGGAGGAGGATGATCAGCTGTGTCCTGCCCAGGAGGAGCTGATGACCCCTGAGTCAACCTCATCAGTTTCCCCCTGTGGACAAACAGCACAGAAGCTCCAGGCAGGCTGTTCATGTATCACCAGCAGAATCTGCTTACAGCAGCCGGCGGCGCCGCACACATCACGCTGCGAGGACACCGCCTGTGTCATGTACACCTGCAAGATATGGCAAGTCAGGTAGAAAAAAAGTGGAGTTAATGGAAAAAAACAGAGTCAAACTGTGTAGTTAAAGTGCAGCCGGGATTTTATCAAAGTCCAGACAGCGTGGAGGTATGCAGTGCAGTGATTACACTGAGTGTGTGAGAGAGAGGCCGACCACAGGTTTTCATTTCTCAAAGAAAATGAGCAGTCAGTGCATGAAGAACGATGCTCCTCTGATAATATTTTCATAGGAAAAAGGGAATTTAAGGCTCATATTTTCTATCATGAACGTGAGGGGCTGCATTACTCAAGACAAACACTGCTTCAGACGAGGACCTGCAGCCTTATAATGCTCTCATCCTCCAGCAGATCAACAAGACACCACTGACTGAACAGCACCGTGCTACTGTAGCACTCCGTGTCCTGTGGCTGTTTGCCAGGATATCGTGTGACCTTTGAAAGTTCATGGATGAGCCAGTTTGGCTGCTCTCCATCCTCCAGCCATCTTTTCCTGCAGAAGCACCAGCTCAGCAGACGGCACAGGGGAATAAAGAAAGAAGAGGAGGACAGAGAGGTGGAGAACTCATTAACAGAATTGATGCAGTCTGCTTCTACCCGGTGCTGATGCCAATACTCTTCCCCGGCTGATTTCTTTGTTAACACCAAACCCAGTAATCAGCCACCTTCAGCACAGAAGGCAGAGGTCTGCAGCAGCCCGCTAATGATTCTGTTTACACACACTGAAGGATGACAGTTATCACGCATGTAGCAATAGATTTACTCACAGCGGAGAAAAATATCTTTCAGCTCTTAATGTTTTAACCATGTGCAGTCAGTGGAGGAGGACTCTAAGCTGAACAGTGGAAGCACAGATTGTTCTGGATGATCCACCTGATTCAGTCTCAGCACAGACCTTCTGTAACCACAGAGCTCGCCTTTAATTCTTTTTATCTTAGCTTCGAGTTGATTCTTCAGACCTGTGTGCTCATCACACACTGAACCCGGTTGGTTTTTGTCACATCTCACGTCACGTTCGGTGTTCCACAGGGTTCAGTCTCAGGTCCTGTTTTATTACATTCATGTCTCTGTCTCAGAGCTGATGATGGCACAGCAGAGGACACAGATGTGGACAGGAAGCTGAGTTGATGATGTTAGGACGTTACATTGAAAGGTTTCATTTATTGGTGTAGTGCAGGTCTGAGCAGCTAAAACGTGACTTCTGAATGTGAACATGTTTACTTGTGTTGATTAACAGAGGCTTCCTAAAATGTTATTGGACCATTACCATCACTGCATGAATCATCAGACCTCTGGAAGTTCAGAGAGCTCGTATGATGTGTCTGTGAAGCTTCAGCGTTTTCTGCTTGTGTCTGTCATGTAAAAGCTGTTTTAGAGTTTTCATGTTTATCCACTGAACACACACACATTCTACACTGTGTGTGTGTCTGTGTTTATGTGTGTGTGTGGAGATCAAACGTGACTTCAGAAGAAAAATACACATGGAGGACGACAGATGTCGTCAGCTGTGATGTGTCTCCATGAGACATAGTAAAGACACGCATGTTGTTGATGCCATATTCTGGCTGCCGGAGGATACGATGTGGAGAAGAACCCGCGTCAAGAGCCCAGAGCCCCCACTCAGAGAGCTCATCCTCACTGCCCGTTCAAACAGGAGCTCTGTGATCATGCTGCTGCACACTGCACAGCTCCACCTGGTTCACTGGGGTTTGTTTTGTTAGTGTTAGTTCATGTGTTTACTTATATACTAAAGCAGTGATAAACCTATATTTACTAAACATATAAAACTATAGAAACAATACATGAATATTTTCAAGAATGACTTTATTAATCCCTGTGGTTAAATTACATGATGAGTCTGATGGCGGACTGCAGGAGTCACCGCCTGTACCGTTCCTGGAGCAGCAGAGTTTTTTAGTGTTATCATTCCATAGGTCATCATGCTTTTACACATAATAAACCTATACTTATTAAAGCTATTTATAAATGATATTATGTATTTATTGTAAAACATTTATTATAGTTTCCTGTTAAATATTCCTCGGTGTCAGTTTGATATTACATCCTTGAACCAACCAATAAATAAATGTCCCTGAGACGGACCATTATTCATCTTGAAGAGTTCAACATGTGTATTATTACACTGCATCTTACAAAAGATAAAAGATGATATTTATTTCAGAAGAGACTGATTATTCTGTGCATCAGACAGAGTGATGAGCAGCAGAGGCAGAGGATGAGGAGCCGCTCTTTAGAGGACACTGAGGTGGCTCTTAAAGAGCCGCTGTGGTTTGAGGAGCCGCGGACACTTCAAGCTCTCTCTCCGTGGATGCAGCGGGCCAGCTGGATGTCTTTGGGCGTGATGGTGAGCCTCTTGGCGTGGATGGCGCACAGGTTGGTGTCCTCGAACAGGCCGACCAGGTGCTGGCCTCCTGCAGAGCCATGACAGCGGAGCTCTGGAAGTAGTCAGCTCCATGTTTGATTATTCTAGATGCTTTAAGGCTGTGAACCCCTCACTGCACACTTTAAACTCCGTTCTCTCTGTTTAAACACTGTCAGAGTTCAAACCTTCGTAGGAAATAAGTCCAGTATTACAGAATGAAACCAAAGATCAAACCTGTTGGGTCTGCTTACGCAGCTTCTTCCAACAGGTCCGTTGCCACGAGATCACTCTTTTAAGGAAGCATGCACAAACCAATTTCTGCAGTTTTACTTGGCGCCGAGGGAAGTGAGTCAGAGTCTGACAGAGCGTGGCTCCGTATAGATCTCCAGCTGACTTCAGACTTTCTTCCTGAAGGCGTCTCTTTTTATTCAGTTGGTTACAAAGGAGTGAACATATTAACAGTATTTTCATTGGTCACGTTCAGTCACACAATAAAGTAGGCGAAGCATTCATTGGTTAACATCTGTTGCTGAGTTGTGTTTCCTCATAGATACACATAGGCGCATGTACACATACACTTCCTCCTTGGTAAGCACATTTTGCATAGCACATCAAGTGAGTAAATATAAACCTGTTGCTTGCAGATACATACATGAAAATATTTGTAGATACTTGCAGATGGCAACACCTAAAGTATTCTTAATAACGTTGTTACTAAGGGGAAAAGGGAAACATCTTGTTCAGTATTTAAATCACTCTTTTCATATCTTCACTGACACCCTTCTTGACACCGTTGTGGGTGTGCTTCCTTCTCGCTTCTTGGTGAAGTTGCTCCACTGCCCCCGCCGTGACCTGTCTACCAGCTATTTACATGCAAGCTGGCTACAGAAGATAATGCATGATATGACACGTCTACAGAAAATAAGGAACACTTTTATAAGAATAAATGTATAATACTTAAACAAGTAATAAGTAATAAAATAAACCCAACATCTCCCTCCTGTTTGTCATCTGCAATTCTTGTACATATAATCAGTTTTACTTAACTTCCTGTCGGATTTTCTAAGAAAACTTCATTGTGAGTACAGTCAACAAACAGGACATTGTGATGCACAGTGAGGTGACGTAGGGTTGAGCAAAAACCCTCCAATAGGGCAAAATTCTCAACCGGCCCTTGACTTTCAAGCGACCACCCTCAGGTCTACGTAACACCTCTATTTACATTTCATCCTCATCTTCATTTACTGTGTTAGCTGTACTTAAAATGATGGTTGCATCTACAGTATGATTATCAGCACAGAACCAGGCAGTCCCTTCGATACCACCTTGTTTTACAAACCCGTATTTGAGGTTGTATCTGGGCTCAGTCTGCTCAAGAGTCAGTCCACAGGGTGGTGCACCGATCTTTGCCTTTGTCTGCTGTCCTATTCCATTGAAAAAACCATGTCCTGATACTGATGCTATCAGGCAGGTCAGAACAAGTCCTTTGTCCCACCCTAAGGCCATAGCTGGGGGCGCGGATCACTTTCTTCTTTTCTTCCGCGGGCAAGGGTTTTGATACCGCCCGACTTCCACCGCTACCCAGACACTTAGGGTGGTGAGGAGATCAGTTTTTTACAATGGCTTTGATGTATCCACGTGGGCCGCTCAGCTATTTTCACAGCTGTTGGCGTTGACAGGGTCACTGTATATGGCCCCTCCCACTTAGGTGCAGCCCAGTTTTTCCGTCTGATGACCTTGATCAACACTTGGTCACCGATCTGGATCTTGGAGTCCTGTGGAGACAGAGGAAAATCTGGCAGATTATGTGGTTCAGACACTTCTTTTCTTTGGAGCATTTCCCTCATATAATCAGCTAAAGTTAATTCTTCTTTTTTTTCTTTTTCAATCTGATTCTGTGTGATAGGCATATGGAATGGTCTTCCATAAAGGATCTCAAATGGTGTGAGGCCTTTGTTAGTGGGTGTAATTCTCATGTACATTTTTACTAATGGAATACATTCAGGCCAGGAGCGGCCTGTGTGTTCCATTGTTTTCCTTAATCTCATTTTGATTGTACCATTTGTTCTTTCAACCAATCCCGCACTCTGTGGGTGGTATGAGCAGTGGTTTTTCAACTCTATGCCTAGTGTTTGGGACATTTGTTTGATTATGTCATTAACAAAATGAGGCCCATTATCACTATAGATAGTCTGTGGTATTCCATGATCTGGAATAATGTCTTTGCAGATAACTCTTGCTACTGTGATGGCATCAGCATGTTTACATGGTACTATTTCAACCCATTTTGAGAAAGCATCGATTAAAACCAGACAGTATTTATGCATTTGGCATTGTGTTAGTTCAATAAAATCCATATGAAGTATTTGAAAAGGTCGTGTCGGCTCTGGGAATCTGCCGCGCCTGGGTCTGAGGTTCCCCTGAGGGTTGTGTTTATTACAGATTAGGCAAGATTTGCAAAATTTTTTAGAGTAATTTGTAAACCCTGGAGCATAGAAATGCTCCTGCACTATATGAACCATCCCTCCTGTTGACACATGGCAAGGCCCATGTGTCAATACTGCTACTGATTTGTATAACGACCGGGGGAGACAGATTTTCGAGCCGACCATGTATAATTCTTGTGTTTGTATGGCCCCAGCTGTGAGCCATTGCTTTTGTTCACCGGGTGGTGAATGTTTTTGCATATCATGAAGCACATCTGTTGCAAGCAGGGGTGTCACTTCCTGAGTGGTTAACACCACAGTGTCGGAGCGTGCAGCAGCCTTAGCAGCCTGATCTGCCCTTTCATTTCCTTGTGAAATAGGGTCAGTACCTTTCGTATGTGCTGCGCATTTACATATAGCCACGGCGGCTGGTTCTTGTACTGCTATCAGGAGTGCTTTTAATAGCTCCGCATGTCTCACTGGTTGGCCGGATGCTGTTTTCATCCCTCTGCGAGCCCATTGTGCTGCAAAGCAATGCAGAGTGGAAAATGCATACTGGCTATCAGTGTAGATGGTGACATGTTTATCTTTAGCTAGCTCGCATGCTCTAGTGAGGGCTATGATCTCGGCCTGCTGTGCAGAATAGTGGTTTGGTAATTTCTGTGCCTCTATTACTCTGGTCATGGAAACAACAGCATAACCAGACATATTTGTGCCAGTGTGATCTTTTGAGCAAGAGCCATCAACAAACCATGTTTCTCCTTCTGCCAGTGGTTCATCTGACAGATCTGCACGAGGTTTACATGTTTGTTCTGTAACCTGAATACAGTCATGTGGTTCCCCATCATCTTCGGTGGGGACAAAATTTGCAGGATTTAAAGTAGAACATCTTTTTATAGTTAAATGTGGTTGTGACATTAGAATAGTCATGACAGCCAAATGTCGTGCAGGGGACAGGAAAGACATCTTTGTTGAGGTTAGCAGTAGTTCCACCGAGTGAGGAACTGATAACGTGAGTGAGTGGAATAACACAACATCAGCAGACGCTTCTACAGCCATTGCAGCGGCACAAACAGCGCGGACACAAACAGGCAATGCACTAGCTACCATATCTAGTCTTTTAGAGTAGTAGGCTACAGGGCATTGTTTTCCTCCCCACGGCTGTGTTAGTACTGAGGTCATAAAATTTCCTTTGCATTGTACAGTTTGCACAAAAGGCTTTGAATAATCAGGTAACCTGAGGGTGATAGGGCTCATCAATGCTTGCTTTATGCTGGTAAAAGCTACTTCTCCCTCTGGTTGCCACTGTATTTTGTCCTTCAAAGCCATAGGTGTGGAATAAATGAGATTCAAAAGGGGCTGAGTAACTTCAGCATAATGTGGAATCCACAGTCTGCAAAAATTTGTTAGCCCTAGAAATTGCATCATTTGTTGCTTTGTGATTGGTTTAGGTGCGGCTTGTATTGCCTGCAACCTAGTTTCAGTTAAAGTGCGGCCTTCTGGGGTGAGTTTATGACCCAGGAAAACTACTTCCTGTTTGGCGAACTGAAGTTTCGCCTGAGAGGCTTTATTTCCTGTTTTACACAGGTGTTTGAACAACGAGACTGTGGTTTCAACGTTATGCTCTTCTGTGTCAGAGGTGATCAAAATGTCATCTACGTAAGTTAATATTTGACTGTGCGTGGGCGTAGACCATGTGCATAAACAGTTTTCTAATTCAGCAGCAAATATGGTTGGACTATCTACATAGCCCTGGGGCAATCTGGTGTATGTATATTTCTTTCCTTCGTATGTAAACCCAAACCACCCCTGGGATTGCGGGTGTACTGGAATAGAGAAAAACGCGTTGCTTAGATCCACAACAGTGAACCACTTCATTTCTGGCCTAATTTGGTTCATGAGTGTGTGTGGGTCAGGCACATTTGGTGCTCTGCTCTCTACTGCTTTGTTAACTTCTCTCAAATCTTGGATCATGCGCCACGTCTTCTTATCAGCTTTCTGGACTGGAAAAATGGGTGTATTACACATTGCCTCGGGAGCTTCTATAAGAATTCCTGCTACAATCATTTCATTTATAACGGGTCTGATGCCTTCGGCGGCATCAGGCTTTAACGGATATTGTTTAACACGAGGTCTATATTCAGTTTTGGGTTTGATGACAACTGGTTTTGCTGTGGTCATTAATCCTACATCTGTTTTTCCTTTTGACCACAGGTCAGCTGGGACGTCCTTTAGACGTTGATCTAAAGAGACGTCCAAAGATAATACTCATGTGGTGTATCGTGTATCAAGGTGTGTACGTGGGGTGAGGGTTAAGACCCAGTTGAGGTCTCTTCTCCAGCATTTATACTGTATATTGTAGTCCCATTCTCCTGTGTCATGTTGCCAATATTCAGAATCTTCCCGGGCGTTAAGCCAGGGCAGTAAATCCTTCCACTGGGACTTTTGTGGCTTACTAAGTGACACATGTGGATTAGCTCCCCAGTCATGCATTAATCTTTTAGCAGCTGGAGGTAAATGGGCTGAGCAGACTGCAAAGCCTTCCAAATCATAGTATATAGTACTTAAGGTAACTCTAACAGGACCCAATTTATTTATTGCTGCTTGATAGTCATAATCTGGTCCTGGTGCGTGTTTGTAGAACAAAGTTACATGCATGCTTGGGGGTGTCTGAAAATTTGTGTGTGTCGGCATAGGTGGTAGCAGACTGAGTAATTGTTCTCCAGTCCCACTTGGATCTGGATGGGGAAAATCAAGAGACCACCAGTAGTTAGGTTCTTTAGGGTCTAATACTACAAAATTTTCGGCAGTCTGTGGTTCTCCCACTGGCATGAGGCCTGAATCTGTAGGCACTAGGGATATTTTAAGCCTACCCATTTCACCTCTGCCTAACAGATTGACTGGGCATGACGGAACTATAGCTGCAGATGTGGTCGTTTCTCTTCCTGTTTGTGGGTCCTTAAGAGGAAATGGCTTGGTTACTCTGTGTTTTTCGACGAGGCCATTTGCAGCTTTTATGTACATTACTTCATCACTCATCTGGATGCCGTTAGGTTGAGTGGTCAATACTGTTCTGTCAGCTCCACTGTCGCATAAAAATGTCATGGGATTGTCTGCAACCAGAAGTAACCTGGTGGGTTTGGGACCATGATCTGTACCGCAACTGAATATTTCTTGCAAATTTACATCAATGATGCAGTCTCGAGTGGGGAGTTCATCGTCGGGGGCTGTATCTAGTCATGCCTGAGGGTTGTGAGCGGGGGGAGGGCTGTGATACTCTGCAGGCTTCTTCCTCGTCGGCTTGTTTCTGCAATTCACATTGGAGTGTCCGGGTTTTTTACAGTACTTACAGGGGGAGCGACAATTGCGGGCAAAGTGGCCATCTTTGCCACAATTGTAACACCTATCCTGCCTATCCTGTTTTCCTCCTTTTTGCCAATCATTTTGCTGTGGTGGGGCAGAGGCTCGAGACCGATGCCCAGCCGCAGCGTCTAGGAGGGCAAAGACTGCCTGCGCGGCGTCTTTTTTACTAGATTTTTTCAGTACTTCTTGAGCATGTCTGGCCCAATTCATTATTTGTACTGTGCCGTCTGTGGGGGTGTTAATGTTATGGCGGCGGATAAATTCAGTAATATCTGACCTAAATCCTCCCAGTAGTACTTGTTTCAACTGTTGTTGGTATGGACTATTGTCTATATTGTCCTCAGTGAGGCCAGAATTGGCCTTAAAAATCATCTCAAGTCTGATTCTGTACTCATCTACGTCTTCCCCTTCCTTTTGAATGCACTGGTTAATTTTTCCATAGTTTGGAGGTTGAGTGAATTGATTTCGTATGCGATCCAATAAGTCGCGTACTTGTCCTCTATATACAGGTGTGTCATACAGAGCTACATTTTGTCCATCTCTACCAGTGTAATCTCCCCTAACCTGTCCCCACCTGTGGGTTAATGCCCTTTTGCAAACTTCTTCAACTTCTTTTCCATTTAAATAGTAAGAGTCACACAAACTTTTAAAATTTTGAATCCATATGTCAATATTGGTCAGTGGATCTCCCAATCCTGCCACTGCATCTACACATTCGCGTTCAGTCCAAGGTCTGTACACTCTGACAGTACGGTCATTGTCATTATCGATGCCATAATGTGGGTTGGGCATTTCTAATGCAGGAAATATGCCTTCACTTGGGGGCCATGGGGCCGGGTCAGGGCGGAAACTTGGGTAAGTATTTCCTGTGCTTACACGTAAGGCCTCTTGGACATCTGCATATGGATTTGTGAGTCTGTCGCGCGATGATCGTACTACATGAACGTTCTCTGTTGTTCCTTCCTCTGCACCTCCTACATCATCATCACCTCTTTCGGCCTTCTTGTTTTTGTCTTTCTTTCTAGTTACTCGAGGTTCTTGTTTAGCAAGTTCCATCTGTAGTTGTTTTAATGCCTCAAGTTTCACTCTCTGCTCTTCTTCTCTATTCCTCCTTTCCCTTTCCTGCAATAACATCCTAGTACTTACTGTTACGTCATTAGAATCTGTTGCATTAAAACTAGCCAGGCTGGCTATGAAACTTTCCTGAGTTTCCCTATTCTGCTTCTTCTTGGCATTGTTCTTCCTTTTATGGGCCTGCTCCTGCCACTTACACGCCTCGATTTGTTGCAATTTTACACAGTTCAAATCTTTTCCTTTCTTTGTTTCTGATTTAGTTTCCAGATCTTTTACAAGTTTGTCACAATTTTCGACTTTCAAGTCTCCTTTAAATCCGTACTGTTTTTCCCATTCCAATAAATATCTAGTGGAGCCTGGGGAATATTTTTCCATAAATTTTGCGTCTCCACTTAATTCTTTAGTTAGTTTTTGACCCATTTTATCCTGCTTTAGGAAACGGTGGATTTATTGGATAACTTGTTACTTTACAATGAATATTTACTATTATGCAGTCCTCTAGATGATTTTTCCACGGTATGTTAGTCCAACTACTTGTTACCGTGACTGGACATTGACTATTTTCTTCAATAAATATGAAGAGTTTTCTTGGGTTTAGTCGATGTCTATGTTCTGTTAGTTGTTGAATTATTACCAAATGTCTATAATCAAAGGAACTTATTGGTCGTCCTTCTTGTTGAGGATAATGTATATTTACCTCGGTGATTAACCGAAAAACATTCTCTACAAAATTTCTTGGTTTACTCAAATGCCAAAATGGCGTTTCCCACCTACTCATGTAACACTGAGTTGGACAAGACGATCATCCACCATGTGTCGGTAAATCGTCCACTGTGTCAAGCTTCTACAGAACCTATTGTTCTGCGGACACAGCCGTTTACCTTCACCAGAATCTCAATTTCTTGTCCAACTTAACAAACAATTACAACAACAATTATACACATAAATATGAGAAATAGTGATCCCTAAAGGATATCAAAAAACACTTATTTCTCCAAGCCTTAATGAGTCGTCATGAACCTCATCAAGTGTTTCTTCACCATTACTTATCTCTCCCAAGCCTTAATGAGTCGTCATGAACCTCATCAAGTGTTTCTTCACCTTACTTATCTCTCCCAAGCCTTAATGAGTCGTCATGAACCTCATCAAGTGTTTCTTCGCCTTACTTATCTCTCCCAAGCCTTAATGAGTCGTCATGAACCTCATTAAGTGTTAGACAAAATTACGAATATATTGGACAGTTTTTCATGCCAAAAGATTTGTTCGTAAATGTCTATCCATTGAATTTTACGTAAAATTCCCAACAGTATGTTACTGTAAACACCTACCTTATTCTCGTGGTAGTAATATGATCTCTCGGCTTCCGTCAGACTTCCCCGAGGGGCGATGGGCGTCGACACGGGCCCTCTAGACGAATTCACGTAGAGGGTCTTTCAATCCGATGCCCTATTGGATCGGCTCCGGCCGGAGTCTTGCCGTTGTCAATCGTCCACCGTCCCTCTGGTCAGTCGTCTTGGAAACCGGGCGGAAACACCAAAGTAAATGTTGGGTCTGCTTACGCAGCTTCTTCCAACAGGTCCGTTGCCACGAGATCACTCTTTTAAGGAAGCATGCACAAACCAATTTCTGCAGTTTTACTTGGCGCCGAGGGAAGTGAGTCAGAGTCTGACAGAGCGTGGCTCCGTATAGATCTCCAGCTGACTTCAGACTTTCTTCCTGAAGGCGTCTCTTTTTATTCAGTTGGTTACAAAGGAGTGAACATATTAACAGTATTTTCATTGGTCACGTTCAGTCACACAATAAAGTAGGCGAAGCATTCATTGGTTAACATCTGTTGCTGAGTTGTGTTTCCTCATAGATACACATAGGCGCATGTACACATACACTTCCTCCTTGGTAAGCACATTTTGCATAGCACATCAAGTGAGTAAATATAAACCTGTTGCTTGCAGATACATACATGAAAATATTTGTAGATACTTGCAGATGGCAACACCTAAAGTATTCTTAATAACGTTGTTACTAAGGGGAAAAGGGAAACATCTTGTTCAGTATTTAAATCACTCTTTTCATATCTTCACTGACACCCTTCTTGACACCGTTGTGGGTGTGCTTCCTTCTCGCTTCTTGGTGAAGTTGCTCCACTGCCCCCGCCGTGACCTGTCTACCAGCTATTTACATGCAAGCTGGCTACAGAAGATAATGCATGATATGACACGTCTACAGAAAATAAGGAACACTTTTATAAGAATAAATGTATAATACTTAAACAAGTAATAAGTAATAAAATAAACCCAACAAAACCTGTTTTCAGCAGCATTCTGCATTCTGGAGATGGACTGACACTGGTCTACGGACTATCCGGACCAGAACTCAATGAGCTGTAAGAGAAAAACAAGGTGAGAGGTGAACTGGTTATAGGAGGGACCACTGTAATGCAAACATGTGATTTGCTGATTCTGGTGTTTTTAGGTTTTGATTTAAATTCCACAAAATCATTTATTTGCATTCAATTCTTTTTGATTGTAACCATATATAATTCATACTTCTGTCTGTGTTCTAAGAGTCTTAAAAATATGTGGTTTCCTTTTTATTTACAGTGTGCATGTCATGTGACTTATGAACGTACAGTTTGTGCATATATATAAACAGTTTGATTTCCAGGTTGATGCAGCAACAGCTGCTGCTCTGACACCATTGTTCATGTCTTCCTCTCTCTGCACTGTGTTAACACACCTGAATGCTGCAGAGCATCTTCTTCTTTCCTGCTAAATAAATAATGGCCCTGTGGTCTGGTGGTGTCGGTTCACCTTGGACAGCGATGGACAGGAGGACAGGAAGGTCCGGCTGCTCTCAGCTGGGACCTGTGTGTGTCTGGGTGCACACACACCTGCAGTCTGCCCACAGTTACTGACGTAGCCACTCCGTCACACCCCAGCTGACACATGACCGCACCAGGTGGCTGCTGCTATGACAGATGGTGGTTGTCAGCATTCCTCGTTAGTATAGTGGATAGTATCTCCGCCTGTCACGCGGAAGACCGGGGTTCGATTCCCCGACGGGGAGAAAGACTTTTACCAGCAGATAGGATGATACTGACCCTGTACATTGCTGCTGCAATAGAAAACATTTCCCAGTTTGGCATAAATAAAGTATTTGTTCTGTTCTGTTCTGTTCGTCTTGTGTCTTGTGAGCTTTAGATTATATTATTTCTTGGGCTCTGTGGTCTAAGTGTCTTGGATGTGGTTTCCTTTATTTACAGTGGTGCATGTCATGTGACTTTACTTATGCAACATGTATGATAATGTTCTGTCTCCTCTCATTTCCAGACGTGCAGCCAAAAACATGTGCAGTGATGATATGTGACGGTATCATCATGGTCTCAGAGAGAAGAGCTGAGTGTGTCTGTTCTGATCTTTGTTGTGTCTCTTCTCCTCTGTAGTTTCTGCTTGTTGCTCCGTCACACGCCCTCTGCTGGTGAGCCGCGTCATTACACACAACCTCTGCTGCTGT
This sequence comes from Parambassis ranga, assembly GCF_900634625.1. NCBI lineage: Eukaryota > Metazoa > Chordata > Actinopteri > Ambassidae > Parambassis > Parambassis ranga. The sequence continues at coordinate 3,599,501 of NW_021144767.1, forward strand.
CAGACTGTATAATAACCACTTCTGATAGGTGCAATATTCACACACCACAGTGTACAACACATTATTTATTTAGTTTCTGATGCACTATGTACAGTTTTCTTACAGACCACTTCTCCCTCCACTCACCTGTGCAACAACTGTTCATATGTAAACTGTTGATGATTCTATTCTATATTTTATTGGTAGTTTATTTTATCATATATATCTTTTCTTAACTTATCCTTTGCTGTCTGTACCTGCTGTTGCAAAAATGCAATTTCCCCATTGTGGGACTAATAAAGGTTTCTTAATCTTAATCTTAAGACTGTCTGGAGGACACACAGAGTGGACATGGGTCACAGAGTGCTGCTGCTGTTTGTGTCTCTGCAGCATGGGCAGCTGCTCCTGCTCCACTCGTCACCGGCTGATTGTTCACACCTGTGATCAGTCATCAGCCAATCCTGCTGCAGCTTCCATCTAGTATATGTGTCCAATGGAAGCTGAGCAACATGTCAGCTACACACATAGAAACACTACACATAGTTTGTCATATAAATAACATGGATTGAATCATGTTGTACAGTCAATGGAAACAAAAAGCACTGAGAGTGGTGCTGGTAGTGCAGCAGTGGATGGAGGCTGAAGTGCTGCCACCTAGTGTCAATATTTGGTATTAACTCTGACTACATATTCCACCTTTAACTCTCTGCCATATATACTGTGCCATGTGTGAAGTGATAATAACATGTGAATGTGAATTTATTGTAAAGAACTTTACTTATTATCCCTGTTATAAGTGAGCAGTGTGTGTGTGTGTTTGATGGAGTGTGTAATGTCTGCTCAGTGTTACTGATGCTGCTGTGTGTGATCTGAAAACTGATCAAACTGTGATGTGTCTGATGCTGACAGAAGAATCAGAGGTCAGACAGTCGGATCCTCCTCTGCTTCTGGTACATGCAGCTGATCACCAGCAGGGGGCTCACTGCTTTGCCATTGTTACAGCAGTGTGTCATTTCTTTCATGTCTGCATGCTATTTGTTTATTTTTGCTGTGTATTTAAAGAAAATACTGTTTTCCAAAATTCATTTATTTGATTCACATTCTTAGCAATTCATTGATTCGAACGAACGAGCTCTCAGTCAAACCTCAATCACATGACAACCGTTCTGCTAAGCTGTTCTTTTGTGTTACTGACATGCAGACACATGAGTCTCTTCTCATTCCACACTTTAGTATTTAATACCATTTAGTACTTACATTAAATATAACAAGTCACTACATCACCGTGTTCTTTAATCGTGGTAAAACATCATGAAAACATCTGAGCAGCAGCATCATAAATCACACATTCTACATGTAAACATCAACAAATGAAAACAGTCCCTTTGAATTAGGACTCCTGGAGACAAAGAAGCGGAGCATCAGGTTTGCAGTCATTTCAGGAGGAGGAGGAAGATTTGTTGATACTATTCATGATTCCATGGTTTTGCTTTTTTGCCCAAACACCAGTTTCCTTAATGTGTAACGAGCTGATAATGTTCAGAGGTGGGCGTGTACGTGCGCCTAGCATGATAATAGACTGAACCACAGGTCTGGCAGACAGTACTGTTTGACCTGTGTGGATTCTCAGTTAGTGGAGAGGCTTTTCCACTTTTCTCCAATCACTACACACTTTTCAAAATTCTGACCAATTACACAACAGTATTTAAATATGACCCCAGAAAAAAAGTTGTGCTCAGAGGAGGAGAACAAGCTGTGAGACATCCCAAACACACTGTTGTTTTGTTTGGACTCTTTTTTGGTAACAGAAATAAACAGGACATATGAGAAGATTTTGTAAAACACTGATGGGAGTAATAACAATATTACACCCAGCAGACACTTTATTATGTACACCTGTTCAACACAATGTATTAATAACGGGTGGTCCAAGAAGTAAGAAGCAGCAGCAGTGTCTCCAGTGGAGCTCACAGCAGGATCCTCCTCCTATTATTCAGAGACCTGTTTGAAAATCTCCGCAGTCAAAGACACTTATTGAACAAAAGTCCACATCTGCCTTCTACATGGGTCTAGCTGATGTTACAAGTACACACTACACACACTGTGCTGACGTCATTTCATCACAAAGTGTCTGTGAAATGATGTTGTCAGATGTGAAAAGAGGTAAGGAAATGCTCAATATCATTTTCATCAGTCAATTTTTGCACTTCTGGTTCTGTTTAGCTTGTGGGCCAAAAATAACACATTGTAAAACAGAAGCTATGGACCTTATAAAATCTGACATCCAAACAGGACTATACAGTCCATCAAATGATACCATCATATGTAGCACTGAGGTCTGAATGATTTCAGCTGAGCTGTGCAGGTCCTCTAAAGCCATCATTTACCAGTAGTCCAAATTGTTATGTATTTTGGTCCCTACGGGTAACCATAGTTACGTTGTACGTAAGCATGTAATGTTGAGTATGCCCCTGTATGAGGATGAGTTGAGCTCTGCCAAGTTGCTAGACAGAGGCTAATAAATTGTGTCGTTTCTAAGAACTATTTCCTCATTTCCCTCACCTGAAATAATGATGGAAGATATAACAAATTGTTGTTGTTCTGTACATTCTTTTGAAATATGAGAACTGAGGTCAATAAAGCTCACATCTACAAAACCAACAGTCACAAAGACAACTGTAGACAGGCAAACTCAGAGTCAGAGTCTTTATTGCAGATCAAAAATGATACGAGAAGACCTGAGTCAGCAACCGGTTGCAAAAACAAGGCATAATCCCTTCCTTCTAAAGCCATCAAGCCCCTCCTTGACTGCTACTCATCTTTTAATCTTCTGCCACTGTCCATCCATGGCACCTGGCCGTGTGTGTGCCTACTTGTGCCTGGGTTAGCCCCCTGTCTCGCCAGGGTCAGCTGTTTTACACCACTGCTACAGCTGGGCAGCCCCTCTTTTTCTTACCAGGGCCCACCTACTTGCTGCCCTGCCACCACATAGCAGCACATTGTCACACTTTTCTCTCTTGTTTAAACAGTCTCAAAATTCAAACCTTCGTAGAAAAATAAGTCAGGTTTTATAGAATTAATTTGAATTTATTAATTGACAACTGTCTACAGACAATCAGGGCTATCAAGTGTTACATGCTATGTTAAGGAAATGATACTGCAGAAATGCAGTACAATTGATTGAACATGTCCCAGCAGTGCCTTTGTGTTTTCGGGGCAGCAGCGCCACAGTGGTATAGCAGGGTTGTCCAATAACCGGAAGGTTGGTGGTTCAATCCCAACTCCTCCCTAAAGTCAATGTTGTGTGTCTTTGGGCAAGACACTTCACCCTAGCCTGTGGCGCACCTTGCTAGTCATTGTATGACACTGCTTGGCAGCAGCCTTAAAGAATTTCCCTCTGGGATTACTAAAGTATCTAAAATAAAAAAAAACATAGTTTTATATAAATTATTTAACAATTCATTCAGGAAACCAATTCATTGAACTGGTTGCATAAAAAAATATTTTTTCGACATACACACAAATCAACATGACAGATCTCAGCTGTCAGTTCACATTCAATAGTACACAGAAATAAAACCTACCAAAGAACATTAAACAAATAGTTCAGTTGGTCACACCTGTTTGGCAAACACTTGACTTATTTGTGTGGGTTCTCTTGTGGACAGTTAAAACACTATTTTGTCTAAAACATTTCCACCATAATTTGCAAGAAAATGGCTTCTCATCTGTGAGTTCTCATATGGAAAGTTAAGTTACTTTTTTGACTGAAACATTTGTCACATGTTTTGCAAGAAAATGGTTTCTCACCTATGTGGGTTCTCATGTGGGCAGTTAAACTACCATTTTGAGTAAAGCATTTCCCACATGTTTTTGCAAGAATGTGGTTTCTCACCTGTGTGGGTTCTCATGTGGACAGTTAAACTACCATTTTGAGTAAAACATTTCCCACATGTTTTGCAAGAATGTGGTTTCTCACCTGTGTGGGTTCTCATGTGGGCAGTTAAACTACCATTTTGAGTAAAACATTTCCCACATGTTTTGCAACAATGTGGTTTCTCACCTGTGTGGGTTCTCATGTGAATAGCTAAGTCATGATTTTGACAAAAGCATTTGCCACATGTGCTGCAAGAAAATGGCTTCTCACCTTTTCTACCAGGTTTACATTTTACAGATTTTTTTCCTGGAGGAGAGTTGTGAGAGACAATCCTGTCACAGCTTGGTTCTAGTTCAATATAGTTCCTTTCATTAGCAACAGTCAATATAGAGGGCTCAGTCTCCTCTCTCGGTTCATGCTGCTCTTCCTCATGACTGCTGGAGAGAACATGCGGTTCCTTTCTAACCTGTGGGAGTTCTGGTTCCTCCCAATCCAGGCTGCTGTTCCTGTTCTGGTTACAGAGCTGCTGGTCAGCTAGAATCAGCTCTTTCTTCTTAAAATTGTGTTGTTGAGTGAGATCTAAAGGGTTAGAACAAGAAAACATGTTTCACAGTTTTGATCATTAAGCTTAATATAAACGTTGCACAGAACTGAATAGGATCCTGCATGAGTCACTGGATTCACTGCTTGTTTGCAGTTTCACATACCTGTTCTGTGTAACTTTATCTCAGGTGTCAGCAGTGGGTCCTGATGGTTGAGCTCTTCTTTGTATTGGATGACAAACGGTGCAAAATGGTCCAGACTGGATTTTTTTTTTCTGGTTACAGAGCTGCTGGTCAGACAGGATCTCGTTCTCCTTACAGTCATGTTGTTGAGGGAGAACTGGAGGAACAAATGGACACAAAGCAGAGCTCTCAAGTTTTCAAGTTCAAGCTTAGAGTGAGTTTCCCAGTACCCCTTTTGTATACTGCTATATCACCAACATTGTTATTTAATACTAATACTAATACTAACATCTCAAATACCATTGTGGTTGATAGAAAATATCTATGATGTACTTTTTTTAGGGCTGCAACGATTACTCGAGTAATATTCCAATGCAAAATGCATTGATAACTAATTTAGCATTCGACGACTCGTTAGTGACATCATTGAGAATGATTCTCTTGTGGTGCAGTGGGATGATCAGTGTTTTGGGTTCAAGAGGTCCTGGGTTCGAAACGCGAGTGAGCAGTTTGCAGGTCGGACACATAGACACACGGTTTTGGCGCCGGGTATGGAGGAGGTTGCGGTGTGAAGTAGGGCTGAGCGATATGGCAAAAAATGTATCATGATAATTTATTTCCATATCAGTCGATATCGATAATTAACACGATAAATAAAATCTATATTTATTTCACATTTAGAGGAGAACAGTTTATAGAAACCAGATGGTTAATTGTGGTGTTAAGCTTCTCTTTATTTGTCAAAACATGACATGACCAATTCTTCAAAAAACTAAGGTGTATATCTCTTCATCAGTTCTAACTGTTTGGTGGGGAAACATGGTTTATATGTGGTTGCAGACCTCAGTGGGTGGGTCTGGGTAAAACTCACAAACAATAGCACTAAATGTTTCCATGGCTGCCTGGGCCAGGTGTGTCTAACGACTGGCTAACGACTGTGAGACTGCCGGAGGGGGACTGGTTGACAGCCCTTTGTTCTTATTGTATGTGCAAACTTCCTGGGAATGGATGGAATCACTGCATTGTATGTGGTAGAAAGATGATGTCTGAGGCCACCACCTCTGTTAAGGGAAGGTTTTTCCAGCTTAACATAGATGCTTCCTTGACTCCTCTTTCAAACCACCTTTCCTCTCTGTCTAAAATGTGGACATTGTTGTCCTCAAAGGAAAGATTATGGAGTTTGCGCTGGTATTTCTTCAGTTTTTTACACTCCTTGCTTCACAAGTAACCGTGGACACACAGTGGAGGCCCTATTGTTTACACGGGGGATCAGCTGTTAGCCCTCAGGGACACAGCGGTGCTGCACAGCGAGAGACCCGACATTCTTCGAGACATAAGGAGGAGAAGATGACGGGGAACCCGTGCCGGAGCTGCGTGTTGTTCCATCAGATGTTATAAACCTGTACTCCCCTCGGTCATCACTGGGAATGTTTGATCTCTCACTAATAAGATGGACGAGCTGACGGTGCTGACTCGGCACCAGAGGGAATATCGTCAGTGTAGCATGCTGTTGTTTACTGAAACTTGGCTAACGGTGCTAACACTGGACTCTAACGTTGCGCTAAATGGATTTCAGTTGGCAAGGACAGACAGGACAGTGGAGTGCGGTCAGAGGAAAGGAGGGGGGCTGGTATTGTTTGTTAATGATAGATGGTGTAATCCTGGACACATCACTGTCAAAGAACAGATCTGCAGGTCTGATTGATTAATGATCTACTGTAGTGCTGTGTGAGTCATCAGAGGACACTTCTGTCTTCATTTGAAGCTGGTAGGTACAAACTGCACCACTGCTAGCAGGAGCTCCTTTGTTCTACACCTGGACATCAGCTCACTCATTTTAACAACTGACAGACTCCATTTCTGGAAAGACAGACCATCTGGACAAGATATGTCTCTGGTTCTCTTCCAGTCAGGTTTACTCACAGAGGAGGTTCCATGGTGTAATGGTTAGCACTCTGGACTCTGAATCCAGCGATCTGAGTTCAAATCTCAGTGGAACCTTTTGTTTGAACAGTTATCCTGGTGTCCTTTCTACACAGTTAAGCCTATGGAGAAGTCCACAGTCGGTTCATTGGTCCAGCTGTAGTCATTAATGGACTGAAGGCCATGAAGGAGGCTGTGGTGCTGAATCCTGCTGCTTGTGCTGGATGATCCAGTTATAACATGGAATCCTCTGCTGCCCATGCTGCTATGTCCTGCTAGTACTCATTATTCAGGAAACAAGAACAAGTATTAGGGAGTGCTCTCAAGTGCTCTCTAAGCAAAATAAAATAGCTTTGTTTCTATGGTGACCCCACAGGCTGCAACAAAACACCACTACAGGTGCTGGTCATATAATTAGAATATCATCAGAAGGTTGATTTATTTCAGTAATTCCATTCAAAAAGTGAAAGCTGTATAATGCAAACATTCATTCCACACAGACTGAAATATTTCAAGTGTTTATTTCTTTTAATTTTGATGGTTATAACGGACAACCAATGAAAACCCACATTCAGTATCTCAGCTGGATGGATGAGGATGGATGGATAATGTAGTGGACTCCCACCCAGCAGATCAAGTCCCAGAGGTTACAGCATCATTTATTAGCTGAGTTTCCCCTCAGGGAAGCTGCTGTTTACAAGCTGTTTACAGAGAGAAGCAAACAACAGTCAGCATCATCGTCCATAAAAACACATGACAATAACATGTGAGACAGAGAGTTTATGATCAGTGCTCCCCCTGCTGGTTAGGACATATGATGACATTTTTAAATGTACCAGTCAAAAGTCACTCAGTGGTTTGTCTTTGTTTTTATGACTTTCTACATTGTAGATTCATCCTGAAGACATCAGAGCTATGAAGGAACACATGTGGAATGATGTAGTGAACACAAAGTGTTAAACCAAGCAGAATATGTTTGATGTTTGACATTCTTCCAAGCAGCACCTGCTCTGTGGTGAAGGTGATCGGTGGAGGTGGGGAACCAGTAATTCCCAGGTGATGTCAGCCGAGGGGTCTGAGGATGAGGTGCGAGCAGGGCCATCTGGATGAGCTGTGGGAGAAGAGAGGGTGGGTGACGTGGCTGGTCGTTGTCGCTCAGCTGCTGAAGAGTCGTTAGCAGGCTGAACTGGGGTCACTAAAAAAACTGATACAGCTCATTGGCCCTTTGCACACTGCCATTAACTCCACCCCTGCTGCTCCACCTGTAACCAGTGATGGTCCTCATGCCACTCCACACCTCTCTTGTGTTGTTTTGCTGAAGTTTCCACTCCAGCTTCCTCCTGTACTTCTCCTTGGCCTCCCTGATTTTTGTTCTCAGGTCCTTCTGTGTAGCTCTCACCTCCTCCCTGTCGCCCGCTTTGAATGCCTTCTTTTTTCTGTTTAAAATGGCTTTAATGTCCTTAGTCACCCATGGCTTGTTGTTGGGGTAACAATTCACTGTCCTAACTGGAACAACACTGTCCACACAGAAGTTTATGTATCCAGTGATGCACTCTGTGATTCCATCAATGTCCTGGCTGTGGGGTTCACAGAGTGCCTGCCAGTCAGTCACTTCAAAGCAGTCCTGAAGTGTTGAAGCCTCCTCATTCCAAAAATAAATCCCTCCTCCACATAAAGTCAAAAGTTCTAAATGTGAGTCATTAAATGAGAGGTTCCAGCAGAAACGTCCAAACATCTGAAGAGAAGCTGAGAAGCCTGAGATACAGGGGCTGCAAGCTGTGCTTCAACTGTTCCTGTTTAGACAATAAGAACAGATCATCATCTTCATCACCCTCAATAAGAACAGATCATCATCTTCATCACCCTCATCACCTCTCACCAACCTCCCTTCATCTGCTTGGAGCCGCAGCCAGTCGGTGCCAGATCGTTCATATGGTGACATATTAGTCATTCATTGGGTCAAATAAAGGTTTCCTCCATTTTAATTCATATTGATTCAGTTCACGCTGTGTTTATGTCTCCTTGTAGCTGACAGCAGCAACAACAGGGCTCAGTCTGTTTTACCACTGGATGTAGTGAAGTTTGTAGTTATCCAGAGAAGGACTGTGTGCTTTATGATTTGTATCTTAAGAGGAGATTTGCATATTAGGGATGAAATAAATACAGCATGAAATATAAATAAATAAATAAATAAATTGCAAATGTCCCTTTCGGGGCTCCATAAATGTTAATCCTAAAAAAGGAACATCCAGTGTGGACATACACAGTGAACATAAACTGCTATAATAACAACTTTAAAAACAATCAGACTAATTCCACTGTGATCCTTAGTAGCATTATCCGTAATAAGATTGTCAGTGAAGAAAACAAATATAAACACACACACACTCTTCTCCCAGCTCTTATAAAGACGTCCGTCATAGAAGCAGAGTCCTACCGGAGCTCCAGAGAGACACAAACAGCAGCAGCGCTCTGTGACCCATGTCCACTCTGTGTGTCCTCCAAACAGTCTTCCTCAGGTCTTTATCAGGACAGCAGTCAGAGGAAAAGGCAGAAAGAGCAGAGCTGATAAGTCACATGACTGATGCACTGACACGCTCTCTAGTCAGCTCTTCCACCAATCAGGCGCTGCCTCGCTGCTCATGCAGCCAATCAGGTTGTAGCAGTACATTTAAAGCTTTCCTCTCTCTGCTGTCAGCTGTCATTCCAGATCACCTTTGAGAGCTGCTCTGGAATGGTGGATGGATCTGAGTGGTGTTTTGGAGCTGACTAGAGAGCGTGTCAGTGCATCAGTCATGTGACTTATCAGCTCTGCTCTTTCTGCCTTTTCCTCTGAATCTTTTCATCTCATCAGTGTTCCGACCTCATACGTCCTGCATCAACATGAAGCTGCTGTTTATTCATGCATTTCTAACACACAGCTGACAGGTCCGTCACTACCTGCAGTAAGGTATTGGATCTGGACTGGAAGCTGAGTGAGGAGAGAAGCATTCTGAAGGCTTCCAGTGACTGACGCGTGGATGTTGAATCTGTCTGAGTCCAGTGTTCAGCTCAGTCCAGCTGCTGCACACAGTGAGGAGCTGTGACTGCATCCAGCTCATCCTGCTATGAACTGTGAGTCTGAACTTTGGGGTCGACCCTGCAGGATCCTGCAAAGGCCCAACAGCCTGTTGCACTGATGCACAGGAAGCCTTTCCACAGTTGAAGCAGGCAGTGTGTGTGTCTGAAGCAGTGTATTGTGTGTGTATGTCTGTGTGTTAGTGTGTGTCAGTGTCTATATTGTGGCCCTGTGTTGGCCTCTCAGGGAGTGTTGTGTTGTTGCTGCTGTCTCTGCCCTGTGTGTGCAGGAGGTTGCTGGGTGGAGCTGATCCTGAGCTTATGCAGCTCTCCTGTGCTGACGAGCTGGAGACGGTTTAAGAGTTCCCAGTCTGTTTGCTTCACTCTCTCTCTCCCCGTCTGGCCTACTAGGAGGGCTGCTCTCTCTCCAGCCTGCTGCAGGCATGGCGGTGTATTTTGTTGCACATTTCCTTGTTTGTCAATTGTTGGTGTACAACTACTGTTCTTTCTTCAATAAAATGGTCAAACGGTTAAGGTTGTGTTTGTCCTCCCCAATGTGTCACACTTTCTGAGCCGGTGTGACAATATATGTGTGTGCATGTCTGTAAGAGTGTGTGTGTGATTGTGTGTTGGTGTGTGTGTTGCGTCTATATATGTGCACGTGTCTATATGTGGGTGTGTGTGTCAGTGTGTGTGTGTGTGTGTGTGTGTGTGTGTGTGTGTGTCTGTGTGTGTCAGTGTGTGTGTGTGTGGTCAGCCTTCATCCTTCCTGTCAGCAGAGCAAAGCTGTATCAGTGTCTCATCCAGGTCTCAGCTCCTCAGGCTTTCTTCAGAAGAGCTGTCACTGTTGGAGTATCTGTTGCACAAGTGCTGCACATATCTGATCTAAGTTCTTTCTGAATCCTCACATTTAAAGTTACAGAGAACTTTTACAAACTCCCTTCTTGTTGGCTGCTACAAGCCGACAGCCTCCACACATCAGAGGCCTGCACACATGAGCTTCCTGCACTTCCTGCTGTTGATGACAGCTCTCTCTCAGATTGGGAGATTAGACTGATGTGACTGTGACATCATGACGTCACTATTCAGAGCCTGCTGTTTAACATGCTGCTCACAGAGAGACAGAGACAGCAGCAGCACTCTGTGAGCCAGGTCCACTCTACTTGGAGGAAGTAAAACGCCTCATTTCATCAAGATGGAGACACTAAAGAACACAACCAGCAGCTGTGACATCAGCTTTTCCTCTTAATCTACTCAGTTCATGGATGTTCTGACACACGTCCTGCCTCGTGCTTCAACAGGAAGACTCATCAAGTTGATAGCAGCTTCAAAATAAGTGTGTATAAGTATTAAAACACTAAACTGTGACTTCAATGAGTCTCCTTTATTTGAACTGATTCATAAAATGATCATAAACACATGACAAATGAAATCCATTCAAACTCTGAAGTTCACCTCATCATATCCCAGTGGCAGACAGAGCAGGCCCCCTGAGTGACAGCAAAGCAGTGAGCCCCCTGCTGGTGATCAGCTGCATGTACCAGAAGCAGACAGAGATTTCTGATATGATGTTAAAGGTGTCACAGAGGAGGATCCGACTGTCTGACCTCTGATTCTTCTGTCAGCATCAGACACATCACAGTTTGATCAGTTTTCAGATCACACACAGCAGCATCAGTAACACTGAGCAGACATTACACACTCCATCAAACACACACACACACTGCTCACTTATAACAGGGATAATAAGTAAAGTTCTTTACAATAAATTCACATTCACATTTTATTATCACTTCACACATGGCACAGTATATATGGCAGAGAGTTAAAGGTGGAATATGTAGTCAGAGTTAATACCAAATATTGACACTAGGTGGCAGCACTTCAGCCTCCATCCACTGCTGCACTACCAGCACCACTCTCAGTGCTTTTTGTTTCCATTGACTGTACAACATGATTCAATCCATGTTATTTATATGACAAACTATGTGTAGTGTTTCTATGTGTGTAGCTGACATGTTGCTCAGCTTCCATTGGACACATATACTAGATGGAAGCTGCAGCAGGATTGGCTGATGACTGATCACAGGTGTGAACAATCAAACCTGCGAATGAAATGGAAAACAAGTAAAGGAGCACCAACACCAAACTGGACAGGACAAACTGGACAAGACCATGCACTCATGGACAGAACCAACCTGGGTCGTCAGACTCTTCATCGTTACCTTTTGCCGGTTGTTGTGGCCGAGTGGTTAAGGCGATGGACTAGAAATCCATTGGGGTTTCCCCGCGCAGGTTCGAATCCTGCCAATCATCTCCAAGATCACTTTATGCCCCTCCATCGTTTACACTTAACAAGTCTGATGTGTTAACAACGAGCTCTATGAAAAAGGTCATCTTGACCAGTCAGAGTGCTGCCATTTATATTGACTGTCTGAGGACCAAACCCTGGCACAGTCCATCTGACACTTCCAAAAACTATCATTTTAAAAACGCTGGACCGAGAGCAACTGGTGTGCAGTGAGGAGGCAAAGGATAAAACGTCCCAGCACATTTCAAACCCAGTTTCACCCTGAGGCAGAGACTGCTTCACCTTAAGGACAAAACACCTGGGGAAGGCAGATCTCAAGGTACTACAATAGTCAGAATGATTCATCATGTGGTGACCAGATGAAAAATCTCATCTCTGGCTCAAGACTTGTTGAGATAGCATAGACAGACACACTCTGAGTCTGTCCACATCAGTGTCAGTGAAGATTTCAGATTGTTTATTAAGTATTCATCCTTGAGATTTTCCAAACTTGTTGTGGACAGCACGCTTTTCATGTCAGGATGGCCGAGCGGTCCAAGGCGCTGCGTTCAAGCTGGGGAACATTCGTCCGTCTAAGATGGGGAAGAAGGGGGGAGAAGAAAAGAAGAGGAAAAAGAGGGGAAAAAGGGAAAAATGAAAAAAGAAAGGAAAGCTGTGGAAACATATCTAATTTATGTACGTATTTCAAACTTTTGAAATACTTAGGATTTTACTTTGGACCACAGCTTGGATTCGAACCGGCGACCACAGGAATGCTAGTGTTGATCTGCATCTGCTACATTTTTGGCATCATTTTTACAAATGGACATATGGATAAACGTTTCAACAGTCTGCCTAAAGTAAACGGAGTGTTGCTATTAAGCAGGGACTCTCCTGTGTTGTACTCTATTTACCCTTGTTGCATAATACAGACCACAGACACATGAAATGAGACTGTTTCGGGTTTATTAACTCAAAATCATATTTTCTTACATCCCAAATAGCGCTGTAATCCGACCCATATTTACAAATAAATGTCCCTTCAGTCCCGATCAAAAAGTAACAGGCAAACAAACAAAAAACTCCTCCTGGTGAACCCCACACAGGATCCTCTCTCTCCCTGGGCGATCCTTGTCCATAAAAACAAATGGTTATTGTCCGTATTTTTTTTTTCGAATCACGGGTCCCTCTTACTCTCCCCGTTTTCCCGTTTTCCTTCTCCTGTCTGCCACCGCTGTCCTTCACGTCTCTCTCCTTTCACCCACAGCATGTCAGCTGGCAAAATAGATCACCCAACCCCCCGCTGTCCTCTGACACGCCGTGTACCACAACATATAATATAAAATATATAATAAAATATTACAAAGAATGCCGTAGCTTTAAGCAGCATTAAGGGACAATGTTTATTTACAGGAAGACATTTCTATATGGCCATACACCATAAAAATCTAAATAACTTATGTGGTAGTGCTGTGGTAGTGCTTAAACGGTGCTGTGGTAGTGCTTAAACGTGGGTGGAAATACTTTGATTCTCAGGTTTGGTGTTTAAACACTGCACCTTAAATAACATTAGTAAGCACCGAGTGGCAAAAACAAAATCCACTTTGTGTAACGACCGTAACTCAACAAATCTATCAATCTATAAAAACGTCAACACAGTACAAGAGTTTACATGACACACAAACGTAAAATAGTGTCACACGGCACTGTAGCAAGTGTTTAATTACCGTACCGACTGTTTTTCTCGCTAGCTAGTGCAGAATGAATGACGACCGGTATGCGCCATACTGATTCTCTGCTCCAACATTTGTCCACCGTGATTGGTCAAATGTTGGAAATGTTGGACAGTGGGGAAGAAATCCGCTAGCTGATTGGGCGCACCTCCAGCAATTGAAGGCTTGTGATTGGCTCTTGTGTCCAACATTTTCCAACATTGTACGGACGATCCTTTGCCAGCTGGACTTCGGATCAGAAGATTGAGGGTTCGAGTCCCTTCGTGGTTGAGGTTTTATACAGGTATGAAATGAGCCAACTTCTATCTGTGGTTTATCCGCAACTCACTTCCACTGCTAGAACCTTTAGTGCAGCGGTCCCCAACCTTTTTTGCACCACGGACCGGTATCATGTAAAACAATACTTTCACGGACCGGCACAGAAAAAAAAGTGCATAAAGAGACAACTTACTCTTATGCTTAATTAGTGGGAGCCTTTGAGCTTTCTCAGCAATGAGGCGGTCCCATCTAGGGATAATGGGAGACATGACACCCGAAGTGTGTTTCTTATGTCCAGTCCACTCCGTAATTTTGTTCTGGCCGTCATTAATTGCTTCAGTCGTTCTTGTTCATGTTTTCTTCCATGGCTTGTCTTTTAATGCAGGGTGCTCGGTCTCGCAGTTTTGAAGGCTTCGTTGCCTCATTTGTGAGTCTGTCGCCACAAATCACTCAGAGTGGACTTGGTGTGTGAGAATCACCTGTTGCAATAAATCCATATTTTAAATAGGACTCCTGATATAGTCTTTTAAATGCAGGTTTCTTTTTCTTTGAAGGGGTAGGCTCCTCTTCTTCTGTCTCCTCGTTAGGCCTTTCCCCTTTCCGAAGAAGCTCTCCAAAGACATTTGTTTTTTATTCATTGTTGCTGCTTGTGGGCTTAATTTTGGGGTGCCGTATCCCGTGACCGAGACAAGCGTCTGGGCAGGTGCTTAAAGGCACAGGCGGATAAATCTGATTGATTTATAAATGAAACAGCTGTCAGACTCAGATAATGAATAATATATGTTTTGCTCAGTCTTTCTGTGCGGCCCGGTACCAAATGACCCACGGACCGGTACCGGTCCCCGGCCCGGTGGTTGGGGACCACTGCTTTAGTGTGTCTACTACACTACTACGCCAGTTTCCTTCTCTCCTGATAACTGTCTGTCTTGATGGGTTCCCTCAGTGTGCAGGGTGATGAATGGGAGTCATATTCCCATTATCGCTCCTGAGGATATCCATGCTGACTATTTTTTATTTATTCAACATCTGTCCAGTCAGCAGTCTTCCCCATGATTGTGTCTGCTTTGCAGGTGTTTTGAGTTCATCATCTGATCACAGTGTGACATCATTAGTTTATAATATTGAACTTTTCCACAATATTCTCATTTATGGAGATGCACCTGTACATGGTGGCTGATTATGACAAACTAATGAAGTGCTACAAAAACTGGAGAAGGACCAAATCATCAACCGCAAGCTCTACTTTCGACTGTATCCTGGGGAAGCCACTCCACGCCTGTATGGACTCCCCAAGATACACAAGGAAGGTGTCAGGGTTTCAGGTTTGAGCCAGGGCTTTTGTGTTGAATTTGGTTTGTTATTTTTGTGCTTGTGTTACTTCCTGTTTTATTTTGGTGTTTCCTGTTAAGTTCTGTATCACTGACTCTCCTCTCGTTTCAGGTGTCTTGACTTCCCCCTCCTTGTGTTCTCCCTCCTCCTCCTGGTGATTACCTGATCCTCCCTCATGTGTCACACCTGTGTCTAGTTGTCTACCCTGCTCCCTTTGTATTTAGTCTGCGTCCTCCCCACACTCGGTGCCAGTTTGTCTCGTCACCTTGGGTAATGTGGGTGCACATTACCAGCCTTGACCTTGTGATCCTCTAGTTGCCTTGCCTTCCTGTGTTTTTTGGACTCCTCGCCTTGAGATCTTGTTTTGCCGTTTTTGTGTATTCCACGTAAGTGCGATTTTTGTGTTTGATCATTGGACTCGTTGCCCTCCTGGCTTTTAATAAAGACTCTGCTTAAGAGTACTGCACCGCATACTGCACCTGTGTCCTCTTTCACGCTGAGTCCTGACAGAAGGAGTCCCCCTCAGACCCATCGTCAGCAGCACAAACTCAGTCACATACAACGTGGCTAAGCACTTGGCTGAACTCCTGACACCACTGGTAGGTGACACACCACATCACATCCACAACTCACAGGACTTTGTGAACAAGGTGGAGAAGATCCAAATGGACCCAGATGACACCATGGTCTCATTTGATGTCACCTCCTTGTTCACCTGCATCCCTACATCAGAAGCCACAGAGATGGTAAGGACGTGCCTCACACAAGACAGCACACTCAAGGAGAGAACCAACCTAACGCCAGACCACATCTGTGACCTGCTGGACCTCTGCCTGACCACCACTTATTTCCAGTACAATGGGAACTTTTACAGACAGAAGCACGGCTGTGCGATGGGATCACCTGTGTCTCCTATTGTGGCCAACCTCTACATGGAAGAAGTGGAGAGAAGAGCCCTGAGTTCCTATCCTGGAACCACCCCCACCCACTGGTTCAGATATGTGGATGACACCTGGGTCAAAATCAAGACCAACGAAGTGGAACGGTTCACAGAACACATCAACGCAGTGCATAACAACATCAAGTTCACTCGCGAGGACACCAAGGACAACAATCTGGCCTTCTTGGACTGCACAGTACATATTGAGGAGGAGCCTCAATATGGAAGTGTACAGGAAACCCACACACACGGACCAGTACCTGTTGTTTGATTCACACCACCCACTGGAACACAAACTGGGAGTCATCAGGACCCTGCAGCACAGAGCACAAACTGTACCAACCAGCTCAGAGGGGAAGAAGAAGGAGCAACACCACATCAGGAAGGCCCTGCAAACATGTGGCTACCCGAAGTGGGCACTCATCAAAGCCACAAAAACAAGACCCCCCAACAACAAGAAGAAGGTCAACACCAGGCAGAGAAAGAACATCTCCATTCCATATGTGTCAGGAGTATCAGAGAAACTCCGCAGGATCTTCAACAACCATGACATCCCGGTCCATTTCAAACCGATGACAACACTGAGACAGAGACTGGTTCACCCGAAGGATAAGATTCCCAGGGAGAAACACAGCAATGTGATATATGCACTCCAGTGCAGTGAGGAATGCTCTGATCTGTACATTGGAGAAACTAAACAACCACTCCACAGAAGAATGGCTCAGCACAGGAGAGCCACCTCCTCAGGACAAGACTCAGCGGTTCACCTCCACCTCAAAGACAAAGGACACTCCTTTGAGGACAACAATGTTCACATTTTAGACAGGGAGGAAAGGTGGTATGAAAGAGGAGTCAAGGAAGCCATCTATGTTAAGCTAGAAAAACCTTCCCTTAACAGAGGTGGTGGCCTCAGACATCATCTTTCTACCACATACAATGCAGTGATTCCATCCATTCCCAGGAAGTTTGCACATACTCACAGTAAGAACAAAGGGCTGTCAACCAGTCCCCCTCCGGCAGTTTCATAGTCGTTAGCCAGTCGTTAGACACACCTGGCCCAGTCAGCCAGAACATCACAGGTAAGTATGGAAACATTTAGTGCTATTGTTTGTAAGTTTTTTTTTAAGTTTTACCAAGACCCACCCACATAGGTCTGTAACCACATATAAACCATGTTTCCCCACCAAACAGTTAGAACTGATGAAGCTGCTTGGATGAGCAGCGAAACGTCTTCTAGAAAACTCTACAAGTCCAGACGCCTTGCTTCAATCTTCTCTACGTATGATGACCTGGATGACTGAGAATCTTCATCAACATGCTGTGAAAATGAGTCAAATATAAAAACATGAGACAGTGGGGACCTTGGGTGTCTCCTTCAGCCACAGACTTTTGTCCAGACAGGGGTCAGACTGTATAACATCAGTCCATCTGTACTCTAACCTCTGTACTTTATCACCATGTGTACACCCAGTGACACTGATGGGGAAACAGTACAGTGTTTTTTCTCTTAGTGCAATAACATCCTCACCTACAGTGTAATACTCAGAGTTTTTCATGATATCATAACAGGACATAATACATCTCTGTACATTTCTCATCTGTATATCTGCATATCTTATGGTTGCTCTGTACATAGTCTTTATTTCTACTTTATCTATTGGTATGCTGCTCAGGACCTTGTTTTCATGCTGCTGTAATGGAATGGAAGGAATGCTGACAACCAACATAGGTCATAGCAGCAGTCCTGGTGCGGTCATGTATCAGCTGGGGTGTGACGCAGTGGCTCCGTCAGTAACTATGGGCAGTGTGTACGCACCCAGACACACATCATTGGAAACCAGCTTTAATGAGAGGTGAGGGTTGCAAAAGTCAGAACAAGAGCCTGTTGACAGAAATCAAAACTCTAAAGGAGAAGGTTGCCATGTTAGAAAACGAACGAGACTTTCTGCAGAAAACCATGACCATGACATCCACTGGTAGGTCATCTGTTCTTTGAACTCAAACGTTTGAACTAGTGCCGTCACATGATTACAAATTTAATCACATTAATCACTGCGTTGCTGTATATTTATTGTGATTAAATATCACTCATTTGTTTAACCTATACTCATTGGATGAACTCAATTAAATTGAGTTTTTCCATCCAATAAATACTGGTAGCTCCAACTCAAAACAAGTAAGTTAATGCAATATAATGTATTTGAATTGGACCAACATGATTTTTTTCATGTTGGTCCAATTCAACCTAAACATATCAATTAAATTATTTGTGTCAAATAGAGCTAAAATAAAGTACATTAGTTTATTAGTAATTAAAGTTATTTGTGTTTGTCCAACCTAAAGATATAATAAAATTATTATTATAAAATTACCTTTATATTAACCTACCACCCCTTAAGAAAAACATGACACCTGGTTGAGGTCCTTTTATTTAAATGCAGCAGAAATAGAAACAGTAAGGTGCATAACATTCCTCCAGGACATAAACCTTTGCATTTCAATATACCAAATTAAGTTGGATGAAACCCCCACATCGCTGGGCTCCTGTCTTCAGAACGTGTAAGCTGCCCTCCCATAGGGTTGAAAAACACAAACACACATAACACTCATGTTGATCCTGAGCATCACATAAACATGTGAATCTTTCATTAATATTGAAGTTCCTCCTTTGTTCTGGGAAACTTACAGAAGCTTCTTTGAGAAGTGGTTCAGCTGGGCCATGAACTTCAATGCAGCGGCTTTCTGGTGATCTGCAAGTCATCATTCACCTTGAAAACAGTAGTAGTACAAACAGTATTGTTAGTTGTAGTTACTCTCACACAGACTTGAATAGCTATAAAGAAATGTGAGTTTTCATTTTACATTCATTAATTACCATGGACAAGTAAAAATGTGATTTAGTAGTAGCATAATCCATGTATTAAAGTACATCTGCATGTAGGCGGTGTATGTGTATGATAAGCTGCAGATGCATAAAAGTACCTGGTTCCAAACTGCACTCTGCACACATCCACATACAGCATCCTGTAAAATAAAAGAGTCAGAAAAGAGTCAGATCTCATTGACCAAATAACAAGATGCTGTAATTGATTACCAAGTATATAATTAGCTACAGTCATTAAGAGCATAAGATGAGATTATATATTAGAGGTATGCATGTAATAAATATGTTAAAGATGTTATGCTGCAGCAGCCACTCCCAAATTTCACAATGAAATTTCAAATCTGAAAATCCTCTGAGGTCCACCCAAAACTTTAATCTGGAATCTCAACCCATTTTAATCAAATATTATTTAATAGGTATTTTTTAGGTTGAGTTGGACCAACATGGAAAAAATCATGTTGGTCCAACTCAAATACATCACATTGAGTTGGGGCTACCCATATTTATTGGATGGAAAAGTCTCCCACAATTTAACTGAGTTCATCCAATGAGTTCTTTTTATTTTATTTTTATCTATAGCGCCAGATCACAACAGAAGTCATTTAATGGTCCCTTACTATAGAACACATTTATACCTTTTCCTTTTACTAAACAAAGTCATTTCAGCACGTTTACAGGTCTCCCCTGCTCTGTGTCGTACGGCGCAGTTCCAGCCTGATGCACAGGGGAGCAGGCACCCACCAGCAGACAAAAAATATATAAAAATAAAATATATCGCGAAAATATGCCGACTGCTTCACTTCAATAAATCACGACTGTATTGTTTCACATTAACTACACTTAAGCACTGGCTGTACCCCTGCATACAAGTGCTGCTTAGGCTAACACAGAGCGTTAGCTCTGGGCTAACGTTAGCCTGTCAGCTACACTACAAAAGTAAAGCCAAGCACCTTTGGATTGCGTTAGCTGGCGGCGAGCTGCGCTCTCAGTGTATTAAGGATGAATTCAACGTGCCTGTGTAGAAAACTCCAAGTACTAACCGTGTTCACCACTTACCTCTGACAGCTATATGACGCGACCATAGACGTTAGCTACAACGAATGCTAACTAATCTTAGCTGCTTGTAGCCTGTCTACCCCCATGTGAACAATGACTGACACTTCTTCTTAAGCTCAATGTCCATTTATCTTAAGGCATGCACATTGTTTCACATAAAGATAATAAACTTATTGAATAGAAGACAGAAAACTTACCAACAGTAGTTTCAAGCAGAGGCAGATGGCAGGTAGGACAGAGGCTGATCTCGTGCGCATGCTCTTGCTCTGCTAGTTAAACTCATTCGGTTTGAGAGGGCCACGGGAGTCAAAGCAAATATATATTTATGTTACATCTGCTAAACATATTTGGGTATTGTTGGAATTAATAACATTTTCATAAGACAAACAAAATAATGTTTCACCTCTAAGAGGGGCTTGAATCAGTTTTTTGAGTGCAGTGAGTCTGCTCCCCTATGTCCTCAACATGTGTTTTTAGCATTACATCCCAGTCAGTGGTGTCAAAGCAGTCCCTCAGACCATCCTCTGCCTCAGCTGACCACTTCCTGATTGAACGTGTGGTTTTAGACATCCTTTTGACCAGGGGGTGTACTGTGGCTGCAGGTGAACCAGAACCATAAACGCCTCGGGGTGCTTTGTCTGCAGTCTTGCTGTTACTGTGTGTATCTTCTCATAGGCAGCTGATGCGTCCGCGCTCGGTGGGGCGTAAACACAGAGCACGATCACATGACTTAGTTCCCTCGGCAAGTAATATGGCCGCAGGCTAACAGTTCCAAGTCCTGACAACACAGTACCTTTTTCACTGAGACATGTCCTGGGCAACACCAACCTTCATTCACGTAAGTGATGAGCCCCCCACCTCTGCTCTTCCCACAAGCGTTCGTGTCTCTGTCGGCTCTCACAGCAGTAAAGCCTGGTAGATCCATGTTAGCATCCGGTCTCATATCAGTGAGCCACGTCTCTGTGAAGATGTATAAGCTGCACTCACAGTAACTCTGTTGATTGTTCAGCGCAAACAGCTCATCCATCTTATTCGGTAGTGAGTTGACATTCCTTATTATTGCCGAGGGGATCGCTGGCTTAAAATGTCTACGTGCAGCCTCTACTTTCACTCCTGCCTTACAGCCCCTGTACTTCTTCCTCAGCTCTCCCTGGACCTTGTGCTGCATTCTGACGTTAGTCCTCAGTGCAAAGACTTCTTCTCTTGAATAAACAATATCATTTGTAGATTGCTTCTAGGAGTTTGAGCAGACTGCTGTTTACAGGGTCTAAGTTGGAATATGAACTTGTTTGGGTTAAAGACAATTGCTATACATGTAAACATAAGACAGACCTTCAATCTACTGAAGTTGAAAGATGAGGGCTCGTCCGGGAATTGAACCCAGGACCTCTCACACCCAAAGCGAGAATCATACCCCTAGACCAACGAGCCACATGTGACCTCTTTTTTTTCATGTTTCAGTCAGTGCAAGAACAACACAAAGCACATGTTCTTCTTAGTTTGACATTGGTAAAGATATGTACAAAGATTTCTGGTTAGGAATATATAGTGTTGAACAGGGACTTGAACCCTGGGCCCTCAGATTAAAAGTCTGAGTTCCTTCAAGATCCACCCACAGAGATCCTAAACACATATAACTCAGATTCCCAACCAGAATAGTAGCAGAACTGAAGACACCACTTGGAGGAGTGTCTTCAAAAACCAATCCTTGAGTCCAATGTACCAACCAGCACACAGTAAGTGAAACAGGCATGTCCACGCTTCAACAATGAAAACACAGATTGGCCGTATGGGGATTGAGCTAACCGGCCCTATTGACTAACTTGACTGTTATTCTGGAATTCTGCCTATCATTCCGGAATACTGATGTCTATACTGGAATGCTACCGCTTATTCTGGACTTCTGCATTTCATTGCAAAATTTTGACGTTCATTAGGGAATGCTTTTCATTCTGGAATGGTGTCTTTCATTCCGCAAATCTGCTTTTCATTCTGTTATGCTGACTTTTGTCCTGGAATGTTGCCTTCCATTTTGGAACACACGCTTCCATGACATCACAGGCCACTGTCGGGTTAGGGGTTTAATCCCAGAATTTTGTCTACCATTCCGGAATCCTTCCTATCATTATGGAGTGGGTGGATGGATGTCTATTCCAGGATGCTCTCATTCTAGATTTCTGCCTTTCATTTGGGAATGCTTTCTTCCATTCTGGGATGCATCGGCCTCCCTGAGCTGACCACCAGCATCAGCAAGTCTAAACCTACTACCTGTCTTCTGGATCCGATCCCTTCACAGCTCCTCAAGGATGCTATTCCTCTGATCGGAGACTCTATATTAGGACAGATCAACTTGTCTCTGGAAACAGGATATGTACCACAGGCTTTTAAAACTGCTGTGATCATTCCGATACTTAAAAAACCTTCACTGGACCCGGACGTCCTAGGAAACTACAGACCGATCTCCAACCTCACCTTTATCTCCAAACTACTTGAAAGAGCTGTTGTAAGTCAGCTAAACGACCACCTGTGTAGTAACAGTCTGTTTGATGCTTTCCAGTCTGGTTTCAGAGCCCATCACAGCACAGAAACAGCACTGCTTAAAGTCACCAATGACCTCCTCATGGCATCGGACCGGGGTCTCGTCTCTGTACTCGTTCTACTGGATCTCAGTGCTGCCTTCGACACCGTAGACCATCGCATCCTGCTACACAGATTGGAACACGAGATCAGGATTACAGGAACAGCACTGCGCTGGTTTAAATCATATTTATCTGACAGATTTCATTTTGTTCACACTAACGATGTGTCTTCCACAGGTACAAGGGTTAACCACGGTGTTCCACAGGGTTCTGTGCTCGGACCGATCCTGTTCACCCTCTACATGCTCCCTCTAGGATACATCATCCAGAAGCACGGCATAAACTTTCATTGTTATGCTGATGATACCCAGCTGTATTTATCCATGAAGCCTGAAGAAACGGAGCCGCTAGTCAGACTACAGGCGTGTCTAAAGGACATAAAGGACTGGATGTCCTCCAACTTTTTACTATTAAACTCGGACAAGACTGAGGTCATTGTTTTTGGACCGAAACATCTCAGAACTAGTTTATCAGATAATACTTTCTCCCTGGATGGAATTACTCTGGCCTCCAGTACGACTGTGAGGAACCTTGGAGTTAT
Source organism: Parambassis ranga (assembly GCF_900634625.1). Classification (NCBI taxonomy): domain Eukaryota; kingdom Metazoa; phylum Chordata; class Actinopteri; family Ambassidae; genus Parambassis; species Parambassis ranga. The sequence continues at coordinate 3,622,732 of NW_021144767.1, forward strand.
CTTTGATCAAGACATGTCGTTTGTCTCTCATATTAAGCAGGTCTCCAGGACCGCTTTCTTTCACCTGCGTAATATTACTAAGATCAGGAGCATCCTCTCTCAGAGTGATGCTGAAAAGCTCATCCATGCTTTTGTCACTTCAAGACTGGACTACTGCAACTCTTTATTGTCAGGATGTCCACATTACTCCATCAACAGTCTGCAGCTGATCCAGAACGCAGCAGCTAGAGTTCTGACAGGAAGCAGCCAAAGGGATCATATCTCTCCTGTCCTAGCGTCTCTTCACTGGCTCCCAGTGGACTCAAGAATACACTTCAAGATCCTTCTTCTAACCTACAAGGCTCTTCATGGACTTGCTCCATTGTATCTGCAGGACCTGATTGTACCATATGTTCCTAATAGGACACTCAGATCTCTGAGTGCAGGTTTACTAGTAGTTCCTAGGATTCATAGAAGTAGAATGGGAGGACGAGCTTTCAGCTATCAGGCACCGCTATTATGGAACCAGTTACCAATCTGGGTCCGAGAGGCAGACACTGCCTCCACCTTTAAGACTAGACTTAAAACGTTTCTGTTTAGTAAGGCGTACAGTTAGCCTTAGACCTAGTGTGTAGCACAGCTATGCTGCTCTAGGCCTACGTTGTCGGGGGGCACAAACATGATCCACTGAGCAGTTTCCCTCTCACCCTCTAACCTCTCCTTTTCTCTCCTTAGTCTGGCTCACACTGGTCTCAAGACCTGGATGATGACCTGCAGTCCGGCCCGTGAAGTCTCTCTTGCTCTACGTTGTCGGGGGGCACAAACACGATCCTCTGAACACCCTCTGACCTCTCCTCCACTCTCCTTAGTCTGGATCATACTGGGTAATATCGTCTCATAATCTGTGTTAACTGTCTTCCTTGTAGTTCTGTGCCTCGCTCTCGCTCTCTCTCTTTGCAGGTCTCAAGACCTGCATACTGACCTGCAGTCTCTCCTGTGCTCATCGACTTCACTAGCCCCTGCTGCTCATCTTTACTATCAAATTACTATTCCTACTTATGGACCGACGATATATATAGATATCATTACAATATATCACTGTTTCATCTTGCTGTCATGTTTGCTCTGTACTGTATCATGTTTGTATCATGTTTGCTCCTCTCTCTCTCTCTCTCTTTCTCCTTCATCCTCTCTCTCTCTCTCTCTCTCTCTCTCTCCCTCATCCTCTCTGACTAGCAGCAGGACTGGTTCCCCCTTAAGTTGACGGGTCCTGCTCAAGGTTTCTTCCTCTTAAAGGGAGTTTTTCCTTGCCACAGTGCTCTTAGGGGGGTTCCTGTGAAGCGCTTTGAGACAATGTCTGATTGTAATATGCGCTATATAAATAAAACTGAATTGAATTGAATTGAATTGCTTTTCATTCCAGAATGATGTCTTGCTGACTTCTGTTCCACTATACAGAGTGTTATTCGGGAATTCTGCCTATCATTCCGGAATACTGATGTCTATATCCTGGAATGCTGCCACTTATTCTGGATTTCTGCCTTTCATTCCGGAATTTTGAATTTCATTCTGGAATGCTGCCTTTCATTCTGCAAGTGCTTTTCGTCCAAGGCACTGTGTTAAGGTTGCAGTCTCCACTGGAGGACAATCCTGAGAAAGAAACTGGTACAGCCAAAGGATAAAACTCCCAGGGAGAAACACAGCAATGTGATATATGCAGTCCAGTGCAATGAGGAATGCTCTGATCTGTACATTGGAGAAACTAAACAACCACTCCACAGAAGAATGGCTCAGCACAGGAGAGCCACCTCCTCAGGACAAGACTCAGCTGTTCACCTCCACCTCAAAGACAAAGGACACTCCTTTGAGGACAACAATGTTCACATTTTAGACAGGGAGGAAAGGTGGTATGAAAGAGGAGTTAAGGAAGCATCTATGTTAAGCTGGAAAAACCTTCCCTTAACAGAGGTGGTGGCCTCAGACACCATCTTTCTACCACATACAATGCAGTGATTCCATCCATTCCCAGGAAGTTTGCACATACTCACAGTAAGAACAAAGGGCTGTCAACCAGTCCCCCTCCGGCAGTTTCATAGTCGTTAGCCAGAACATCACAGGTAACTATGGAAACATTTAGTGCTATTGTTTGTGAGTTTTACCCAGACCCACCCACATAGGTCTGTAAACCACATATAAACCATGTTTCCCACCAACAGTTAGAACTGATGAAGCTGCTTGGATGAGCAGAGAAACCTCTTAGAGAAAACTCTACAAGTCCAGACGCCTTGCTTCAATCTTCTCTACAAACATGCCAAAGCAAACTGTTTTTTCCAACAATGTTACACACTGAGTTTTGAAGGTCTTAACCACTAGTCTTAAGTTGGAATGTTTACCACACGTGTCAAAACTTGTAATTCACGTGTGTTATTACCCACAGACTCCCATGTTAAAATGTCCAACTTCACAGCAGAAATGAACATGTTTACAGCCTGGTACAAAAAAACATTCTGGTCTTAAATGATAGGTTCTCTTCTAGTGTCAATTGTAGGGGGGATGAATTTTTATTACAACTCACTCGTTTTGAGTGACAGATGGTTGCCATATCACAGCACGAGTTTCCTCTTTCCACGATCGCCCGCCCCCCTAAACTCCACTAGTGCTCCCCCTCTTTGTCTCTGTCCATAGTTTTCACTGTTGAACTTAAAACACAGCACGACGAGGAAGGGATTTGAACCCACGCGTTCAGAGCACACGCGAAAACACGCTGCAAAACTCGAACAAGGTCATAGAAGTGCTGACTGTCATGAACTTTACTCCTCAGTCTTTGAAGGAGAACTTGTTTCTGTCACAACTTTTGCCTTAAACATAAGCATCCGTTGTTCTGGTAGACTAGAGCTGAAACACAATGGAGTCTGGAGAGAACTGGGTGGATACTCTAACTGGACCCTGAAGACGACAGTTGTAATATGTCAACAGCTGGACTGTGGCTGCCCAGTTTCAGCAGGAAACGAACATCAGTCCTCAGAATGACCTGTGTGGGAGCTCATACCTTCCTGTGTTTAGTCTAAATCTACAATGAAGGGATGTGTGACAGCGTCACAATTTATGACCACGTCAGTCTTGGAACTCACTTGTTCAGGTAAATTAAGTTTCTAATATCCTGGTTATAATTTTATATAATTAGTATAATATAATTAAATAAAAATGTCTCTACTGACCAAAATAATATCAGATTCAGGAAGTGAAGGAGTTATATGTGAGCTCAGACATCACATTTCACTGAAGTGTTTTCGAGAGAGAAAAGAAAGTTTCCAAAGGAACGGCCGTGTTGGTCTGCTTTAAACTGCCCGAGCAGACAGCCCAAAGTGAAAGTGTTTGTCCAATCAGAGACTGTAGGAGCCATGAAGTCAAGGTGTAATTGCCTTTGTTTGTCGCTAGATGGCAGGTTAGGGTTGGTGGGTAAGGCTTAAATTAACACAGGTGATTCAGGTGGGCAGATCAGACAGGTATGGGAGCTGGGAGGTCGTACGGTTTTTACCACTGACAAGTTTTTTTTTGTTTTGTAGTCATTCACCCAAAGATTATGATGCATCAAACGATTCATTTTGGAAATAACAGCGCCTAGGAAAACAACATCCCCTGCACCCAACCGAGTGGCTGAAGGCTGGTAAAATCGCCACTACAGAGACAGACAGGAAGAGTTTGAGCTGCCGATTCCTTTGTTGGTCTGTCACTCATAGTCACTGTCTGGTGGAAAGTCCATAATGTGTACGTTGGAAGCTGTGCAAGTCTGAGCTTTCTAAAAGCACCATATTGACACAAAGAGAACACTGAACACTGACACAGGATGTGAATGGTAGCTGTGGAATCATCCAGTCTGGATGCCATTTCTACGATGATGTTGATGCTGTGATAAACACTTGGAAAGACCAGACTAGAGCTGAACCACAATGGAGTCTGGAGAGAAGTGTGTAGCCAGGTATAAAAAGACCTGTTATTAATAAAATAGTAGTTAACTGAGTTCACTAAAAGAAAAGACAGACTGTTAATTTTCTGTATTTTATTTGTTCAATCAGCTGATTTTTAGTTTTCCCATTGCAATTGAACGCACCACATAGTTCACGTAGTCTCACGTGAGGATACGCAGCTTCAGCAGTCAATCAGAGGGCACGCAGGTCACGTTCAACGCGTCGCCACGGAGATGAAGGGCGGGCGTTAGTTCCTCCGTTCTTTCCCATCTCAGCCAGAGAAACGAGGGCGGCTGTGTGCTAGCAAAGAGACAGAAAACCGGGACAAAAACCCTGGAGGTTACCTGCAAAAAGGAAAAGAAAGAGTGGAGCACATTCCACTGAAGGTCCGGAGTCGTGTTACGGAACGAAGGAGAGCAGTTACGTCGGTAAGACAAGTGAATTTTCCACTGGAAAGAAACACACGTGTCTGTGCTTACCGTCGTCGGCCATATTAACAGGCGAACCGCTTACCTTTCATCTGGAAGGCTGCTATGAAGTGTTAGGGACATAAAAATCTTCTGGATCCTTTCATTCATCTTCCCCGGTTCTTTGATTAAGAAGAAGTTGACAATATCTGGTCTCAAAATTACAATTTATTCTAACAGTAAAGAAGCAAATTCTGGGTCACACAAACAGAGATCTCTGTGGTTGCCTGGCCTCACAGCCAGAGAACAACATCCCATTCTTTTGTAAACACCTTTTATCCTATCTTGAGATCCCATAAAATCATGTCCTTCCCTAACTCTGCACCAATGGGGTCAGCTCAACTGATATTTAGTTTACCTTATTTGGTAATGGTTAAACCTGAGAGTCAGGAGAAAACAGAAAGGAAATAGCAGGGGGTCCCCTTTTGTCAGTCATAAACCTAAGTTGAAGATAAGTTCACCACGACAATGATCACTGTCCCATACGAGCGACTTTACAACGCCCCATAAAAGCTTACACCTCTTCCCCCATGTAAGTTCACTTTAAGTCCTAACATCTCATAGGCTGTGGGTCGGATCTGGAGGTGACCAGGAAGACAAACTCACAGGAAAGGTGGGTCGTAAAATTGGGTCATGGAGGTGAACACATCCTTTCTGTCAAGATCTAGATTTACAACCTTAGCTTGATATCAACCAGAGCTGTCTCCAAAGAGCAGACAACAGCTAACTGATCTTCTGTAAAACTTACTTCACACATAAGTACTTATAAAACACATTACAGTAATATGCATACAGAAATGAAAACTTCATATTAGGGACACACTTCTAGATATGTGGACCCACACCACATAACAACATTATACAAAATAAAATCTTTCACCTAACAGTTCCCCCTTTTGAGCTCATTTAAGAGCTCACAACGGAGCCTCCTCATCCTCATCTCCCTCAGGCACCTCTGCTGCTAACAAAGGCATTTGATATGGATGATATACACCTATATCCTTCTTCTCAACAGCTGATACAATTAATCTATTACACAAACTACGCATGCAAGGTATGCAACAACATCCACATGTAATCAAAATAGCTATAAAAACTGTAAGAGAAGTCATTACAGAAATAATTAAAGCTTTCCAGGGACCAAACCACTTATTCAGCCAGCCATCTAAAGGGTTATCAACTCCTGAATGCTCATGCATCTCCTGAGACAGGGTTCTGAGGCCTTCTAATGCTCTTGTCACCTTACCATCCGGGGCAGTGTTGTTAGGAATAAATGTACAGCACATTTCACCAAACATAGCACATACCCCTCCTTTTTCTGCTAATAACATATCCAAAGCCATCCTATTCTGTACTGACATCAGAGAGGTAGGGGCCAGCTGTTCAGAAAGACCTTCTACAGCATCCCTGGTTAAATTAGCTAACCTAAGAACATTATAATGCACATAATTAATTCTGTCAACATTTTTATTAGGAGTCACTGGAAAAAGAGCAGAGAGAATAGGAATGTTCTCAAACCCTGCTGCAACCTGATCAGCCAATTTAAATTCATCTGGAACGCCTCTTGGAACCCCTATTGCATCTATGTAGGTGGGACTGCCTAAGGATAAATCAAAGTGGCTTGCGTAACGCTTTGTGATGACATGTCGCCGCCGTCTGCGAGTCAGCGCCGCATTTACTTGTTGTTGGGATGGTGCCCTGGTAGCTTTCTCACCTACTATCTGCAATGGAGACATCAATCTGACCATAGAACATAAACCCCTTCCGTCTACTCGTAAAGAAACAAACAAATGAGGCCCCCCACAGTAATAATATAAATCTGCTCTAGCCTTTGATCCTAAAACCGAGGTATTACGTTGCAACACCGTCTCACACCATGATACATCAATATTTCCATAATTAACCGGTCCTGTGCCTGTCATGTTGAAACATGTGTAATTACCAGTACCCTTCCACGGCCTGAAGGGTCCAGTTTTAGTTTGCTCACTAATTGGTGGGAATAAAGAAGACAACGTGGTACGATTTGATGGAGAGACTTCACGAGTCATGGCCATAATACAACCAAATCCCCATGCATCATCTGGATACAATGGGGCGGGTTCAGTGTACAAGTGGGGTCGCGCTGATGCACAGGCAACACAATCTGACATATTTTGCTCCCTCACCTGTTTCACCATCCATCTGAGCCAAATATTATCATCCTCATAACCAGTAGACAATGCTAATACATCAAATGGGGTAAACATAGTGTAATCATGAACTACGATGTCCTTCTGAGGAGGGGGAGTTGGCAATGGATTAATCAGTGCCGGTTTATCAAGCAAATTAATCTTAATCAATCCTACAGGATCCCTACCGGACACGTCTACTCCTACGACAATATAAAAATCATCAGATTTGGAGTCCCAACATTGGCCAGGCACTCCAGAAGGTTTAACATAAGGGTTTTGCTCCAAGCCAATAATTGATAGCATAATGGGATTCTGTGTGTGGCTCCAATCCCTTTGTATACGGAAAAACCCACTTAACAAGATCCGCCCATCTGAGGTTGTTTTAGCTGTTCTAGGTGCCCAATTTGTTGCCTGCCATACATGTTCCCATGAGGAACACCATCTCCAGGCCCCTGGCCATCCTAACCCACAAACATAGACATTATACTCTCTCCACGATGCATTATGTCCTCCGCAGTTGATTACTGCACACAGATCAAAAATATAAGAGGACTCTGCACCCTTATAATAGTCTAACTCTATACCCCTTTCTTTTCTCACACATGCATCTCCTCCTGTCCCTGGTGCTCTCCTCACCCTACGTATGCTGGACCCTGAGGAAAAAAACAAATCACTTCTCTTTTCACACACATATAAACTCAGAATTACAACAGTTACAAATAACAAAATAAAACCACCCAACACTCTCCATTTTCCCCACAGTTCCATCTTGACAGTCGAGGTCTTCTTGATAACAGGAACCAAAACCTCTGCTCCTGAAGTTTCAAACCTTCCTCTTGACAACTGCTCACTCGTGTCGGCTGTAATTCACGTCTCGTCCTCTTCAACCAGTAGGGTAGACTACCTACTGGTCACACTCCTGCGTTTAGGGGATTATTCTGCCCCTTGTATTTTCTCCTTGTCCTGCTCCATCTGAATATCGGCCAGCATCTGCCCTGGCTCCAAGGCCGGGGTGCACTAGCTCCAATGATACCAGGGGCCTCCTTTCCCTTTCAGCCGCTCCGCATGGGAGGTGCGCTCCACCACCTGGTAAGGGCCTGTCCACCTAGGCTCCGACCACTTCTTCTTTATCACCTTCATGAGGACCCCCTCAGTGTGTGGCATGTCCTCATCTGGTCTCTCAGTTTCTCCTTTCACCTGTGATATACATACTCACACCAAAGCTTAAAATTCATTCCAAGAGGCTGTCAGCCTGTAAAAAACTCATATTATGTGAATTATGTGGCGTTATTCACTGAACATCATATACACGTTAATACAATAAAAACACTTGAACCCATATAAATTTGGTCTGTGCACAGATTTTAGCCAATTTTTGTTTCTAATTTTGGTTCATCCTTTCCACTTTTCCCTGTGACTGTGGGTGATATACTACACCATACCTGTGTCTTAGGCCCAAAGCCTGCTCCACCTTTTCTAGGTCTGCACTCTTGAAGTGAAACCCATTATCAGATAAAACACTTTTTCTCTTCAACACACACCTTTTTTCTCTTCAGGCCACACTTCTGGCCACCATATAAACAAATCTACTGCCATCAGGAGGTACTGACATTCCTGGTGTTTCTCTATCATGTCTGTATAATCAATAACTATTTCCTGTCCATGTACAACTGGGAGTGGAAAACTTCCCATGTCTGACTTCACTATGTGTTTGGAATTATACTCATACATATTTTACACTCTTTTACTCAATTCTTGGTCAATCCCTGCCATACATGGATGCCACCAATGTGTCAAATTCCTCAACATTTATTTCCCACAATCCAGGCCCATGCACCTCATTTAAGACGCTCTTCCTGAGCCGTGGTGGAAGCACTGGCTTCCCTTCTGGGGAATACATCACATACATCTTGATTCTATCTCTTGACTCTGCCCCCTCTACACCCGGACCATCTTCTCCTGGGAGAGGCTAAAGACCTGTCTTTATGTGATTTTTGTAAGATTACGTTTCCAAAAGTTCTCTCAACCTCCTTTATCTAAGTGATGTCAGAGTGAACGCTTGGGAGGTGACATATGCTACTAACCTGTGTGTTATCAGCAGTATCAACAGATAACCCATCACTATGAGCTATTATCTGCACCATTTTAATCATTCCTGCTGCATGTCTGGTGCATCCTAGTCCAACCAAGTTAAAACTCAGATTGACACCTGTCTATTACCCCCCCTTTTTTCTGAAACAGAACACCATGCACATCTTCATCTGTTTCAGAAACATCAAGTAAAATAAACTAAGTAGTCTAGGAGGGCTAAGCCAACAGCACATGCCAGAGACTCCTTCAAGTCAATAAATGACTGCTCTGCTACCTGTAATTACATATATATTATATGGATACTAGAAGAGCCAGATCAGTGTGGAAGTTGAGACTCCAAAAGAGACGAGTACAGTGACACAAAAACTTACATCTAAAAATGAAACTCCAGAGCCTTATTAGCAGTCATTTGCCTGCTATACCATCTGTCTATCTGTCTGTGTTAAAAAAAAAAAAAAAAAACAAAACATGGAATCATCTACTGTGTGAATGGTAATCTAATACACTTTAAGGATGAAGAATGCTGAACACCTATCCGCTGTGATAGCCGCCTATCAGAAGTAGCTTTACATGTCTTAAACATGGAGCCTAATTCTATAGCTTGATGTTTTGGATGAATGGCTAATGAAAACACGTGGCACACATTTTGAGCCACTTAAACTATTCTGGTGTAAACTATACATCAGCTACTACTCATTCCTCAGCCACAAACAACTTATCAACTTTTATGGGCCAACTTTGCCCTTCTAAGTAAGACGTGAATCTCTCCTGATAAAAAAGATCCTCATCTCTATCATAGAAAAGGGTAACATGGAGAGGGTCAGCGGGCAAGCCATAAGGTCGGAGAGACATGATCCAGAACTTCCACAGGTGAAACAGACTCAAGAGGTTTCTCCTTTGTGAGAGGTTTAGGCAATAGTTCTGCCCAGTAGATGTCTGCACACGTCATCTGATGAGTAAGTGGCATCATATGCCATTGTCCATACATTCCCACAGTTTTGGAACAGGCAATTGTTATTCCATTTGGAAAAGTTACTGTCAGTCCATCTGAAGAACACAAGATGGATGCACCAGTCTTGATCCGGAGATCCCTCCCCATCAGATTCACTGGTAATGAGACAGAATAAATAAAACAATGTCTGTGTTGCTGGCCTGCTAACTCAGTCTTCACAGGATCTGTAAATGCCAGATGTTGAATTTCCCTGGAGAAGCCAGCCAACAGAATGGTGTGTGACAATGTAGTTGATGATAGAAGATGTCTTCAAGTGGAGTATGTTGCCCCAGTAACAACCAGGAAAGGCAGATCAGAATTATTGACCTGCACCTGCAGTGTGGGTTCTGCCAACACGCCCACACTTAGGCCTCTCTGTGCTGACCTTCATACTGAGTAAGGTCCCTCACCACCCCATGGCTGAGAGGGGTAGTGTCCTGGTGGTGGAGGTCCATGCTGCTGAGGACCTTGGCTTCCATTTCCCTGTGGTGGATACCAGGGCGCCCCTATATGGATGGTGTAGGGGTTTCCTTCTGTACGGACAGTCTTTCTCCCAGTGACCAGGTTTTCCACAATAAAAGCAGTCACCCCCACTCTTACCGCTGTATCCGCCCCTTCCATGCCCCCCTCCCCTTCGGCCACCCTGTCCCCTCCAGTTTCCTCCTCTATGATTCTGGCCCCACCCTCCACGATAAGGAGGTTGGGGGACCCAAAGTGGGGTCAGATAAAGGTCAGAGTTACCCGCAAATGGGGGCTGTGGCTGAGGAGCGGGCTGAGGTTGCGCTACCATCTGAACTGCTGGGGTATCTTTCTTACTCTTTCTCTGGTCAGTGGCGTCTTTACGAGCCTGCCCCACTTGTAATTTTAGTAACTGAACATGAAGCCCTTTTATATCAGCATTTTCTTGGTCTGTTTTTGTTTTGTGTCGTTCCATGTGATGTGTAACATGTCGCTCCCACACATTGGAAACACTTCCAGGGAGATCTGGGTTATTATTTAAAGCTTGTTGGACTGAGACTGGGAGGCCCTCCTCTACTGCCTTTCTAAACCACTGCTGTTGGACACTCTGCTGAGTGGGATTCATACCTGTTTTCCTTGTCCAATCCTCTCTACACTTCACCAAATGATCCCTAGGGGACACTGCTGGGTCCCATGTGTACTTAGGAGGACCTGTGGATACTGGCAATGGAAACAGATCACGCATAGCAAAACCTATACAGGTACTATATGTAGTAAATCTTTCATCATCACCACGCCCCATTGTACCTGACTGTGTCTCTATCTCATGGAGCTCACTACGTGACATCATCCTGGAGGCAACAGCCCTGAAATCTCCTAAAGCTAATGTCTGGCCAGCTGTCATTTCAGCCAACTTGTCCATCCACAAACCTCCACCCTCTCTAGGGGGTGGCATTTTCTCCACCAGGGAGTTTACATCTCCTACTGAATATGACTTATAGCACAGAAATGAGCCTGCCTGCACTAATGGAAACTGGAACGCTGATTCAGTCGGTTTAGTTGGTTTATCTTGCTGTGCGTGAGACCTAAGTGTCATAGTATGTCGCCATGGCAGATCAGACTCACTCATCTGGCGTTGCAATTCTACTATGCTTTGACCTATCTGTTGCAGCAGATCAGTTATGTTGGTACAGCTAGAATCCTTTTCATTTTCTATCTCATCATTATCACCATCATCTGTATCTACCATCTCTCCTGCTACCTGAACAGTCACCACTACCTGCCTTCCTTTTCCTATTTTCCTTTTAGTGGATGAGGTCTGGGGCAGAGGGGTATATGATCCACAAGAAAGAGCTGGGGAGCTAGCCCTTGTGGTGTGTCCAAAATGTTGAGGTGTAATTGGTGTTGGGGGTCCTGCCTCCTGAAGACTTCTCCATGCAAATGCATCTTGAGGAAGGGGGGTGGATGAATGCTGCATTTGTGAGGCCTGGGAGTTACGACAAGGCCTTTGGGCTGGGCCTAAAAGGGTTTGGCCTGTCTGTTTACCTGTTACTTGTACCCTCCCATCTGTGATATTTATTATAGGGTACATCCCAGGATCCACCTCCTGAGTTCCCTCGCTCTCCACTTCCTGTTTGATGTCTGTTCTGCTATCGGACTCCCTGCAGTCCTCATCAAGACAGCACAAATATGCCTGATACAAAGCTTGCCTCTTTCCTTCTGCTACTTGTGCTGCTTTCTTGAATTTATTTCTCTGGAATACTCCTGCTGTCTTACTCTGTGCTTCCAACTCATCTCGTTCCATCTTATATTTGTTCTCCGCTGTTACGATTACACTCTTCAGCGGCTTCCTATCATATCCCTTAACTTCCTGCTCAGTCACAGCTGCACACACCACTGCTTGCAGCTCAGCAGCTGCCTTCTGCTTGTTGTCCGGACCTGCATGTCCATGACAACGGCTTAACATCTTACTCATCTGTTCATCAATTGTCTTCCACTTAGACATAATTGCCACAAAATTCCTTCCTATGTACCTGCTATATTAAAATTTAACTTCCTATATGTCCCTTCTTCTATCCCTCACTGTGACTCTGACAACACAGTCACACTTTCACACATACATGTCACACATTCAACTTACAACAAACACTCTGTACAAACTCACTTCTCTGCCAGCGCAGAATCAGTTTCAAACACAACAATTCTCCGACAGCGCGGAGTACATAAAACAACCACGACAAGACAAGACAACAAATCACCGGTTTATCTTTTCCTTAACAATACAGCGCTTTCTCAATTTACCTAGGCCTATATTTGAAACTTACTGCCAATGTTTTAAAACATTTTAAACTTATTGCCAATCAATCGTTATTTTTGCCAATCCGCTTTTATTCTGGTTACGCCCAATCTTTACATCAAGTTTTTCACTTTTTCATTCATTTAACACACTTTGATTCTATTACTGCCAATCCATTCTTTCTTTTCAGGGGTCATCAAATTCCCTCGGGCTCTCAACCGAGCTTATCTATGCTCGCGTCCAAACATAGTCGGGGCTGCAAAACCCAATGACTTTCTTAAATTTTTTATGTGTTACTCTTTTTATTTTAATATTTTATTTTAATTTTTGAATAATTCTTCAATTATGTGGACTCACAATTTGCCTCATACAATTTTAACTTTAAAACACCATACCAGTCACAGTGACTACTTAATTTAGAGTGTCCAATATGCAGAATTTGATTAAACAGGTTTCTGCTTACCTTGTTTGTTGTTGGCTAGCCAGTAGTCACTCAGTCAGGCAGGATGTTGTTAGACCCTCACTTCTTCAAACCGGGCGGAAACACCAAATTGTTAGGGACATAAAAATCTTCTGGATCCTTTCATTCATCTTCCCCGGTTCTTTGATTAAGAAGAAGTTGACAATATCTGGTCTCAAAATTACAATTTATTCTAACAGTAAAGAAGCAAATTCTGGGTCACACAAACAGAGATCTCTGTGGTTGCCTGGCCTCACAGCCAGAGAACAACATCCCATTCTTTTGTAAACACCTTTTATCCTATCTTGAGATCCCATAAAATCATGTCCTTCCCTAACTCTGCACCAATGGGGTCAGCTCAACTGATATTTAGTTTACCTTATTTGGTAATGGTTAAACCTGAGAGTCAGGAGAAAACAGAAAGGAAATAGCAGGGGGTCCCCTTTTGTCAGTCATAAACCTAAGTTGAAGATAAGTTCACCACGACAATGATCACTGTCCCATACGAGCGACTTTACAACGCCCCATAAAAGCTTACACCTCTTCCCCCATGTAAGTTCACTTTAAGTCCTAACATCTCATAGGCTGTGGGTCGGATCTGGAGGTGACCAGGAAGACAAACTCACAGGAAAGGTGGGTCGTAAAATTGGGTCATGGAGGTGAACACATCCTTTCTGTCAAGATCTAGATTTACAACCTTAGCTTGATATCAACCAGAGCTGTCTCCAAAGAGCAGACAACAGCTAACTGATCTTCTGTAAAACTTACTTCACACATAAGTACTTATAAAACACATTACAGTAATATGCATACAGAAATGAAAACTTCATATTAGGGACACACTTCTAGATATGTGGACCCACACCACATAACAACATTATACAAAATAAAATCTTTCACCTAACAGAAGTCCGACAGCGTCGTGCTTCGTTTGATATAGAACAACGGTGAGAAACGAGCCGTTTTAGCTGCTGCATGTTAGGTGCTATTTATTCCTTTGTTTTGTGTTAAAGAAAGCAGGGCTGATATTAGTGTGATAGGTGAACTGAAGTGAGTAGTAGCGCAATGGTTTGAACATATTTACAGTGTGGTTATCAGTTCATGCTGATGTATGTATGTATATTGATAAAGAGGAGTGTTTGGTTTTCTAATACCAACTTAAAGGGCAAAGAGTATTTTTATGTGTTTTAATAAATGTATGATGTTTTTGCACCATGCAAGTTATGCTGCTCAGCTGAGTTTCTAAAGTAACTAGAGGGTCATTTTTAGTGCATTTCTCTTTCACGAACAGGCCTAAAGTGTCAGAGTAAATTAAGATAAGATAAGATAAAACTTTATTAATCCCGAAGGAAATTCTTGTGCCAGAGGTATCAAGTTGCATTACATGCAGTTAAGTACAGAGTATAAGTGTCACTATAATCCAAAATAAGAGTACAGTACGCAGTATGAGCACAATATATGATACATGGATACAAATATGGAGATGTAAGGTGCTAAGTAAACATAAATATAGACCAGTGGAGGGAATGACAGTGATGCCTGACATGATTATCTAGCTTCTCCCTACAGAAAGGGGAGGAGTTATACAGTCTGATGGCCACTGGCAGGAAGGACCTCCTGTGGCGTTCTGTGCTGCTCCTCAGTAGTCTCAGTCTACCACTGAATGTGCTCCTGTAGGACAGCAGTGTGTCCTGCAGGGGGTGAGACGTGTTGTTACGAATACTGAGGAGTTTCCGCAGTATCCTCCTCTCCGTCACCTCCACCACAGACTCCAGCTCCACTCCCAGCACCGAGCCAGCCTTCCTAATGAGCTTGTTGAGTCTGTTGGTGTCGGCCGTCTTCATCCTGCTGCCCCAGCACACTACAGCGTAGAAGATGACGCTGGAGACCACCGAGTGGTAAAACATCTGGAGCATGGTCTGGCAGACGTTAAAGGACCCGAGTCTCCTCAGTAGATACAGGCGACTCTGTCCCTTCCTGTATATTGCCTCTGCGTTTGTGGACCAGTCCAGTTTGTGGTCAATGTGGACACCCAGGTATTTGTAGCTGTCCACAATGTCCACGTTGGTACCCTTGATGCTGACCGGGTTTGGGAGTGTCTGGTGCTTCCTGAAGTCCACCACCAGCTCTTTTGTCTTTGTGACATTCAGCTGCAGGTGGTTCTGTCCGCACCACTCCACAAAGCTGTCCACCACACTCATATACTCCGCCTCCCGACCTCTGCTGGTACAGCCCACAATGGCAGAGTCATCCGAGAACTTCTGCAGGTGGCAGGACTGTGAGCAGTGTCTGAAGTCCGATGTATAGAGTGTGAAGCACACTTTTATACTACCTCTAAACCTGAACTCAGGATGAGTAATGTTCTGTTATTGGCACATTGTTTTCATAGTTCATAGTCATGATAAATAATATTTTGAATGTTAATGGTTATTATTGAAACACTGCTCACATGAACAGTAGTGAATGTTTGAGCACTTTAATGCCAAGTTCTCAGAAATGATATACTTAGATGTACTGAATGTTGTACAACTGAAAGTTAGATTAGAGATTTGAATAGCGATTAAGATTAATGTCAGAGTTACATGGAAAGACTTATGTTTCTGACATTTGATGTCCTGAATGATGCATCTGAGAATTAATGGTGTTGAATGTCATTTTCTGACCTGGTCTGTAGGTCAGGGTTTTTTTGAGGACGGATGTTGTCCAGGACCAACATCTGTGCTGAAACCGATGGCGAGCCAAGTCCCCTGAAGAGATTCCAGCACCGAGTAGATATCCACGTATACACACCCATTCACACTTACATCACAGAACAAGCATCCTTGGAACAAGGTGAACTGCCGTAACTCTACAACCCATATACCTGAGACCATTTTGATTTTGGTTTAAGGGCCCCAACGGGAAATCTGTCATTTTTATAGTGTGCACACTATTTCTTTTTCTTTTCCTAACTCTTTGAGTTATTTGATATTTTTGTACAAACCAGACAAATGATCTTGTCATTTGTAATAATATAAGAGTGGCTACTCAACTGTTCCTCTTGTGTCTGCCTCATTATTGCTGCTCAGCACAGTGGCTCCTGTCCAATTTGGTTTCTTCTGGTTCTGGTCCAGATTTCATCATTATTATACTGTAATTCACTTTTATACTGTTAGAACTGGTTACACATGACGTGTTAACTGCATTGATTGTGAGAAGAATTACTGCAGAGTGGTTACCCTGTTCCACAGTCATCAGAACTGTAAAAAAAAATCCACATTAGTATAATATGTAATACATTAATACAGCAGGGCCGTGGGTTATTATTTAATATCCAAAAAAATAATTACAAATAATTTGGGGGGGGGGGGTAGTTAAGTTATACTCAGCTTCACTCGTGGCTTCGAGTGAACGCAGACTAGATGAAGGAGGCGGAGTGACGTGACAGAAGCCTGAAAGACTCCACGAGGACAGAGAAATCTGTTCGTGTTCCTGAGGTGGCAGAAATAAGAACAAGGACTTTTCATACTTCATGAGAACTAAAGTAGAGCAGGTAGGTGTCTGGTGATGTGAGGTAGCTGAATATCTGTAGGGAGCACAGACCGCTCTGTAAACACCAGAGGAAATGCACTGAAGAGTCATAATAAAGATTCAGTGCTAACTGGCTGTGTAGCATCGCTGCCCTTGTTGGTTTTAGCAAATCTAACCTGCAGTAATTGCCATGTTTGATGATGTTATGTATTTATTCTTGCTGTAACTCAGCACTGACGCTTATTACTTCTCTGGTGCACAGAGCAGGAAGAGAGTGACAGCCAGCCGATAGTTCCTTACAGGGTCCGCCAGGAGGCCTGCATGATGTGTTTAGCGTCTTATCGCTTCCACAAATTATTATTCTCCCTTTTGATGCAACACTGTCTACAACTTTGCCTGGTGTCAGTGTTTTGCAGCCAGTCACGTCAATACGATAGATAGCGCATGTTGAGTTTAACTGACCACACGTCCGATGTTCCCTGAAGGCACCATGGCCGAGTTAAGGCCTCAGCCCAGAGCGCGCTCTGCCTCAATCATTGTCATGCTGTCAACAGAAACAACAGGTCAACAGCCCTTCACCGTCTCTGATTGGTTCAGACCATGATATGAGCCTGACGTGTGTCTGTTGTTGGACACAGGGAGAGTCACAGAGAATGTATTTCCCTCCAACAGCTGGTCGCACCGGCACGAACTCAGATATTTTTTCCCCATCGGGTGACATTGCAAAGAGGAAAATAAATATTCATGGAACTTTCTGGAGTCAAAGCTTGAATCACAATAAAACTTCATGAAATGGGGATTAAGACTTTTCAATACTTTTTAAGGGCCTTCATTTTCCCACAGTTGATTTATCAACTTTTAATACTTTTTAAGTCCCCGCGGACACCCTGACTTCAAATGTCACTTTGTATAACAACTTCGTGCAGTGAAACTGAAAGTTTAATGTGTTTTATTGTGTCAGCCTGAAACCATTCAACCATGTAGTGTGGTCGAATGAGACTACACTAGTGTGCATGTGCATGGAGATCCAAATCCCAAACAATCCATGAACCAATAACACACACCGCAATTCATTTTATTCACCACTAGATGTCCGACTCCAGCACTGTGTCAATGAAGCCTCGAGTAATGAACCTTTTTCTTGAATCAGGTGCCGAAGCTTCAACAAAGCCTTGAAAACCCATCACTAGCTGTAGGTATTATCTGTAAGACACAAGAACCAGATGCTGAATTAACTATACAATGATCGGATTGTGGGTTGGTTAATGTGACTTGAATGTTTAAGGGCTAATGTGTGTGTGAGCTCTTACCTTTTGTTGTTGCCAGGGGTGACAGTCAAAAGAGTCCCTCTTGTAACAAGCAGGCATTTATAGTTCCGGACCAGTCCACTCAGGAAATAGGTGCAGCGGGGGAGGGTATCGTTTGATTGAAGGACAATTATAGTTATGAGTTTTAAACCAGCTTTTAGCTTTTAATAAGAAGGAATTCCATGTACATATGTATTGCATTTGGTGTGAGGTGTATGGTGGGGTAAGTGTAAAATGGAGGGAGAAGGAGAGGCAGCAGCTATTTAAGGCAGCCATTTTGAATGTTTTCAATGTGTGCACTTCCACCTCCTTCTCAAGACTCCTACTTGCTGCTACACACCAAGCTTTCTGCCCGAACAGGGACTTGAACCCTGGACCCTCAGATTAAAAGTCTGATGCTCTACCGACTGCGCCAAGGCTAGCGCCCATGTGTCGACGTTGATGCCACAAATCGCGCCACAAATCGCGCCGAGAGCGCCGGTTCGAATCCCGCTAGGTGCGTTAATATTTTGCACTGAAATTACGCGAAACATATCGGTCGTTGTATGACATTTTACCGAGGTGACGTTATAATTAAAAACAAAGCGAAAGGAGAGTGATGCACACCGTTTGTATGTGACAAATTTCACGTGTCATTTGCTGTAATAGTCCAATTGCACATGCATGCATTGAATGGGATAAATGCAATCTGCTCGCTGTTTAGCTAATATGGAAAGAGCTTGAGAGGAACAGGATTGCATACAATAATTGTATCCTTAGTAACAAGCTGTAATGTGTTAATCTGCATTTTTCTTAACATCCTTTTTTGTATACCGACCTTGTCTGCAATATAAGGCTCATCAATGGCTCCAGACTCTTGATTAACCCCCACAAACCCAAATATATAAGAACAATGGAAAAAAACCTTATTGTTATTACCATTTCAGCAACTTTTTGGGGGGAATATTGCTCACATTGAGCACATGTAAAGGACCAGTAGGAGTTTATTTGCAGTCTTTACTGCTCATAAAGCCTCTTAATATTAGTCTAAATTCATATTTGGATAAACATCATTTTTTATCAAAGTATTTTGTGAAATTAAATGGTATTTACAAACACTGAAATCAGACTGTATTTACAAATCCTGTAAAAACCGAACAAAAGCTTTTGTAATGTTTATAGCCTCATTTAATTGTGATAAAGGCAGATTCACAGTTTTAAGAATCCACACATTCCAGAGGTCAAACAATACTGTCTGGCAGACCTGTTGTTCAATCTACTATCATTCTATGAAGCTGTACATGCCCAACTACCTGAACATTATTATTAACTGAATTACACAGAGGGGGAAACTGATACCAAAAGAATGTGTTTGTTTACACTATATACACACTGATATACACTGCAGCAAAGATGCTGCGCTGGTGGCAGGATGCTGCAGTGAAGCAGATGCCGGGCTGGCCTCAAGATTCAGAGAAGAGATGGGGGTCTGTCTCCCCCAAACACCAGCTGCCTTTTAAACCTGGCCATTCTGCTGTATTGGCTGGCACGGTAAAGCTGTGCAGGTTGTCCCCTGCAGCCATGGTCAAGAGAGCTTCTCTCTGAGGTGTGGATGGCTTTGGAGACTCAATGGCTTGCTGAAGCACCTCGGTCTCCCGAGCCCGACTCTGCTTGTTGTACCTGAAAAAAACCACAACAACAAAACAGTAGTTTTACAGAAGCAATATATTTCACAAATACAGCTGACATGGTTCACATACTTCATGATTTACTCACCGTCATGCCAGCATTGCTGTGTTCACCTCAGGCAGCTGGATGGTGGTCTCAGCCATCACACAGGCTTTGTTGACAACACACTGGTGTATGCTGATGAAGAGTCTCAGTCATCCAGGTCATAATCATAGAGATGATTGAAGCAAGGCAAGGACTTGTAGAGTTTTCTTGAATGGAGTCGAACAGGTCTGGCTGCCCTTGGGACCCGATGAAACACCTGGAAAATTAAGGCAGTGTGAAATATAGCAGTAAAAGATAAGTGTACATGCTAGTTTGAAAAATAATGACCAGATATTACAGTAGCTGTCTTATAATTCACAATTATAAAGCCTGCAGTGAGTGGAGGTGCTGTGGCAGATGTACCAGTGAGTGGAGGAGCATCCAGCAAGGGGACAGTGCCGTCCTCAAACTCCTCTGGCTCCAGCAAAGCGTAGCCTGTCTGGTCATATAGATACTCCACCCCATAAGCTCTCCTGAAAATCATACACACAAACACATCAAATCATATGTCATGTACTAATATATGCACTAAACCTAAATACAAATAAGTTTTTCCAGACATTAGGAAACTGTACCAGTGTATTTCCTTGGTGGTGTGTAGTCCACCAGCTTCAGGATCCATGTCTGTCAGTAAATAGTCCTAAAAGAACAACAATAGAAGAACAAGGAGGAGAAGCATAATGTTTATCAGAACACTAAGAGAGAGTTCCTCACTTTAACACAAAACAATAATTTAATTATAACAACTACATGATCATAGGATATTGAAAACCAATACAGTGATGCTATGACACAGTAATACTACACTGCAGTAATAAAAGTCCATTGAAAGTTACGCTAACTGAAGACAAAGAGAGAGCTAACTAAAGCTAACAATAACAAGAGGCTTGTCTGTAGCTGATTAGCCGAAGCTAACGCTGTAAATGGAAATGTTTGCTAAAACACACTAAATGTAGCGTTCTCCCAGTCAAATGCTTTATAGGTGTAAACAACACAGAGGCCAGTCTATGATCAATTATTCCATCTGAGCCGTCGGTAACTGTGAATTTATCCTAGCCGGTAGAGCACCGGCTAGGTACGTTCATACATACATTGCTACACAAACGTAGCGCTTTACAATCACATACCAGCATGTACACAACGACACTCACTCACCGACACGTCGGAATCTCCGCGACACGTCGGAATCTCCGGTAGAAATTAATCTTGCAGACGGTTACTGGGGTAAATTATCCTGATAGCCGTCCACGGCGACGTAGCTCGGTAAAAGGCAATGACGAAGCCATAGCAACAGCGTCGTGACCGGGCCACATCCGCCTCAAGCAGTGGTCCGAGCTGTGATTGGCCGGCTCGTTGCCAGGGGCGGGGGCTGGCGAATCGTGGTAGAGGGCAGCTCTGTCATTGGTCAATTCGTGGTCAATTCGTGGTAGCACTCGGCCTCGTGGTTGGCCGTCGGCGGAGGTAGGCGGGAGCTGGCGAATCGTGGTAGAGGGCGGCTCCGTCATTGGTCAATTCGTGGTAGATTCGTGGTAGCACTCGGCCTCGCGATTGGCTGTAGGAGGAGGCGGCTTGCTCGACACACGGGCGGCCGGAGGCGCCAATCCGGGCTCTACATGTTGTTTCAGAGACTAATTCTGTGCGGACAGGTTAACTGAAACAGAGAGCAATCATTAAGGATGAACTTCCTGTGTGTGCAGACCATTGACAGTAAAAACTATGGACAGAGCTGACATCACCCGTTTGTTTCTGAAGAGCTCGGTGGGAGGTTCCAGGACGTTGATGACCGCCGCCATGTTGGCAGCGTCATGTCCGCCAAAACTCCAAATATGGACAAAAAGGGGGAGCACGAGCGGGGTTTAGGGGGGCGGGCGATCGTGGAAGCAGGAAACTCACGTTGTGATACGTCAACTGTCTGTCACTCAAAGTGGCAACGCCCATAATTAGGCGTAATTTTAAGTCAAAATACCATTGAAACGAGTGAGTTGTAAAAAAATTCACCCCCCCCCCTGTACAATTGACACTAGAAGAGAACCTATCATCTGAGACCAGAGTGGTTTTTTGTACCAGGCTGTAAACATGTTTTTCTGCTGTGAAGTCGGCCATTTTTACATGGGAGTCTATGGGAAATGACTCGCTTTTGGAGCCAGCCCCCAGCAGTTGCGGCGTGAATTACAAGTTTGACACTTCCGCATGGGCTTCAACTTTGTGGTCCTATACACATAAAGAACACATACTTACATACTTATTACCTTTATTTACCTTTTCTATAAAGCTAAACACAACACTATGAATTTGTGTGGCCCTTTGATGTCTACAGGTGCAGACTAAACAAAACAAAAGGCAAGTGGTCTTGTGTTATGCCTGAAAAGAGAAGAGCTGTCAATAAGAGGGACGGCTTTTGCTTGACACCTTCCCATGCTTTGGTCCAGCAATACTTAAAAAGTCACAAAGCTCAATTAAAGCGTCTCTTGGAAGTGTGTACAAGGAAGAACCAACTTCTAACTTCAAAGCTTCCAGGTCTGATGAATCCATTTTTTTCTAGGTTGTGGGCAGTGTTAGTGTGGTGCAGAACCTTTTCCTGGGAAGAATAGACAATGCTGCTCTCCTGGCACTCAAAGTTGACCTCAGGTTGCAAGCGGGTCTCTCTCTGCACAGTCGGTCAATCACCACAGGCTCTGTCCACTCCGGCTGAAGATGTGAGGGGTTGGATAATGATCAGGGACGTCTATCTGAAACAGCCAGTCCTTGCCACATCCATCCCAGCGGTGCCTCCAAAATGTTATGCCTGAAAAGGGAAGAGCTGTCAATAATAACACTGACACGCGATTCTTCCTGTCTGGCAGCTTTATGCAGAATTCAGCAAAAATAATTATGTACAGAGGTACAAGTGCTGGAAGTACATGAAATGTACATATACACATGTTCGGTTTTATCTTCATCTGTCTTAAACAGGTTAGTCTTCAAAATAATGTGTTCAAATCAGTAAAATAAAGGTTTAGCTGAAAATGCTGCACTAATATAAATAGAATAACATTCCATTCAGAAATAAACAAATGCATCTTCATTTCACAGTCACACATGTAACCAACTTAACCTCATAACTTCATATAAGCGTACTTACTCTCTGGTTATGAGTCTAGCTTTAAGGTAACACAGACAACATGGAATTAGCGTCTGTTAGCAACATGCTAATACATGTTTCTCTCGCTTTGTGAACACTTGTAAAACATAAACAAATCTAACAACACTGTCTGCAGTCACTTAAGATACTAACAGAACTAACAAAAGTGTTTAATCATATAAGGCCACAGTTACAAGAGTTTCTTTACCTGAAAAGGGAAGAGCTGTCAATAATAACACTGACATGCGATTCTTCCTGTCTGGCAGCTTTATGCAGAATGAAGAATCGCCTGTGAGCTCCCCTTTCCTGCCTCTGCAGGCATGAGCAATCGATCAGGACCAGGCCAAGCGAGCCGCAGGCCACAGATCAACCGTTCAGGCAAATCTTCTCTTATCAGTTCACATGAAGCACAATTTTCCCCACAAAACCCACAAATTCAATTTGACAGATTCCAAGAATCAGGTAAAATCAGTCCATCACACTTTTCTACTCTCTTTAGATTATAGCTTTAGATTATATTATTTCTTGGGCTCTATGCTCTAAGTGTCTTAAAAATATGTGATTTCCTTTATTTACAGTGGTGCATGTCATGTGACTTTTCTTATGCAACATGTATGATAATGTTCTGTCTCCTCTCGTTTCCAGACTGTCTGGAGGTGTCGGGGTGAAAATCCCCTTGTTTCCTTCTGATCACCCCCTGAATTAGTTTGTAAGGAAGGAGCGGATAAATTCTGGTCTCAAAATTATAATTTATTAAACAATGAGGCAAATTCTGAGTCGCAGAGCTCTGGGTTGTTGCACACACAGAACCAAACAAGAACAACACAAGAACAGGACAACCAACAAGAACAAACAACCACACAGCAACAACGAACAATGCAACAACAACTGGACATGGAATTCACACATTGATATACCCCATGGGCGTTCCTGCCTGCCGGCCCACAGGGGCATCTACCGCCCCCCTGCAGACCCTGGTTCATACAGCAACTAGACCATTAGTGTTTACTGCCAAATAAGGTAAAACTCCAATTCCTCAAATCTCATAGGTTGTGAGTCCGATCTGGGGGTGACCATAAAACTGGGTACTCAGGAGAAAAACACATTCCTTTAGAATCTGGCTTTTATCAGGTCAAAGGTGCTGCTGTCCTTAGTCTGAATTTATGACCATCTCGTACCAACCGGAGCTCTCTCCAGAGAGCAGAAAAACAACTGATCTCATCTGCCACAGCCTGAACTGCAGAAAACAAAGTTATATGACACACTATGAAATTACTTATTAATACATTCAGTATCCTCGAATTACTTTGATTTTCTATAAAACTTCCTAACACATAAACACTTATGAAAATCACATTATTAAGCGATAAACACATATAAACATGAATACTTATATATCTGAACACACTGCATGTTAACACCATGCAGAATAAATTCTTTCACCCAACAATTCCCTCTTTTGAGCTCTTATAAGAGCTCACAACAAATCTTCCTCGTCGTCACCTGGCACGGGCACCTCTGCTGCCAGCAGAGGCATCTGATATGAAGGAGAATGAAAACCTGAATCCTGCTTTTCAATTGCTGACACAATTAACCTGTAACCTAAACAGTGCACACAGGGAATATAACAACAACAACCACATATAGTCAAAATACCCAAGAATGCTGCAAAAGAAGTGATTAGTGACATACCATACTACCACCTTCCAGGGTCCCAGCACCCTAATCAGCCAGTCGTCCAGGGGGTTATCTATCCCTGAGTGCTCATGCAACATACTGGAAAGAGTTCTTAAACCTTCTAAAGCTTTAGTGACCTTACCGTCGGGAGCAGTGTTTTTGGGAATGAACGTACAACACATTTCATCAAACATAGCACATACACCTCCTTTCTCTGCCAATAACATATCCAAAGTCATCCGGTCCTGTACTGAAATCAAATCCCCATGCATCGTCTGGATATAATGGGGCAGGTTCAGTGTACAGGTGGGGCCTCGCTGATGCACAGGCAACACAACCTGACATGTTTTGCTCCCTCACCTGTTTTACCATCCATCTGAACCAAATATTATCATCCTCATAACCGGTAGATAACGCTAATACATCGAACGGGGTGAGCTTATGGACTACAATGTCGGGTTGGGAGTCCCACATTGGCCAGGCACTCCGGAAGATTTAACATAAGGGTTGTGGTCCAGGCAAGTAATTGATAACATAATGGGATTCTGCGTGCAGCTCCAATCTCTTTGTATATGGAAATACCCACTGAACAAGATCCGCCCACCTGAGGTGGTTTTAGCTTTTTTAGGTGCCCAATTTGTGTGCTGCCACCCCAATCCACAAACATAGACGCCATACTGTCTCCACGACACATTATGTCCACCGCAGTTGATTACTGCGCACAAATCAAAGATAAAAGAGAACTCTGAACCCTTATAGTAGTCTAACTCTATACCTCCCCTGTTTCTCACACATACATCTCCTCCTGTCCCTGGTGCTCTCCTCACCCTGCGTGTGCTGGGCCCTGGATTTGACTTACCATTGGATCCTGGAAAACTGACAAAATAATTATGTTCACACAAAAATAAAGTCAAAGATACAATAACTACTGACATGAAAACACAAGCTCCCAACACCCTCCAGTTACCCCACAGTCCCATCTTGTCAGCCGGAGTTTTCTTGACACAGGAGCTAGAACCTCTGCTCCTGAAACTTTAGACCTTCCTCTCGACAGCTGACCTTACTGATGACTGTGGTTCGTCTCCTGGTGGGGTGATGCGCTTAACTTCGCCTATCACCCTTAGTTGGAGTGATGCGCTTAACTTCGCCTATCACTCTTAGTCCCACGCTGATCCTGATGATTGCTCATGTATGTGTATTTACCGTCTCATCCTCTTCAACCAAGTAGGGTAGACTACCTACTGGTCACACTCCTGGTTTCAGGGGATTATTCTGCCCCTTTCATTTTCTCCTCCTCCTGCTGCTGCTGGATGTCGCTCAGCGTTCTCCCTGGTTCTGTAGCTGGGGTGCACTGGCTCCAGTGATACCAGGTGTCTCCTTTGCCTTTCAGCCGCACCGCGTGGGAGGTGCGCTCCACCACCTGGTAAGGACCTGTCCACCTTGGCTCCGACCACTTTCTCGTTATCACCTTCAGGAGGACCCACTCAGCTGTGTGTGGCTCCTTCTGGACTCTCCATCTCTCCTTTCTCCTTTAATACAAATACTAACACCAAAGCTTTAAATTCATTATATTATGGTTTATATTAATACCATACTGCATACTTCTTCAGTCTCAGCCGGCCAGCTGGTCCAGGAAACTGTCGACCTGTAAGAAGCTCATAGGGTGTACATTATATGGCGTGATTAACAGAACATCAATACAATAGACAATACTTGAACCCATATAAATTTGGTCTGTGCACAGATTTTAGCCAATTTTTGTTTTAGGTTGTAGTTTCATCCTTTCCACTTTTCCCTGTGACTGTGGGTGATACACTGCACCATACCTATGTTTTAGGCCTAAAGTCTGCTCCACCTTTTCCAGGTCTACTCTTAAAATGAGATCCATTCTGGGAATCCATGCTGTGGAATGTAATAGTTAATCAAACAGTTTATTGTCCGGTTTAAAACTCAAATACATTAATACTTGTCTCACCCTCTTTTTTCTGAAACAGAACACCATTCACAACTCCACCTGTTTCAGAAACATCAAGATATAAAGGAACTAAGTGATCTAGGAGAACCAGATCATTATGGAAGTTGAGACAATGAAAGAGACAAGAGTACAGGAGGCACAAAACCTACATCAGTAAATGATGAAGACCAGATGTTATGTGGTAGTGTGGCTAACATCTCCTGAGCCTTATTATGCCTCTACTGTATGAATGGCAACCTAATAAGCTTTAAAGGATGAAGAATTCTAAACACCTATCCTCTGTGCCTATTTATTAGAAATAGCTTTACATTTCCTAACCATGGAGCTTAATTCTTTAATATTATGTGTGGTACAATGACTAAGCAAACAAGTGGCACACTATTATCTGCCATTTTGAGCCATTTAAAACTGTTCTGGTGTTAACTATACGTCAGCAGCTACTCCCTCCTCAGTCACAAACAATTTATCTGCTGTGATGGACCAATGTAGTCCCTCTCATTAGGAGGTAGAACCTCTCCTGATAGAAGAGATCCTCACACCTGTCATAGAAGAGAATAACCTACAGGGATCAGTGGACAGCCTATAGGGTCAGAAAGACATTATCCAGGGTTTCCACAGCTGGAATAGACTGAGGAGACCGCCCCCTTAAGGAGACTCAGGTAAAAACGAGTCCAGCAGATATCTTCACAAGACATCTGTATCATAGTGGTTCTCATCAGCCACTGTCCAGTAAGAAAAGTCACTATTAATCCATCTGGGGAGCACATAATGGAGGTTCCAGTTTTGATCAACAAGTCTCTGCCCATCAAATTCACTGGTGATGAGCTGGAGCGAATGAAACAATGTCTGTGGTGCTGCTAACACAGTTTCACAAGTTCTGTGAATGGCAAAGGTTTCCCAAAAGAAGCCAACCGACGAAATGATTTGAGATGCCGGTGTGATCTTTGACAGCCATTTCCCTGGGGAGGATACCAGGGAGCCCCTTGTGGTCACTGACGGGGCTGCTTGTAGTGACAGTCTCTTTCCCAGTGGCCAGGTTTTCCACAATAGAAGCAGTCACCTCCACTCAAACCGCTGTATCCACCCTTTCCATGCCCCCCTCCCCTACGGCCACCCTCTTTTCCCCTCCAGTTACCTCCTCTATGATATTGACCCCACCCACCTTGATAGTGGGGGCGGGTGACCCAAGATGGGGTTAAATACATATCAAGATTTCCCACAACTGGGGACTGTGGCTGAGGTGGGGGAGCAGGCTGAGGCTGAACCACCCTCTGTGATGCAGGGGTGTATTTCTTCATTTTCCTCTGATATGCTGCTTCCTTTCTAGCTTGAGCTAACTGCAGCTTTAATAATTGTGTCTGCAGCCCTTTCATCTCCATGGTCTCTGTGTCTGTGTGTAGATTCATATGGTGTACAACATGTCTCTCCCAAGCAATAGAGTCACTTCCTGGTAAATCAGGGTCATTTTTCTGGGCCTGCTGAAGCAACAGGGGAAGCCCCCCTCCTCTGTTGCTGTCTGTACCAGTGCTGCTGGGCACCAAGTTGACTAGAGTTCACTCCTGTCTGTCTGTCTGTTACTCGCCCCCTCCCATCAGGGACAATCATGATGGGGTACATCCCAGGAAGTGGGGTCTGAGGCGAAGCAGAAGCTACAGCAGAGGCTGGTGAATAGGGAGGACGGTATCTCCGCCCCCTGAGTTCCCTCGCTCTCTACTTCCTGTTTAATGTCAGTGGTACTACCAGACTCCTCACAATCATCATCTATGCAGCACAGATATGCCTGAATAGAATCTTACGTCTCTCCTCATCAGCCTGCACTGCCTCCTTCAACTCAACTGTCTCTAACACTAATAATCTAATAATCTCCTCCTTTCTCTCTCTCTCTAGTTTAACTCTATTCTCCACTGTTGCAATCACACTTTTTAGTGGCTTTTTATCATCTCCTTTCACTCCCTGTCCTGTCATTGCTGTACACACCGCTGCTTCCATCTTAGCTGCAGCCTTCTGTTGTCCCTCTGGTCCTGCCTGTCCGTAGCAACGGCTCAACATCTTACTCATCTGTTCATCAATTGTCTTCCACGTAGACATGATTACCACTCACCAAATCCTTCTTGCGTACCTGCTGTATGTTAAAAATGTACCTTCTATATGTGCCTTATTCTATCCCTCACTGTGACTCTGGCAACAGAGTCACACACCTTCACTTAAACACACTTTCACACACACACACACACACACACTCATTCAACCTGCAACACACACACTTAGGCCTACACACACACACTCACTTCTCCAACGGCACGGAGTAAACACCTTTCCTCGACGGCGCAAGGTCAAAACAATTAAACACAATTTTCAAT
The DNA here is from genome assembly GCF_900634625.1 of Parambassis ranga. NCBI lineage: Eukaryota > Metazoa > Chordata > Actinopteri > Ambassidae > Parambassis > Parambassis ranga. Next base: position 3,651,316 of record NW_021144767.1, read on the forward strand.
ACATAAAACACAACTTAAACAATAGGCTATATATTTTCTTCTCTTTTCTCTTTTCTCTTTTCTCGTGATCCTTTTTTTTGTCTTTATTATTTTGTGATCACTGTGACACTTTTCCTCTGTGTGACCCTTTTTTTTTATTTTTTAAGCTTTAGGCGGTCATCACTGTCGTTTCAGGGGTCATCAAATCCCACGGGCTTTCAACCGAGCTTTATCTATATTTGCGTCCAAATATAGCGGGGGATGCCACTCCCAATGACATAACGCTCATTCACGTTATTGTATTAACCCTTTTTTTATTCTTTTTATTTTTAATTGGTTAATATCTCTCTCAGTGTCACTTTTCCTCTTTCTCTTTTACTTCATCTCATTTTCTCTTTTACTTCATCTCATTTTCTTTTACTTCATCTTATTTTACTTCACTTATTAAGACTTACAATCTGCCTCTTACAATTTGAACTCTAAAACACCATACCCATCCCAGTGACTACTTAATTTAGATTGTCCAATGTGCAGAATTTTGATTAAACAGGTATCTGCTTACCTTGTTATTATTGGCCAGCCAGTAGTCACTCCGTCAGGCAAGATGTCATTTGACCCACACTCCTTCGAGTCCCTGTTCGGGCGCCAAATTGTCAGGGTGAAAATCCCCTTGTTTCCTTCTGATCACCCCCTGAATTAGTTTGTAAGGAAGGAGCGGATAAATTCTGGTCTCAAAATTATAATTTATTAAACAATGAGGCAAATTCTGAGTCGCAGAGCTCTGGGTTGTTGCACACACAGAACCAAACAAGAACAACACAAGAACAGGACAACCAACAAGAACAAACAACCACACAGCAACAACGAACAATGCAACAACAACTGGACATGGAATTCACACATTGATATACCCCATGGGCGTTCCTGCCTGCCGGCCCACAGGGGCATCTACCGCCCCCCTGCAGACCCTGGTTCATACAGCAACTAGACCATTAGTGTTTACTGCCAAATAAGGTAAAACTCCAATTCCTCAAATCTCATAGGTTGTGAGTCCGATCTGGGGGTGACCATAAAACTGGGTACTCAGGAGAAAAACACATTCCTTTAGAATCTGGCTTTTATCAGGTCAAAGGTGCTGCTGTCCTTAGTCTGAATTTATGACCATCTCGTACCAACCGGAGCTCTCTCCAGAGAGCAGAAAAACAACTGATCTCATCTGCCACAGCCTGAACTGCAGAAAACAAAGTTATATGACACACTATGAAATTACTTATTAATACATTCAGTATCCTCGAATTACTTTGATTTTCTATAAAACTTCCTAACACATAAACACTTATGAAAATCACATTATTAAGCGATAAACACATATAAACATGAATACTTATATATCTGAACACACTGCATGTTAACACCATGCAGAATAAATTCTTTCACCCAACAGAGGACACACAGAGTGGACATGGGTCACAGAGTGCTGCTGCTGTTTGTGTCTCTGCAGCATGGGCAGCTGCTCCTGCTCCACTCGTCACCGGCTGATTGTTCACACCTGTGATCAGTCATCAGCCAATCCTGCTGCAGCTTCCATCTAGTATATATGTCCAATGGAAGCTGAGCAACATGTCAGCTACACACATAGAAACACTACACATAGTTTGTCATATAAATAACATGGATTGAATCATGTTGTACAGTCAATGGAAACAAAAAGCACTGAGAGAGGTGCTGGTAGTGCAGCAGTGGATGGAGGCTGAAGTGCTGCCACCTAGTGTCAATATTTGGTATTAACTCTTGACTACATATTCCACCTTTAACTCTCTGCCATATATACTGTGCCATGTGTGAAGTGATAATAAAATGTGAATGTGAATTTATTGTAAAGAACTTTACTTATTATCCCTGTTATAAGTGAGCAGTGTGTGTGTGTGTTTGATGGAGTGTGTAATGTCTGCTCAGTGTTACTGATGCTGCTGTGTGTGATCTGAAAACTGATCAAACTGTGATGTGTCTGATGCTGACAGAAGAATCAGAGGTCAGACAGTCGGATCCTCCTCTGTGACACCTTTAACATCATATCAGAAATCTCTGTCTGCTTCTGGTACATGCAGCTGATCACCAGCAGGGGGCTCACTGCTTTGCTGGCACTCAGGGGGCCTGTTCTGTCTGCCACTGGGATATGATGAGGTGAACTTCAGAGTTTGAATGGATTTCATTTGTCATGTGTTTATGATCATTTTATGAATCAGTTCAAATAAAGGAGACTCACTGAAGTCACAGTTTAGTGTTTTAATACTTATACACACTTATTTTGAAGCTGCTATCAACTTGATGAGTCTTCCTGTTGAAGCACGAGGCAGGACGTGTGTCAGAACATCCATGAACTGAGTAGATTAAGAGGAAAAGCTGATGTGTCACAGCTGCTGGTTGTGTTCTTTCAGTGTCTCCATCTTGATGAAATGAGGCGTTTTACTTCCTCCAAGTAGAGTGGACCTGGCTCACAGAGTGCTGCTGCTGTCTCTGTCTCTCTGTGAGCACCATGTTAAACAGCAGGCTCTGAATAGTGACGTCATGATGTCACAGTCACATCAGTCTAATCTCCCAATCTGAGAGAGAGCTGTCATCAACAGCAGGAAGTGCAGGAAGCTCATGGTGTGCAGGCCTCTGATGTGTGGAGGCTGTCGGCTTGTAGCAGCCAACAAGAAGGGAGTTTGTAAAAGTTCTCTGTAACTTTAGATGTGAGGATTCAGAAAGAACTTAGATCAGATATGTGCAGCACTTGTGCAACAGATACTCCAACAGTGACAGCTCTTCTGAAGAAAGCCTGAGGAGCTGAGACCTGGATGAGACACTGATACAGCTTTGCTCTGCTGACAGGAAGGATGAAGGCTGACCACACACACACACACACACACATATAGACACGTGCACACATATAGACGCAACACACACACCAACACACACAATCATACACACACTCTTACAGACATGCACACACATTTATTGTCACACCGGCTCAGAAAGTGTGACAAATTGGGGAGGACAAACACAACCTTAACCGTTTGACCATTTTATTGAAGAAAGAACAGTAGTTGTACACCAACAATTGACAAACAAGGAAATGTGCAAACAAAATACACCGCCATGCCTGCAGCAGGCTGGAGAGAGAGCAGCCCTCCTAGTAGGCCAGACGGGGAGAGAGAGAGTGAAGCAAACAGACTGGGAACTCTTAAACCGTCTCCAGCTCGTCAGCACAGGAGAGCTGCATAAGCTCAGGATCAGCTCCACCCAGCAACCTCCTGCACACACAGGGGAGAGACAGCAGCAACAACACAACACTCCCTGAGAGGCCAACACAGGGCCACAATATAGACACTGACACACACTAACAGACACACACACATACACACAATACACTGCTTCAGACACACACACTGCCTGCTTCAACTGTGGAAAGGCTTCCTGTGCATCAGTACAACAGGCTGTTGGGCCTTTGCAGGATCCTGCAGGGTCGACCCCAAAGTTCAGACTCACAGTTCACAGCAGGACTGAGCTGGATGCAGTCACAGCTCCTCACTGTGTGCAGCAGCTGGACTGAGCTGAACACTGGACTCAGACAGATTCAACATCCACACGTCAGTCACTGGAAGCCTTCAGAATGCTTCTCTCCTCACTCAGCTTCCAGTCCAGATCCAATACCTTACTGCAGGTGAGTGACGGACCTGTCAGCTGTGTGTTAGAAATGCATGAATAAACAGCAGCTTCATGTTGATGCAGGACGTATGAGGGCGGAACACTGATGAGATTAAAAGATTCAGAGGAAAAGGCAGAAAGGGCAGAGCTGACAAGTCACATGACTGATGCACTGACACTCTCTCTAGTCAGCTCCTCCACCAATCAGGCGCTGCCTCGCTGCTCATGCAGCCAATCAGCTTGTAGCAGTTCATTTAAAGCTCTCCTCTCTCTGCTGTCAGCTGTCATTCCAGATCACCTTTGAGAGCAGAACCCCCCAGAGGGCTGGACCTGACTGCTGTCCTGATAAAGACCTGAGGAAGACTGTTTGGAGGACACACAGAGTGGACATGGGTCACAGAGCGCTGCTGCTGTTTGTGTCTCTCTGGAGCTCCGGTAGGACTCTGCTTCTATGACGGACGTCTTTATAAGAGCTGGGAGAAGAGTGTGTGAGTTTATATTTGTTTTCTTTACTGACAATCTTATTATGGATAATGCTACTAAGGATCACAGTGGAATTAGTCTGATTGTTTTTAAAGTTGTTATTATAGCAGTTTATGTTCACTGTGTATGCAAGTCCACACTGGATGTTCCTTTTTAGGATTAACATTTATGGAGCCCCGAAAGGGACATTTGCAATTTATTTATTTATTTATTTATATTTCATGCTGTATTTATTTCATCCCTAATATGCAAATCTCCTCTTAAGATACAAATCATAAAGTACACAGTCCTTCTCTGGATAACTACAAACTTCACTACATCCAGTGGTAAAATTGATGTGGCCACACTTGTGTGAAACCAGCCTGTCCAGTTAGGATCAACACTGACTGTGGATCAGTTTCAGCTGCTGTTGTGCAAATGGAGCAGACAACAGGTGGAAATGAGAGGCAGTTATCAAGACAGCCCTATAAAGGAGGTCACACATGGCTCGTTGGTCTAGGGGTATGATTCTCGCTTAGGGTGCGAGAGGTCCCGGGTTCAAATCCCGGACGAGCCCTGATGTTTAACTTTGTTCCATTGTAGACCAACTCCTTGTTGTTGACTCTTTTCAGTTCCTCTCTAACTACCACACAGCTTTACAAAGCTAACAAAATTCTATTCAGACTCATCCCAATCCAGAGAAGTTGTTCCACAGTAACACCTGCTTCAATGATTTTAGCAAATGGCTGCAATATAACAAAGTGAAACATTTAAGGGGGTCTGAATACTTCCAGCACCCACTGTACACATAACAAATGAATGTGACTGAAACAACAGCTCTGTGTGTAATATAAATATACAAACTAATGTGATTTGATCAGAACATTTTAAAAGACATTGATGATCTGTTCTTATTGTCTAAACAGGAACAGTTGAAGCTCAGCTTGCAGCCCCTGTATCTCAGGCTTCTCAGCTTCTCTTCAGATGTTTGGACGTTTCTGCTGGAACCTCTCATTTAATGACTCACATTTAGAACTTCTGACTTTATGTGGAGGAGGGATTGATTTTGGAATGAGGAGGCTGCAGCCTGCGATTCCACCACTAGATGTCAGCATTGCACAGCATTGGTGGTTCAGTTCAGATTGAGAGAATGCAAAGAGTGCGTGAAGCTGTCATCAAAGCAAAAGCTGGCTGCTTGGAAGAATGTCAAACATCAAACATATTCTGCTTGGTTTAACACTGTTTGTTCACTACGTCATTCCACATGTGTTCCTTCATAGCTCTGATGTCTTCAGGATGAATCTACAATGTAGAAAGTCATAAAAACAAAGACAAACCACTGAGTGACTTTTGACTGGTACATTTAAAATGTCATCATATGTCCTAACCAGCAGGGGGAGCACTGATCATAAACTCTCTGTCTCACATGTTATTGTCATGTGTTTTTATGGAAGATGATGCTGACTGTTGTTTTCTTGCTTCTCTCTGTAAACAGCAGCTTGAACTGCAGCTGCTCTGCCTGACAGCTGCTGTACGAACAGATCACTGTTGTTGAAGTAAAACAGTGTTTTAGTGTAACAGATTAATTTAATACATTTGGAATGAGGCTGTAACATGACAAAATGTGGAAAAAGTGAAGCGCTGTGATACTTTCGGATGCACTGTACACCAGGGAATGGAAGACAATGAGACACATTAGGGCAGAGGGGGTGATCGTCGGGAGGAGGGGGCACACAAAGGGAGAGGAAGACAACACACCTGAAACGAGAGGGAAGTCAATGCTCACAAAATAAAACAGGAAATAACAAAAACTTTCAAAATAAGACCTGGCTCAGAGACGGATCCTGACACTGAGCTTGAGTGACCTCCATTCTTATATCTCAAAAGAACACACAAGACATGTGATATTTATTTATAACGTGCGTGAACATTGGGAGGAGAATATTCCCTTCTTTCATTGGGGGGTTTGTTTATATGAGCTTGCACATATTACTCGTAATATCACCATGGCTCAACCAGTTTAAGATATCACAGAGTAAAATATATTACACATATATATAAAACACATGAAAAAAATATGCTTCATATTATAATAATAATAATAATGTCAAAATAGACTGAGGACTCAACAGAAGGGTTTCTGCTTCTGCTCAGTATACCTTATAACAGCCACAACAACTTCAGTTGGTATGCCAGCCCGGACGACATCGACCTACAATAAATAGCAAAAACAATTATTTTAGTGAGTGAAAATACATTTTTGATTGTGTTATATCTCTGAAAGTTGCATTGTACTTTCTGTCAATACCGACCGAAGTGAATTGTAATTAAAATTAAGTTTATGAATTTTTACAAACCTGGACGCCTCCCTGGGGAGGTGTTCCGGGCATGTCCCACTGGGAGCAGGCCCCGGGGAAGCGCCAGGATGCAGTGGAGAGACTATGTCTCTCGGCTGGCCTGGGAACGCCTCGGGATTCCCCCAGAGGAGCTGGAGGAAGTGTCTGGTGAGAGGGAAGTCTGGGTGTCCCTGCTTAGACTGCTGCCCCCTCGACCCGGCCTCGGATAAGTGGTTGAAGATGGATGGATGGATGGAATTTTTACAAACACCGACTGATGCTTCCCTTGTGTGGTCTTTGCTCTTGTCCTTGTCAGTATCCTAATTTCTTTTGTCCTTTTGATCAAAGTGGTCTTAGTTTTCCTGCCAGTACAGGGGTTTGCTCTTTCTGGCTTTGCCCAGCCCTCCTGAGACTGTTACATCTGTATTATAACACATGATGTGCTCCCTGTGTCTTCCCTGTAAAGACCCATACCAATCTCTCTGACAAATGCCGCTGGCCTCCATGCCTCTGCTTTTTCAGAACAGAATGTTTTATGATCCAAACCATCTCTCCAAGTGGCAGTTAGTGCCTCTTGTTATGGTTGTGTTCATCATTTTCATCCTGAACTAGGGGTGTCTCATCAGTGGTTCCTATGTCTTCCCTGTCTAGAATTCTGTTTGTTTTATTAGTTCCTCCAAGGTCTCAAGATTAGTCTGGACACAACTGGTGTTGTGTTTGATAGCAGTCTTTTGCTCTTTCTTTATATTGCAGCCATTTGCTATAATCATTTAAGTTCATTAATGTACACACAGCACTCCATATTGACAGAAAAACACAGAATTTATTTACTTGACTTTGACTATGGGCGTATACTGTAGTTTATCTCAAACTCGTATTTCACCTTAAATCACCTGATTGTTTGCTGTGTTACCAGCTCTGTCTCTGTTGAATTAGACTGTTTTGTCTTCCCATGTTGTGACATGTCCCCATGGTCCATATGCAAACCTACACCATTGGGCTATGGGGAAAAGTCTGAATCCCATGTGTGCTGGCGTACTGCATGACAAATGCAAATGTTTGGACTAGGCCCTTTGGATTGTTTTTGTACTCTGAATGTCAGCTTGCACGTTGTTAAGATAACAACAAATATATTATCATTGACACTACTGATCCCACACCCATTGTGACACCAGGTTAAAAAAACACCTGATGCATGGATCACTGCCTGATGCTTGATAACATGAATGTTTGTCTATGTACAGATGAACACTGTACAGTGAGAACAGTAGCAGCTTGATAACCCCTTCACAGCATGCACGCTTTTAATTGAAACACTAAGAGGCCAGGAAACCAGAAAAGTGTATGTATCAGGGGTGGAACAGTTCAGTTTGTGTCAGGGTTCTGAGGTCATGGTTTTCGGTTTCATTCATTTTTCATTGCTGAGTTTTGTTTCTACTTGTTTAACACTGTAGAAATAAAATAAATCAGCATAGAATATATAGCCATCCAACATTCATGATACCTATCTTATTTTCACGGCAGCATGTCATTTCTGTCTATGCATGGTTGTGCGTTTACAATTCACTGCTGTTGTCTGCGCACAGAGGCCCGATGCGCCTACACACTGTTTATGAGGAAGGAGCGGATAAATTCTGGTCTCACGATTACAATTTATTTAACAATGAGGCAGATTCTGAGTCACAGCGCCACGCCACAATCAGGAAGTGCTTTGAAGGCTAGACCGTCCCATTTACCAACGGTTGAGGATCCTCCTGAGACCGCGTAGGCTGCATCCTCCGAAGGATGCAGACCCTCTGAATTGGAACACAGCTAATAACAGCATATAGGAAACCGGAAGTTACCCGAATGAACATGGTCCTTTCAAAATTCAATACTTTTCAAAATAAAAGTATGCTAAGTATTAAGCCTTAAGGGCAACACACTTATATTGATTGATTCGGTATGAGCTTTGGCACACACAAATTCACAGTCTTCTGGTGTAATATCCATTTCTAGGTCTTGGCTCCATGCAATTCCTTTATGGCTAGAATTTTCAGTTGAATTGGAGGTTATAGGAGCAGGTTATATATCTCCGATATAGCACCTTTGCTCAAGCTGTTTTTAGACATGATTCTTTCCAAATTGGTTAGCGAGGATCTAATCAACCAATGATTCTGACATTTTCTGATGAAGCTTCTAAGCTGTAAAAGTTTTAAAAAAAGTTTTTATCTATATTATATTTTCTTCCTATTTCGTTCAGTGACATCATATTATCTGTTATGGCTTTCATGTTGCTTAAAAACCATGCCATCAAAACGGGGCTCCGCTTCTATGACTCACACATGCCAAAAATTACAAACTGAAGACTTGGCTCAATCCATTGTTTGTTTTGACTTCAATTGACACCCACAAAGACAAATCTCATTTACGTGAGGTCAAAGACTGTATCGGTGCCCCATCTTCCAAACGTTTTCCCTGAGCAAGCAAAAAGGCATCGGTTCCACCCCCCTCACCTGGTGAGGAACAGCTGATCATAATTAAACGGATGTGACGTCACTTTGCCAATTACTACTTCATTCTATCAATATATACAATGTAAATATAGATTGCAACATAAATAAATGGCTCTGACATTATCTGAATTAGGTTAGATTTTTTACATCAACATTCTAACAGTCACATCCAGTGGTCATTTCTCTTACCATACTTCACCTGCAAACCTCATCGCTGTTCAAATATGAATTTGAAGATCAAAACTCCAGCCTTCCCTCTCACCTGGGGTTAGTACCGCTATACCTGTGGCGCTCACAGGCCACCTGGCGGAGGATGTGGCCGAGAAGACGCGGTAAGCATGGAGGTAAAAATGGTAAAAATCAGTGCAGTGGAGGTCTGCCAACAGGATAATTCCTCGCAGATGTGACATATGGCCAGACCTACAGTGGATTGTACCCCTATACCCCAGCAGACCGCACACGGCGACACGCCACCTGCCGGAGGTAGCGCTGCTGCTCAGGAATCACAGGAGCAGCCGCGGTGTGGATCATGGATGTCTCCGGAAGCTGGAGTGCAGTACTGCACTGGGCCGCGAGGAGCAGACTCTCCACTTTGGCCTCCTCAATGTTTGATCGCCAGCTAACAACACCTTCATCCTCAATGATTTCTTTACTTCACAACAGTTTCTGTCAGAAACCTGGCTTCATGTCCGTGAGTGTACCCCATTCTCCGAGCTCTTACCCCCAGATTGTGTGTACCTAAACTCACCACGAACCACCGGCAGGGGTGGACGACCAGCCTCTGTTTTTAAATCTATGCCACCAAGTAGTAACAAACCCATCCTCCAGCTTTGAACTACAGACATTTGTATTAAATGCTGATGCACCAGCACTGTGCGCTTTAGTCTATCGCATTCCAGAATTTAATAAGACTGTTAACGCTGAACTACGACCGCTTTTTAATAGCTTATGATTTTAGTGTCCACATATGCTGCGATTCCAACTAATTGGCCAAAGATTAATCTGGTCAATCGGTGGTTGGAGCAACGCACGAGAAGGGACACACACTTGATCTTGTGTTGTCATTTAGATTAAATATAAGCATACAGGAAATCTCTGATACTGGCATCTTGGATCACTTTGCGGTGCTGTTCTCTGTCACACTGCCCGAAGCTTTTGATAAACTGTGCACCCCAGCTAAACAACCTGACTGCCTCTCGATTCGCAGATGCTTTTAATGACTCACTTCTTCACACAAGCCACCTTGGTGAGTTAAATGTAAACCAGTGGATCGCTGTCGATATGCTATGATTTACTGGACAAAATAGCTCCATTCAGAAGTAAAAGTCCCAAACCAGCATTCGACTCATGGCTGAATGAAACCACACGAGCAGAGAGGAGATGGAAAAAAAGGCTGTCTGCAAGTGTCCCTCGAAATGCTAAGAAATAGTCTCGCTGAATATCAGAAAGCTGTTAAAGCTGCTAAATCACAGTTTTTATCCAATCTTGTATCAGTCCTAAACCACATTCTACCTCACCTTTAAAGAGGTGTTCCCGAACCGAGTTCGAGTTTAGACCAATCTCTAAACTCCCATTCCTGTCACACAAAAATATTTCAATCTGGTTTTAAAGCTCAGCACAGAAACGGCACCAGGCTCATCACCCGAGGTGACAGAGCCTTAGCAGTGGCAGGCCCATGGCTGTGGAACAGTCTGCCTCTTCAAGGCAGATCTGCTCGATCTGTAGAAGAGTTTAAAAGCAGACTCAAAACTCATTTGTTTTCCTTGTCTTTTAACACTGAATAGGCAGCTCACCTTGGCTTTTATCACTATCTCTTATGTGTTTTATCATGTATTTTGTTATTAGGGCCCGAGCACCGAATGGTGCAAGAGCCCTATTGAAACCCTTAGGATTATTATTAGGGCCTGAGCACCGAATGGTGCAAGAGCCCTATTGAAACCCTTAGGATTATTATTTTTAGGGCCTGAGCACCGAATGGTGCAAGAGCCCTATTGAAACCCTTAGGATTATTATTTTTAGGGCCTGAGCACCGAATGGTGCAAGAGCCCTATTGAAACCCTTAGGATTATTATTATTTATTTTTTTTTCTTTCCCCCCCTTAGATCGCATTTTTGGGGGCCTTAACATGCCCAAAATCTCACCAAACTTGGTAGAAAAATTCATTCGCCCGAAAAAGTTTGAAACGCACATAGGAAAATGACTCTATAGCGCCCCCAACGCGTAGCCCCTTTGGCCAGTTTGACACAGGATTATGAAAATTGGCACACATATGTATCACCCCAAGACGCACAAAAAAGTCTCTTGGACCCCCCCTCCAAACCCAACAGGAAGTCCGCCATTTGAAAGTTTGTGGCCATTTTTGGCGATGTGTGACCCTGCTGCAAAACTTTTCACGCCTCGCATACTTCATCGGATTGAGCTGAAAGTCACCGTGTCCACTCAGGACACAATAGGGAATAGACGCATTCCAAAACTCTTACAAAAGTCTGACGGTGTGGCCGGGGCGTGGCCTCAAAGTTTGACCGTTTCAGAGGAAACAGGAAGTCGCTATAACTTCTTCGTTTTCTGTCCGATCTGTACCAAATGTCACATGTATGATCAGAGTCTGACCCTAAACACATCTATACAACAATATTGAAGCTTTGACAGAGCGCCACCTACTGGCTACACCAAATCTTGTGTTTTCATAGGTTTTTCTTCCTGCCCCCCTGGCCTGTTTTGAGTAGGCTCATGAAAATTGGCACACATGTTTATCACCCCAAGATGCACAAAAAAGTCTCTTGGACCCCCCCTCCAAACCCAACAGGAAGTCCGCGATTTTGAAATTTCTATTAATTTTTGGCGATTTGTGACCCTGCTACAAAACTTTTCACGCCTCGCATACTTCATCCAATTGAGCTAAAACTCACTGTGTCAACTCAGGACACCATAGGGAATAGACGCATTCCAAAACTCTTACAAAAGTCTGACGGTGGGGTGGGGGCGTGGCCTCAAAGTTGACCATTCGCCATTACAAAGGAACTCCCTGTATTTTTTGCCCTAACGCGTAGCCCCGCTGGCCAGTTTGACACAGGATCATGAAAATTAGCACACATGTGTATCACCCCAAGACGCACAAAAAAGTCTCTTGGACCCCCCCTCCAAACCCAACAGGAAGTCCACAATTTTGATTTTTTTTTTGTAATTTTTGGCGATTTCTGACCCTGCTATAAAACTTTTCACGCCTCGCATACTTCATGCAATTGAGCTGAAACTCACTGTGTCCACCATAGGGAATAGACGCATGCCAAAACTCTTTCAAAAGTATTACCGTGTGGCGGGGGTGTGGCCTCAAAGTTGACCATTCGCCATTGCAACGGAACTCGCTCTATTTTATGCAGTACTACCCATATACTTCATGCAATGTGGACAAAATCTTACACTACTGCTATGGACCTGAGTCTGAACAAACATATATGCTAATAGGATGATACGGTCATAGCACCACCTACTGGTAGCAGGAAAGTTTGGTTGTAAACATGTGTTTGTTGTACAGCTCTGCAAATGAGACGAAAAGAGAGCATAGGACAGGAGAGTATAGGAGACAAGAGCATAGGAGAGAAGACAGCGATGGCCCCGCGGATCGCAAGGTGCGCGAGGGCCCGCAATGCTGCTTGCAGCTTTAATTTTACTTTGATTTTATTAATATGTGATTGACTTTTGTGTACATCACTTTGGTCAATGAAAGTCGTTTTAAATGTGCTTTATAAATACATTTGACTTGACTTGATGTCAGAATTAGTTACACTGGAACTGTTTAAACTGCTGACAGGTATCGCCTTTGTGTTTGTCTTAGAAACATTTACTGAAGGCTGTGGCAACATCTGATATTTATCACATCAGGTCTCATGTTCGGGGGATGACGCGTACACTAATGAACCAAAGCCGCCAGACAACACATATAAACCCGGCGTTCCCTCTTCCAAGACATTCTGCTACCAGCTGCTGTGACTCTTCAGCCTCTTCTGAACATCACAACAAGGTAAAGCTTCATCACTGCATCTCTGATGTACAGAAACGATTTGATCTGCCTCTCTCAAGTGTTTTGTCTCCATACACGTAGAAGGAAAGCTGCAGCTACCCCTCAGTCCACTTAATGTGGAGCTTAACTCATTTTAAATGAATCTCTGTTGATGTCAGTGTTTGTTAGGATGCATTTTGTAATCTGGACATTGCATTGTCCTTTAGATGGCATCAGGTCTTCATTTCGTTGTGCTCGTCTGTGCGATGGGTGTGCTGTGGATCATGCCAAATGTAAGTGACGACTCCACATTTAAACTTGTGTTTTCATGTTTCATGACCAGCTGTAGGACAGCATTAGAGGAAGGGAATCCTGAACTCATTTCTAATGTTCTTTACACCCACAGGTCAGCTCGGCATCAGGTTGGTGAACTTTTCTAAAATGTGACTGATTTAAGGATAACATGTTGGACAGGTTCTGTCCATATATTGTGTTGTTTGTGCTTTAGACAGAAGGCAGATTTCTTGTGTGGATCTTAACTTTACCTCCAGCAGCTTCTGTGTCACATGTTCAGTCAGAGTGGGCTCACTGGAAACAATCATGGCTACAAGCAGAGAGGTCTGTGCAGCTAGCACAGTCAGAAAGACAGAAATCAGAAAAACAGTCAAAGCCTCCCTCAGTTTCTGAAAGGTGTCAGATCATTTACTGCTGCATGAAGAGTCTATAGTTAAAGGTGTTGTAGGGTAACACAGCAGCCCTGACATAAATCATGCAGGATGTTGATGTGCTATTGTCATGTTGTAGAAACAATAATTTAATAATTTGTTGCTCTGTATTGTCATCTCTTCTTTAAGGTGGATGCAAATTCTGCCCTTCTGGTTGGAGCTTGCTTCTAGGTCGCTGTTACTTGTTTGACAAAACTGAAAGGGACTGGACGGATGCAGAGGTATTTGGACACCTCTGACACACTGATTGAGGAAGGACAAAACTGGAGGAGGAGAGTTAATACTAAATAAATAAAACTGGAAATCATAGAATTTTCAAAATAAGAAACCCCGAGTCAGAGCAGAGTCCTGATGGATGCAACCACTCATGTTGATCATCCCCCTCAGTTCTTCTTGTCTTGCTCCTCAGCTGTCCTGCCTTTCAAGAGGTGGAAATCTGGCCTCATTCCGAAGCCCTGACGAGTACATCACCCTGCGGCAATTTGTCCTGAAAGCCACAGGCAAACATACTACTAGTTGGGTTGGAGGCCATGATGCAGTGAAGGTGAGAGTTTTATCAACAGAATTGCTTTCTGCTGTATTGAATATTTGATCACTATAGGTGTTATATGATCACTACTGTACTGCCTGTACGAATAGAAAAAGGGTACAAAAATAATGGTATTCTTCCAGGAGGGTGTGTGGCTGTGGAGTGATGGTTCAAAGCATGTTTTCACTGCCTGGGGCCAAGGAGAGCCTAATGATCTTGGAGGAGAAGACTGCATGGAGATCAACCGGGGAGGTACAAATGAATCGTGGCTCTCTAAGTTCGATGTGTATTTTTATTTTATAAAACAATATATCATTATTGATCAATGAATACCATGTCCAACTCATCCTAATCATATGGTGATGTGGCACTTAGCCAAGTAGGCTCCCCATAATCTCAAGCCTAATTTATTTGTCCAGTTTATCCAGATGAAAGCGCTACATCTGTTTTACAGACACCATTTCCTTATGCCAGTCATCAAATTTGGTGGATTTCCAGGCCAGTAGCAAACATTTTAGCTGTTCTCAGACAGGCATTCTCACACTTTTCCCTCTTGTTTAAACGCTCTCAAAGTTCACGCCATAGAAAAGTAAGCCCAGTATTATAGAATGAAACCAAAAATCAAAACCTGTTTCCAGTACGCATTCTGTACTGTACAGCAGACACTGCACAGAGGAGATTGACTTATACTAGTCTACAGCCAATCAGGATGCAGAACACAATGCACTGTTAAAAAAAAGTGCTAAAAAGGCTAAATAGCACAAAAAAAATGTGCAAAAATAGTAAGGCCATGAAGAGAGCAGGAGAGCAGGGATGGATTTTGGAGTTTGATCCCCTTGATGTTTGGGTGTGCCAGCAGGGGGCACAGTTTGTTCCCTGCCGCACACCTCTTTGCAACAAGAACGGTCTAGATTTGTTCCCATTTGTGCGAATGGAAGATCTGGGAAAAAGAGAAGGCCACTTTATTGTGTCTTATGAGCATCTAGAGACAGTATGGCTGCACCTTCACCATCTGTGTGGTCTGTGTAAAGGATATTTTTTAGCTGGCACTTTGTCACTTTCTCAGCGTTAGCATCATGTTGTGTTGCTGTCATTGTTTACAGACAACGTCAATGATGCAAGTTGCATCCTCAAGAGACCCTCTGTTTGTGTCATAAATCCATAACTTTCACTACCTGTTCGGATGCATCTGGCATGAGGACCTTACATCCACACTGCTGATGTCACTTCCACCAGGATGTCAGGCCTCGATGACATCACTGCTGGAAGACGTATTAACAATTTTGATTCCCTTCATCTTCAAACAATAAATCTATTTCCTGCTCAGCAATCTGTTTCACACGTTTGTGTTGGTAAAGAAAATTTTTTAACACATTCTTACAATCTAATCACAACAGAAATGTTCACCACCACATTACGTTATGTTACTGTCCTTCATAACAAGTCAAAGGTTCACTTTGACTTATTGCCCAAATTATGATGCGGTATTGAATGCTAAAACTAACGCATGTCATCCAACTAGAAAATTAGCATCTCATGTGGTCCCCCCACAATCAGCCATTATCTTTTTTTCTTTTCAAAAAGTGTGTTTATTGATTTTCAGAAAAATAATCACACTACATCAAATAATACAGGTGCAAAACAAAGCTATTACATGGCAGGGCAGTATCATGCAGCATTAACACAGTCCTAAACATAACTCATCCTTAAGAGTTTTTGATGGTCCAAAAGTTAACTCAGTTATCCTGGACAGAAAATCACTAAGAAAAACAGACGAATAATCATTAGTTGATGCCTCCAATGCTTTCCTCCCCTCCAAGAACAGCATAAACGATCTCCACAAAATGAGATATTTACCTTTTAACGTTAAAGTTCATTTCTCCACTGCAAGAGAGTCGGTTAGTCCTGCCAGCCAGACACTAATACTTGGTTTGGTGCTGGATTTCCAAGATTTAGCTATGGTGTATTTAGCTTGTAGCATGCAAGGATACAAACAATTTCCCCCTGGGATCAATAAAGTATTTCTGATTCTGATACACAGTTTGGCATCTATAACTAATTTATACCTGTAATATTTCAAATCATATCTTTCACTTTACCATCCAAAGCCTGTTATCATGTGCCCTTTACCACATTAATAACACATGTCTGGGATATTGGGGTTAAATTTATTTAGCTTGAGTTGGTGTTACATATATTCTCATTATCCACTCATACTGAAGTAACAATATTTGAGATTTCAAGCAAATCTTCTGCCAGTCCTCAGATAAAATTACAGAATTTAAGTCCTCACGAGTATTGCGTAGAAATTTGATGTTAACCTCTGACCTACCTTGTCTTAAATCTTCAAATGATGTGAGAATGTTATTATTGAATAAATCTACAGTTTTACTTATTCCTTTGTCTGCATTATGGGAGGCATTATGAAGTGGGGCGGCCCAGTAGTACCATTGGAGGTTTGGGACTTTCAAGCTTCCTCCATCATAGAGGGAGATAAAGCATGGAGTCTTGCTCGATTGTTATTCCAAATAAAATTACAAAATCATCTTTGAGAAAAATGAGTAGGAGATTTGATTCATTATAATTAGCCTCTACTAGATCGTCAACGTAATTCTGATACCCAGATAGGTGAAGCTTTTTCTAACTATTTTGAATGGTGTTTGAATGCTTAAGGAAAAGAATAGCTGATTTTGATTCATTAATTCTGTAACCAGAAAGCTTATTGAAAGAGCTAATTGCATTGAGCAAATGATGTAGTGATTGTTCCAAGTGGGATAAAAAAAATTACAATACCATCTGCGAATAAGCCTATTTTGTTGTAAATTTCATGTATTTTAATGCCAGTAATATTCTTATTGGTCCTAATGGCAATAGCCAAGGGCTCAATTCCCAGCACAAACAGTGGAGGTGAAAGAGGACAGCCCTGGCGCGTGCCTCTTGAGAGACGGTTTATGGTCCTTACAGGATTTGTTCAGCAGGATTTGAAGCCTAAATACAATCAGAAGAAGTGGAGAGCTAATGCTAAGCTAACTACAGCAGTCACATGACTGCAACGTCACCACCACCCGCTCTGTTTACCGGACCTCTTCTACAGTACAAACAGCTTGATGATGTTTGATGACATTGTTTGTAGTCCCATTTAGCCACGTGTTAGCATGTAGCCTTTTTCAGACAGTAAACAATCATCATGGTGATTTATGAGTGCTGCTGTATCTCTGTAAGTTAAACTGACCTGGTTAATGTAACATGCAGCTTGTATGGTGGAGTGTGGACACATCAGAGATCTTCCCAGTAAGGTTTAATGTGTTTGTGCCTTAGCTAACTGCTTGTGTCTCCTCCCTGCATGTAATCTGCTCCCAGGGCTCAGTTCATTTACCAGCACAAGTCCAAAACACCTAGTAAGAAATCGTACTTCCACACTTTCCACATGCAGTTTTTGTGGACTGTCAGTACAGCTGCTGCTACTGCTCCTTCAGGATCACTCTGTGTCACTTTAAAATACAAACACACAGCAGTATTACATGCGTTTAAAGCAGGCCTGTCAAAGCTAAGTAAAAACATTCTTTTCAGCTTTTGCACACAGGTAACTTGTTTAGATTTGCATCTGTGAATTGAATTTCACAGTAGTTCAATTGTTGGTGGTGGAGACAAATGTTTCATGCTTTATGTAGGAGCTATTTTGCCATTTTTTATTTTATGTTGGGTTATTGTTTATTTGATTAATTAATTAATTAATTAATTTAAAATAAATGTTTGGGTTGGTTTGGGGTTTTATTTAGATTGTTGGTTTAAGGTGAATTTGTTATTGATTAGTTTACTTTATTGAATTTATTACTGTGATTTAGCGTCACTAGGGG
This sequence comes from Parambassis ranga, assembly GCF_900634625.1. NCBI lineage: Eukaryota > Metazoa > Chordata > Actinopteri > Ambassidae > Parambassis > Parambassis ranga. The sequence goes on from NW_021144767.1 coordinate 3,669,389, forward strand.
GCGCCAAGGTATATAGGTATGCAGGTAGACACTTGTGGACCGGAACCACCTGGGTGGGCTAATGGGTTTTTCCCAGTGCAGGAGAGACAGCAGGGACAAATATTGTCTGTTGTTTGTTTGCCTGAACATGGACTAAACCTGCACACACACCCGCAGTCTGCCCACAGTTACTGACGTAGCCACTCCGTCACACCCCAGCTGACACATGACCGCACCAGGTGGCTGCTGCTATGACAGATGGTGGTTGTCAGCGTTCCTCGTTAGTATAGTGGATAGTATCTCCGCCTGTCATGTGGAAGACCGGGGTTCGATTCCCCGACAGGGAGAAAGACTTTTACCACTAGATAAGATGATACTGACCCCCAGAGGAACATGAAGTCATTGCAGCAGCATAACAATAGATAAAGTAAAAATAAAGATGATACAGAACAACCATAAGATATGCAGATATACATGTAAGTCTGTTCCGGTTGGCCAGCAGGTGGTGCAGAGGCAAGGTTGATTTGGTTGGAGTGACAGCTCCCATGCTGCACTTTTCTTCAGTGACACCATAGTTGCGGAGAGAAGTTTGTGCAGGGCGCCATATTGCTTTCAGAAGTTTGATTCCTCTGAAAGGTAAGCAGCACTTTATGATGTGGTTTATTTTATGTGAAGGTAGTGATTGTGCATGGCTCCTTGGGAGCTCACTGTAATGAGGCTGAGTTCTGTTTCTGACAGAAGTTTGATTCTTCTGAAAGGACTGTGTTTGGAGCATCTGTTAAAGTACATGGAAAGGTCTCAGTCGCAATCTAAGAACCCAAGTCCGCTGTCTCTGTCCCTCCCATATCCGCCCCCATCACGACTAAACACAACACAGACTCAACACCCAGACCAAGACCCAACACAGACCACTCTTAGAACACAGAGACTCTTAGAACACAGAGACTCTTAGAACACAGACCACTCTTAGAACACAGACAGAAGTATGAATTATATATGATTAAAATAAAAAAACAATTGAATGCAAATAAATGATTTTGTGGAATTTAAATCAAACCTAAAAACACCAGAATCAGCAAATCACATGTTTGCATTACAGTGGTCCCTCCTATAACCAGTTCACCTCTCACCTTGTTTTTCTCTTACAGCTCATTGAGTTCTGGTCCGGATAGTCCGTAGACCAGTGTCAGTCCATCTCCAGAATGCAGAATGCTGCTGAAAACAGGTTTGATCTTTGGTTTCATTCTGTAATACTGGACTTATTTCCTACGAAGGTTTGAACTCTGACAGTGTTTAAACAGAGAGAACGGAGTTTAAAGTGTGCAGTGAGGGGTTCACAGCCTTAAAGGTACGGTAGGAGATTTCATTCTGATGCACTTTTGGTTAAATTAGTGTAACTTCTCTTTACAGTCCGATTAGTTCGGCAGTTTCACTTTTAAACGAAGAATATTAATGAAGATGTGTTAAAGCACCAGAGCTACTGTCATTTAAAACTGAACAATTTATCACAGTGTCGTGCATTCACATAACCTTTATTAATACCCATGGAGTCATTGGGTTGTGTGAGCAGCATATACAAGAAGTGACAGTAAACACAATGCATGTGTTGATTTTCTGTGTCCTCTTCACAGATACTGTGTGTACTACTATACTGCAGCATTTTCTGAGCCAGTCATCTACAACGTTACTAACACAGCCACAACTGTTATTTTGTATGTAATTCAGTGATACAATGATTCTGTACATGGTTGGAAACCTTCAGCTGTAATAGAAGCAGTAGTGCTTTTTATATTGTTAGAATAGAAATGTTTTTTTTCTTCCTTTCAGCTCTTTGGAAAACTCTTCAGATCGACGCTGGATACACCTACACACATATTCTATATAAATAACATTAAACACATTAACACCTACACACATATTCTATATAAATAACATTAAACACATTAACACCTACACACACACACATATTCTATATAAATAACACATAGCTATACATACATATACACACACAGTACATATACACACAACTCTGTCTACCTTCTTCACAGGACAATGCCGCGGAAGGGGAAGAGGTCCCAGGCCCAAAAGGTGCGCTGGAGGCGGCTGGACCTGGCAGATCCTGGACCACCAGAGGTCGCAGCCAGAGACTCTCCTGCTGCACAGGTAAATGTTCTTATGTCAGTGTCCCTATTTAAAGTCAAGAAGTGATTAATGCTTCTTCTGTTGTAATATGTTATGATATGCCAATGTTCACTCAGGTGGTCTTTCAGTAGTCGTAAAGTTGAAATGCTCTGCTCTCAGACGGCCCTGAGGAGAATGGATGCTGCACCCTCCTGCTCCCGTTCTCCAACTGCAGATGTATGTATTTTGCATCTTCCACTCGATTAGTCATGAAATTCTCCTCAGTTTAACAGATCTTAGTACATTGAATGTACTCCTCACTTCTTTGCATAGTTTATTTAGCTTGCATTGTTTCCATCTTGACAGACATTCCGTCATGGTTTTGGTTATTTACATGTACACAATATGCACGACAGGAGTTAAAGTTACATGTGACTTATTTGCTATCAGATGCTTGAAACACCTCCACCCACCAAACCGTTTTGGCCGTCCCCATCACACTGTTCAGCTTAAATCTCCCATAGTTTGTTCACTGTATTATTATTCCATCTGTTTAAAATATATATTAAATGAATCTTTTCCCTTCTTTCAGAAATCAACTGAGGTTATGAGGACGATGGCATGTGCCTCAGAGGCTGCCACACCAAGTCACACCAGTAAGTGTTATAGGTTATACTGTATGTGTGGATGCTATCATTCTTGGCGGTCTTCAAAACACCATCCTTAAGTCCAGTTGCCTCAATTCTAAACTCTTGTAAATATTATAGGACTATTATAATTTCATGTCAACATGTCGATCTCAACCAACAATAATGGGGGACAGCTACATCCGACGTGGTGGCAAGAGAGCTGCAGCCACAGTGGGAAACGCCCTTGGGGTCAACAGGACCACCATCTACTGGTTTGGCTGGGGTGGTCTCAGGTGGAGTAATTTCCTCCCCTTCTTCTCCAGGTCCCTACGAGGAAGAGCAGTTCCAGACGTCCTCCTCATCCACTGTGGTGGGTCTCAATTGTCAGGCTTGTTGCAGCGATGAAGGAGGACCTGCACCGCCTCCACCTGCAGCATCCAGCTATGAAAATCATCTTCTCTGGGCTCACTCAGAGGTGCAGGTGGAGGGGTGTTGCCAGTCCTGGTAACATAGACAAGGCCCGCAGGTTCGTGAACAGTGTTATGGCTGCATATGTCTGTTCAGTTGGTGCACACTTTGTGCATCACACTGACGTAAAGTATGACTCCTGGGCTGTTTTTGCGAGATGGCGTTCATTTAACCGATAGGGGACATGACATTTTTTTAAAGAGTTTCGCCACGGCCATTAAAGCCCAACTTCAACAGCAGGAAGTGTTCTGTCTAACAGTTTGCCTGCAGTTTAACTTGAGTCAAAGGACCTTCAGGCCTCAAAACAGCCCACAGTGTCATATTTTAGCCATAACACATTCATTTCTGTTTACCAGTTGTGCTCTTCCTCACTCCCACACTCTCTCCCATTCCCTCTGTCCTTCTCTCATACAACACTAGCCATAACACTCATATATGCATACACTGTTTTTGTTCATTGTTATATGTTAGGTGGCTGCTTGTTTTTGTTCATTGCTGTGTTCCATATGTTCAGGTGTGTTCTCATGTATTTTATGTGCTGCACTAACCCAGTTTTCAGAATGTTGAAGATGTTTTAGGTTTCTGGGTGTTCTGGGAGAGTGAGACAAAGAGAGAAGAAAGTGAGGTAAATGTGAAGTTATTTTATGTTTATGTATTATTAGACAATGCTGTTCCTTGTACTTGTTCAGCAACTTGATTCCAGTTTTGATGTTTTATTCAGTCCCAGAGGAGGTTTCTCAGATGGATCGTCACAGTTTGTTAAAGGGGAAAAAACATAAAGATAAGTATTTTATATTAAAAGTTATTCACCAGATCACTTACACAGAACTGTGCACTGATGCAATTGTTTGTTTTGTCTTTGCCGAACAGGAAGCTGAGCAAAGGATACCAGGGACCCAGGCAGCTACACTGTGGAGCAGGAATACCAGCTGGACTTCCTCTTTGGTTCAGGTACGTGTTGTAAATGTGACAGGAGGTTGTTTCATGCTCAAAATGTCCCATACACACAGTAACATTCATTTCTTTTAATGTTGACATACATATTTATAGGATATGAGGAGTCCCTGAAGATTGATCCAGGCCTCGGAGACCTCATCAGCAGCTGTTGCTCATAAACAGCCAGTAAGTTTGCAGACTGTCATGGCAGTTGTGATAAATGTGAGACATTTTGTGCTGTTATAATACTGTGGTTAGTGATTTGTCTTTTTTGTGTGTCTTTCTAGAAAAACCTGAAGAACAACGAAACCTGAAGTTGGCATGTTTCCTTTACACTGTTCATCAAAACAAGGAGACGGTCTGACAGCAAGACCACACTGAAGGAGCCAGTGAACCACTGCAGAATCAACAGAGGCAGCATGACAGCGAGACCTGAGGTAACATGTCTGCTGGATCACTGGCATACATCAGGTATAGATTTCATTACAGGATGTGGTTTATTTGGTAGCAGCACAGGAACACAGGGATGGCTCAGGCAGCACAGAGGTTGGATGCAGTCAGGTGTAAAGTTGGTCTATGTATGAAATACAGGCTTTGTGCTGTTTTTATATGGAGTCTGCATGTTGGCTTGTTTCACCATGTTTTCCTTATAGGAAACAGTGGTAACATTGGCAGCAGTTAGACCCAGGCAGTCTGACAGGCCTTTATACATAATCTTCATAACAACTGTAAAGAACTCATAAGAACTTGTACTGCATCATATTTAATCACCATGTCCATCTCTCTGACCTTTCTTGACCTGATGGCAGCTAGAGCTGCAAAGGGAAACAGCCACATGAGACTAGCAGTCTGTACAATGTTAACATGCAGGATGAATGCTGAAATCGTCGCTGTACTAAACAGACATACCTTACATGTGTGAGACATTCTGAGAGGGAGAGCTCCTGTTCTACAGCCTACTCCACAACTGAGGCTAGCTAGGTACGATACTGACGAGTGTTGACCTCGTTTAGCTGGTCAGAAAAATAACAGAATGTAACTTACAGCGACAGATTCACAGTAGATGTCCTCAATAATCTTAATCCACTGTAATAGAATACAAGGACCTTATTCATCACACAGTACATAACTTTCTCACAGTATTTCATTGTTTACTGTAATTTTCCACAACAAATGTGGAACAGCTCCAGAATGAACACTTTATAAACAATCTGAAATCTTCACTGACACTGATGTGGACAGACTGAGAGTGTCTCTACCTGTGCTAGAGCACTGACAAAATGCCAAAGTGATCAAACATCAGGCAGAAAGGATGAGAGCAGAGAACTGGTCTGTGGTCAGAAGAACCTGACCTGCAGAACCTCTCCTTTATAGGGCTGTCTTGATCACTGCCTCTCATTTCCACCTGTTGTCTGTTCCATTTGCACAACAGCAGCTGAAACTGATTCACAATCAGTGTTGATCCTAACTGGACAGGCTGGTTTCAAAGTGCTGCTTCGGACCGTCAGTGAGGGTGTCAGTGTCAGACACACTCTCTGTCTCCCAACAACCACACCTGCACATAAAAGCCTGGACTGAGATATAACTGACTGAGGCATGAAGAAGACTTTAAAACCCTCTGGAGTCATGTGTATAATGGTCCGTTTTTGACTACTTTTAATTTTTTCTTTATATTTCAGCTTAAAAATGGATCACCTTGCTTTGTTTAGTGTCATTCTTTTCAGTACAACCCCACAAGTGTGACTATGGTGTTATTTTTTCATTTTGACATACTGTGTTAACACACTGGACCTAAAATCACACAAAAAATATAAAATCCGAGTGGGAAAAAGTTAGATTTTTTACTGTGCAAACCACAAACATGTTTAACAAACCATTTTTATAACTTAGAATGCTTATGCAAATTGTAAATGTCAAAAAATATGTACAGATGTAGCAAAAAACAAAATTATTTACAACTATTTACCCTTGAATGCAGAAATGCCTTATGGCGTTTTTTGTACAGCTATTTACAAGTATTATATACAGTTCAGGTGGCACACACATTATTTGTGCCACTTGAAAAAGCAGTTCCTGTCCACCACAACACAGAGGGGCACATCACAGCCTGACACTTCCAGGGTGTGTCACTCCTCTCTTTGTCCACCCGGAGGCAAAGTCTGCATTTTAGCCTTCCTGCTTTTTGGCCAGGATCTGTATAACCGAAGCAAGGCGTCTGGACTTGTAAAGTTTTGTAGAGTTGCTTGGATGAGCAGCGAAACGTCTTCAGCGAAACGTCTTCTAGAAAACTCTACAAGTCCAGACGCCTTGCTTCAACCTTCTCTATCGCTTTCCTAATTGTAATTGAAACTTTTTGTTGTTCTTGTTCTAGTTGTCATGCTCCTCTTTCACTTCTTTTGTCTGTTTTTTCTCCACTATCTCCAGGTGACATCAGAGGCCATAAAGCATCACCTGAAGGAGGCAGAGGGGGACTCCTTCCTTGTGTATCTTGGGGAGTCCATACAGGCGTGGAGTGGCTTCCCCAGGATACAGTTGGAAGTAGAGCTTGCGGTTGATGATTTGGTCTCAGTTCTAGAATGATTGCTGCTGGGAGTTTGAGCAGACAGCTGTTTACAGGGTCTAAGTTGGAATAAAGATTAATCCTGTAAATGCAAACATCCAATCTACTGAAGTTCAAAGATGTGGGCTCGTCCGGGATTTGAAAACAGGACCTGTGAGGAACTGGAACCACTTCTTCATCTGAACCATGGAGACGCCAATTTATAACACCTGAAACCACCTCCACTGTCTGCACACACAGGAAGTTCACCCTGAATCAATGCTCTCCGTTTCAGTTAACCTGTCTGCACAGAATTATTCTCTGTAACAACATGTAGAGCCCGGATAGTTCAGGCTAATTTTCATATCTGTCCAATGAGAGACAATTATCAGAGGAGAGGTTCTGCTTCTCAGGAGGGTCACACCCTAATACAAGACCACTTCCTGTTATGCAACAAATAAACTTTATGATTCAATGTTGGGCTAATGCCACAGCCACAAAAAGACATTTCTCCCAGCTGCTAGACAGCAAGCCTTATCTAGACATGGAGGACAGTCTCCTCGTGGAGGACAGTGATATGCAAAGTGTTCAGTCTTTGTTGACACAAAGAAATCTTTGCACGTATCTTTACCAATGTCAAACTGCTGACAGTCGGCCGGGTAGAGGAGGAGAAGAAGATCCATGAGAAGCAGGTTCCATGGTGTAATGGTTAGCACTCTGGACTTTGACTCCAGCAATCTGAGTTCAAATCTCAGTGGAACCTTTAGTTTAGTTTGGACAGTAATACTGGTGTCCTTTCTACTTTCTCTAAAAATCCAGGGCTCATTTTGCAGATTTCCAGTCAGCATGTTGTAACTGAATAACAGAGTGTATCAGAAGGAGAAGTTACATAAAGATAGAATTTAAATCTCTCTCCTAAATGACACCTTAATCTGGGATTAATAATGAGTATAAAAGCAGCTGAAGACATAATTTAGTATTATAACACATACCTCCTTTATAGGGCTGTCTTGATAACTGCCTCTCATTTCCACCTGTTGTCTGTTCCATTTGCACAACAGCAGCTGAAACTGATCCACAATCAGTGTTGATCCTAACTGGACAGGCTGGTTTCACACAAGTGTGACTGACTTTTTGGGGCAATATTATAACAAATACTTATGAGACATTATATAAAAAGAAAGGTCAGTGCATCATGACTTCAGCTCCATTCAAAGCTTTAGGAGGCTTCATGGCCTCCATCACTCCATAAGACTGTTCCATCTGTTCTGCATCTCTGATATGTGCTGGGACGTGGTGGCTTGTTTCACTGCAGCTCATCTAGTAATAATGTGTAACACATATATGAACATCAAGCTAATCATGTCATGCTAAACCGAGTCCTTGGAAGAGCAGAAGCTGTGAACAGACCTCATGGAGCAATGGTAGCACGTCTGAGTCCAGATCAGAAGGTTGCATGTTCAAATCATGTCAGGGTCACTGGTTTTATGTAATTTAGTCCTCTTTCTGTTCACACCAGGTCCACTAGAGCTCTCAGACTCCTCCACTGCACTGAAGTCTGGGTAGTTTTCACTTGAAGCAGAATGTCGGCTTTCTCCTGTGTTTTCTGGTTAAATTACTGCACATTCAGGGAAAATAGAGTTAGAGTTAAATAGAGCAAAAAATCCTGAGTCATCGATCTGCATTCGTTTAGAGGGCCGAAAGGGATCAAGTGTGAAAACACCCTAAATTTTAATCTTAAGTGGGACCAACACTCCCCCGAGTAGCTTCTTCAGTTCTGCAGTGACAATGTTCTTCCTCAGCCAGTTGTTGTCTTTGTCTTGTTGTCTGTGGGTCTTGTTTTTCTGGCTTTGATGACAGCCCAGCTGGGATAGCCACAGGTTTGCAGGGCCTTCCTGATGTGATGTTGCTCCTTCTTCTTCTCCTCTGAGCTGGTCGGTACAGTTTGAGCTCTGTGCTGCAGCCATTGCGACAGCCATCGCACCTCAGAGTGATCCAGCATGTTCATGTTCAGCAGCATACAGTGAGCAGCTTTAATCTCTGGATTGACAGACTTTATCTGCGCAGTAACTTGCAGAACAGAAAGTCTTCCAAAATATCTCCTTTCCAGGGATAGCACACCAAAACTATCAACTGAGCAGCACTGGAGATGCTCTGCTCTGTCAATTCATCCAACTGAAAGGAAAATTTCTTACATGATCACAGTCTATCCAGCAGCTGTGCCTGAATGTCAGCTGAGAGATCTTCTGTTCTCCTCCTCACCATGTCATTTGAAAAAGGTACAACTTTCAGTTTATTAGCTGCCTCTGTGCCAAGCAAAAGCTCACACCAGTCAGATCTCTGTCCACCTGTACGGTCACAAAGCCGGGGGCAGAGACGCTGTTTTCCGGGATGTCTGGGTGCAGTCCTTTTTTTCTAGCTCTGGACAGGAGCTGTATCCACCCTGAAGGACGGCGCCACAGGAAGTTAAAAGGCACTTTGACTCTGGTGGGACTCGAACCCACAACCTTTGAATCACTTCTCCTGTGTTAATCTAGAAGTCCAATGCACTATCCATTGCGCCACAGAGCCACAAAGCAGTTCATTTGTTTGTCCTAGAATGAAAGGCAGAAATCTGGAATAAGCAGCAGCATTCCAGAATAGTCAACAGAATTCCGGAATTATACGTAGAATTCAGGAGTAACAGTCAGTATTCTGGCAAGTCAGCAGTCCAGAAGGGAAGGCAACATCAGCAGTGGCTCAGTGGTAGAGCAGGGTTGTGTGTCCTTGACCCACATTGCCTCCAGTGCTGGTCATTGTATGACACTGCTTGGCAGCAGCCTTAAGCAATTTCCCTTCTGGGATTATTAAAGTATTTTTTTTAAAAAAGTCAGCATAACAGAGGTTACAGCATCACTGAGTTTCCCCTCAGGGAAGCTGCTTTTTACTGCCACCCCTGGATATATGCAGTCCAGTGCAGTGCGGCATGCTCTGTTCTGTACAATGGAGAAACCAAACAACTACTCCAAAATCTGGCCTTCAATGTTTGTCAAAGTTTGTCTTCAAACAAGATGCTTATGTTTAAGGCAAAAGCTGTGACAGAAACAAGTTCTTCTTCAAAGATACACAACTCCAACATCTTTGTGAAGTTTGTGGACGACACAACTGTGGTGGGTCTCATCTCCGGTGGAGATGAAACAAACTACAGGAAGATGTTGATGAAGATTCTCAGTCATCCAGGTCATCATACGTAGAGAAGATTGAAGCAAGGCGTCTACAGGAATGAGGTGCACCTTCTGGCCGAGTGGTGCAGAGACCACAACCTCTCCCTGAATGTGGAGAAGACAAAGGAGATGGTTGTGGACTACAGGAGAGCACACAGTCAGCACACCCCTCTGACCATCGACGGGGTTCTTGGGTGTGCACATCACTGAGGACCTCTCCTGGACTAACAACACTGCATCCCTGACCAAGAAGGCACAGCAGCGCCTCTACTTCCTCCGCAAGCTCAAAAGAGCCAGAGCCCCTCCATCCATCCTGTGCACCTTCTACAGAGGGGCTGTTGAGAGCATCCTGTCCAGCTGCATCACTGTGGTACGGAGCCTGCACCACCACCTGCAGGAAGACGCTTCATTGCATAGTGCTGCTCATAGCTGAGAGGATCATCAGCGTCCCTCTCCCCTCCCTCCAGCCGTCTCATCCGAAAGGCCCTCCGTATCACAGGAGACCCCACCCACCCTTTACACCGCTTCTTTAGTCTGCTGCCATCAGGAAAGAGACTGCGCAGCCTCCGGGCCAGGACCAGCAGACTGAGGGACAGCTTCATCCACCAGGCTGTCAGGAAGCTGAACTCTCTCCCGGCTGTGCCCCACTTTCTCCCCCTTCCCTCTACAAAAGAACCCCCCCAAGTTAGGAACTCTGTGCACCAGCCACTTTACCCTGTGCATTCTCTTGCACCCTAGTCATGTCATCCAGTCTCATATAAGCTGCTATAACTTAAACCATTCCTGGACTGTTTACATTATGCCAACTGCACTGTCTTGCACTATACATCTTTTGCACTCTTACTGCATTGTGCCTTCATTTTTGTGCCTTGTATTTTGTGTGTGCCTCATTGTAGGTACGTTTTTTTACACTTACACAAGTTTTTAGTTACATGTTATATATGGAGTGAAGAGTAACGCAATTTCGATTCTCTGTATGTCCAGCACATATAGCAGATTTGACAATAAAGCTGACTTTGAATTAAAACAAGTGAGTTGTAAAAAAAATTCACCCCCCATACAATTGACACTAGAAGAGAACCTATCATTTGAGACCAGAATGTTTTTTTGTACCAGGCTGTAAACATGTTCATTTCTGCTGTGAAGTTGGACATTTTAACATGGGAGTCTATGGGTAATAACACACGTGAATTACAATTCACAATTTTTCACAAATGTCGTAAACATTCCAGACTAGTGGTTAAGACCTTCAAAACTCAGTGTGTAACATTGTTGGTAAAAACTGTTTGCTTTGGCATGTTTGTAGAGAAGATTGAAGCAAGGCGTCTGGACTTGTAGAGTTTTCCTGAAGAGGTTTCGCTGCTCATCCAAGCAGCTTCATCAGTTGTTGATCTGTTGGTGGGGAAACATGGTTTATATGTGGTTGCAGACCTCAGTGGGTGGTCTGGATAAAACTCACAAACAATAGCACTAAATGTTTCCATAATTACCTGTGATGATCTGGCTGCCTGTGCCAGGTGTGTCTACTGACTGGCTAATGACTATGAGACTGCTGGTAGACAGCCCATTGTTCTTGCTGTTAGCATGTGACTTGGAGTGAAACTTCCTGGGAATGGATGAAATAACTGCTTTGTATGTGGTAAAAAGATGAGGCCACCACCTCGAGAAGGTTTTACCAGCTTAACATAGATGGCTTCCTTGACTTCCTCTCTGTCTAAAATGTGAACATTGTTGTCCTCAAAGGAGTGTCCTTTGTCTTTGAGGTGGAGGTGAACAGCTGAGTCTTGTCCTGAGGAGGTGGCTCTCCTGTGCTGAGCCATTCTCCTGTGGAGTGGTTGTTTAGTTTCTCCAATGTACAGATCAGAGCATTCCTCACTGCACTGGACTGCATATATGATATTGCTGTGTTTCTCCCTGGGAGTTTTATCCTTTGGGTGTACCAGTTTCTGTCTCAGGATTGTCCTCCAGTGGAGACTGCAACCTTAACACAGCGCCTTGGACGAAAAGCAGACTTGCAGAATGAAAGGCAGCATTTCGGAATGAAAAGCATTCCAGAATGAAATTCAAATTTCCGGAATGAAAGGCAGTAATCCAGAATAAGTGGCAGCATTCCAGAATAGACATCAGTATTCCGGAATGATAGGCAGAATTCCCGAATAACACTCTGTATAGTGGAACAGAAGTCAGCAAGACATCATTCTGGAATGAAAAGCATCCCAGAATGGAAGAAAGCATTCCCAAATGAAAGGCAGAAATCTAGAATGAGAGCATCCTGGAATAGACATCCATCCACCCACTCCAGAATGATAGGCAGGATCCTGGAATGGTAGACAAAATTCTGGGATTAAACCCCTAACCCAACAGCGGCCTGTGATGTCATGGAAGCGTGCGTTCCAAAATGGAAGGCAACATTCCAGGACAAAAGTCAGCATAACAGAATGAAAAGCAGATTTGCGGAATGAAAGACACCATTCCAGAATGAAAAGCAGTCCATAATGAAAGACAAAATTTTGGAATGAAATGCAGAAATCCAGAATAAACAGTAGCATTCCAGTATAGACATCAGTATTCCGGAATGATAGGCAGAATTCCCGAATAACATCATAACATCATTTAATCAATAGGGCTCGACCGATTAGCTCGATCCCCATACGGCCAATCTGTGTTTTCATTGTTGAAGCGTGGACATGCCTGTTTCACTTACTGTGTGCTGGTTGGTACATTGGACTCAAGGATTGGTTTTTGAAGACACTCCTCCAAGTGGTGTCTTCAGTTCTGCTACTATTCTGGTTGGGAATCTGAGTTTTATGTGTTCAGGATCTCTGTGGGTGGATCTTGCAGGAAATAAGACTTTTAATCTGAGGGCCCAGGGTTCAAGTCCCTCTTCAGGAGCAACACTATATATTCCTAACCTGAAATCTTTGTACATATCTTAACCAATGTCAAACTAAGAAAAACATGTGCTTTGTGTTGTGTTCTTCCACCAACTGAAACATGAAAAGCAAGAAGTCACATGTGGCTCGTTGGTCTAGGGGTATGATTCTCGCTTTGGGTGCGAGAGGTCCCGGGTTCAAATCCCGGACGAGCCCTTATCTTTGAAATTCAGTAGATTAGATAGTCTGTCTCATGTTTACATTTACATCAACCCAAATAGGTTCATATTCCAAGAGAAGAAGTCTTTGCACTGAGGACTAACGTCAGAAGTAAAGGCTACACGTAGACATTTTAAGCCAATGATCCCCTCGGCAATAATAAGGAATGTCAACTCACTACTGAATAAGATGGATGAGCTGTTTGCGCTGAACAATCAACAGAGTTACCGTGAGTGCAGCTTATACATCTTCACAGAGACGTGGCTCACTGATATGAGACTGGATGCTAACGTGGATCTACCAGGCTTTACTGCTGTGAGAGCCGACAGAGACATGAATGCTTGTGGGAAGAGCAGAGGTTCATCATATATGTGAATGAACGTTGGTGCGAATGAACGCCCAGGACATGTCTCAGTGAAAAAGGTACTGTGTTGTCAGGACTTGGACTGTTAGCCTGCGGCCATATTACTTGCAGAGGGAGCTAAGTCACGTGATCGTGCTCTGTGTTTACGCCCCACCGAGCGCGGACGCATCAGCTGCCTATGAGAAGATACACACAGTAACAGCAAGACTGCAGACAAAGCACCCCGAGGCGTTTATGGTTCTGGTTCACCTGCAGCCACAGTACACCCCCTGGTCAAAAGGATGTCTAAAACCACACGTTCAATCAGGAAGTGGTCACCTGAGGCAGAGGATGGTCTGAGGGACTGCTTTGACACCACTGACTGGGATGTAATGCTAAAAACACATGTTGAGGACATAGGGGAGCAGACTCACTGCACTCAAAAAACTGATTCAAGCCCCTCTTAGAGGTGAAACATTATTATTTTGTTTGTCTTATGAAAATGTTATTAATTCCAACAATACCCAAATATGTTTAGCAGATGTAACATAAATATATATTTGCTTTGACTCCCGTGGCCCTCTCAAACCGAATGAGTTTAACTAGCAGAGCAAGAGCATGCGCAGGAGATCAGCCTCTGTCCTACCCGCCATCTGCCTCTGCTTGAAACTACCGTTGGTAAGTTTTCTGTCTTCTATTTAATAAGTTTATTATCTTTATGTGAAACAATGTGCATGCCTTAAGATAAATGGACCTTGAGTTAGGAAGAAATGTCAGTCATTGTTCATGTTGGGGTAGACAGGCTACAAACAGCTAAGATTAGTTAGCATTCGTTGTAGCTAACGTCTATGGTCGCGTCATATAGCTGTCAGAGGTAAGTGGTGAACACGGTTAGTACTTGGAGTTTTCTACACAGGCACGTTGAATTCATCCTTAATACACTGAGAGCGCAGCTCGCCGCCAGCTAACGCACTCCAAAAGTGCTTGGCTTTACTTTTGTAGTGTAGCTGACAGGCTAACGTTAGCCCAGAGCTAACGCTCTGTGTTAGCCTAAGCAGCACTTGTATGCAGGGGTACAGCCAGTGCTTAAGTGTAGTTAATGTGAAACAATACAGTCGTGATTTATTGAAGTGAAGCAGTCGGCATATTTTCGCAATATATTTTATTTTTTATATATTTTTTGTCTGCTGGTGGGTGCCTGCTCCCCTGCGTGTGTGTCTGTGCTGCTGGGTGTGCATCGGGCTGGAACTGTGCCGTACGACACAGAGAGCAGGGGAGACCTGTAAACGTGCTGAAATGACTTTGTTTAGTAAAAGGAAAAGGTATAAACATGTTCTATTGTAAGGGGACCACCTGCATGCAGATGTACTTTAATACGTGGGTTAGGCTACTACTAAATCCATAGGCGTCGCTACCATTATATCAGAGGGGGACGTGCCCCCCCACATTTTAAAACGGCCCGTTTGGACCCCCCCACATTTAGTGAGTAGGAAACTCCACCTAATGCTGTCTCGATTGCTCGTGAAAAACTCCGTTCCACTAAGTTCGTAAGAGAATAACCTCACCGCTGAAATCCACTCCATGTTTTCCTGGTTACCACAGCGCTGCAATACCGTTACTATAGTAACGGACCTAACAAAGCCAGTGGCTTTCTTCGAGCGAGCGTAAAACACCGTAAAGAGAACCGTCAGTGCTGGTCGACGCTGGAGGAGGTGACGTCAGTGTCATCCCACAAAGTCCAGCTCATGCTGAAGCCTGACTGTTTGTCACATGGCCCCAGGTGACGTTAGGTTGATGTTAAATCAACTTAGAAAAGTTGGGAGGAAGCTGCTGTTTACTTTCAGTTACAGTAGACGGTTTTATTTGTCTGATGACATGTTGTTGCCTTTTCTGCTCCCTCCCCACACACAATGGACATGAGGAGATTCTAACAAAGACACGGAGAGTTAGAGTTGTTTTCAGCATTAACCCATGTTGTAATGAGGCCATGTTAGCTCCTGTTAGCCTGCTAGCTTCAGCCTCGCCGAGCCAGTGCACATAGCCACCTGCTCCTATTCTTATCAGCAAGAATAAAACACATGTGATGGACCGTCAGGACACAGTGGAGCATTATATGAACAGGGAAACACTGATGCAGCAGATGAGGCAGGGCATCATTATAAACACATCCACAAGGTTTGTTGTGAATTCAGCAGTTTTATAAGCAAACAAAAATAAAGACATGCATTCTTTTGTAAGTTAGTATTTTTAGTGTTTCAGTATTATCTGCATTAAGCAGTTTGGTTCATTTTTCTATGGGATTTGCCAGTTTTTTGTCTCTAAATGAGAGAAGGCCTCAGATATGGAGGCTGTTAGTGTAGTAGCACCAGTATGTTTGACAAAACTGTTGTTTCACTTGTAATTAGTTTGTCACCGAGTTTTTGTTGAATCTGTCTCTGAAATAGTCATTAAGTGTTTACTTCTGTAGGTAAAATAGTTTAACAACCTGTTAAAATCCACAGGAAATCTCAACTACTTCATATTATTACTATATATACTGATTAGGGTTGGGCGATATTGGCAAAAAAATTAATCACGATTAATTGTGGCATTTAGCCGATAACGATTAATTTGACGATTAATTGATGACAGTTGCACTTACATGTTTTTGACTCTAAATTGGCACAGTGTTCTAGCATGATACCGACAAATCATCAGTCAAGTTAACTACTTCATTCTAACAGGCTAAGCTGGTGATTAGGCACCAACCAGCCATGGAAATATGTATTGATAATATTGAGGCACAAACTGCTTCAAAATAATAATGAAGCAAACATTTAAAGTAACTTTGTCCTTCAAATGTTTTTATCTTAAGGTCACAAAGCAGCATGTCAACATTAAAATTAAACAGACAAATAGACAAACAAAGTTCAGAAAAGTCACATCAGTGATTATTAAAGTTAAAAATGTGTCTGCGCAAATGAACCTGTGACTGGAATATGTCCCACACTAGTGCATGTTTTCACTCAGACTGTAGAACAGCAGCAGAAAAAACAAACAAATAAACAAACCGGACAATTTCACATTTAAATGTGTGTCTGTGCAAATCAACCTACGTTACGTTCTTCCAGCGCTTCGTTTGGTCGTAAGGAGCACAATGACTAAACGTACCGCGGATTCTCGGCTGAGTGGAATTCTTTCCAATATCTGCTGGAGGAGACTTCGCTGTTGTAATGTTTCCTATCTTGCTGTGGAGTCCGTAAATAAAGATCGGAGTTTATTCATTTGATACGAGCAAAAATTCAGTTACTATAGCAACAACCAACGCTCCACGCTTCACCTAATGCATGTCGCGGCACTATATACAGCTGTAGTGTAGTGTTGTGTCCTCGTTGCGCTTTCTTCGTGCTCGGGCTTATGGTGACAGACGTTGAACTTATGTTAGGAACCTGCTGCTCCGCATTATTTAACTGAACACCACTGCCTTCCACCATTATTGTTATTGTGGGCTCACATGTGCGCGGGTGATGGTGAGACTACGCCGCACACAAAAATGCGTCATCATGACGAGGCACTAATCGCCGTAATCGATAAGTGGCAAATATTAATCGATTACAGTTTTTCTGACGATTAATTGCACACGATACGATTTTGCACAAGCCTAATACTGATGTACCCACCCACAGAAGGTCCCCCCCGCCACATTTTTAATGCTTCCTACGCCACTGACTAAATCACATTTTTACTTGTCAACAGTAATTAATTAATTGGTAATTAATTAATTAATGTAAAATGAAAACTCACATTTCTTTATAGCCATTCAATTCTGTGTGAGAGTAACTACAACTAACAATACTGTTTTGTACTACTACTGTTTTCAAGGTGAATGATGACTTCTTGCAGATCACCACAAAGCCGCTGCATTGAAGTTCATGGCCCAGCTGAGTTGACATTCCTTATTATTGCCGAGGGGATCACTGGTTTAAAATGTCTACGTGCAGCCTCTACTTTCACTCCTGCCTTACAGCCCCTGTACTTCTTCCTCAGCTCTCCCTGGACATTGGTCCTCAGTGCAGTGCAGTTCTAGAATGATTGCTTCTAAGAGTTTGAGCAGACAGCTGTTTACAGGGACTAAGTTGGAATATGAACTTATGTTCATATAACATAAGTTATATTGCTGTAAATGTAAACATGAAGCAGCCATCCTATCTACTGAAGTTCAAAGATAAGGGCTCGTCCGGGATTTGAACCCGGGACCTCTCGCACCCGAAGCGAGAATCATACCCCTAGACCAACGAACCATGTGTGACATCTCTTTTTTCATGTTTCAGTCAGTGGAAGAACAACACAAAGCACATGTTCTTCTTAGTTTGACATTGGTAAAGTTATGAACAAAGATTTCTGGTTAGGAATATAAAGCCGCTGCATTGAAGTTCATGGCCCAGCTGAACCACTTCTCAAAGAAGCTTCTGTAAGTTTCCCAGAACAAAGGAGGAACTTCAATATTAATGAAAGATTCACATGTTTATGTGATGCTCAGGATCAACATGAGTGTTGTGTGTTTGTGTTTTTTAACCCTATAGGAGGGCAGCTTACACGTTCTGAAGACAGGAGCCCAGCAATGTGGGGGTTTCATCCAACTTAATTTGGTATATTGAAATGCAAAGGTTTATGTCCTGGAGGAATGTTATGCACCTTACTGTTTCTATTTCTGCTGCATTTATTGGATGGAAAATTCAATTTAATTGAGTTCATCCAGTGAGTATAGGTTAAACAAATGAGTGATATTTAATCACAATAAATATACAGCAACGCAGTGATTAATGTAATTAAAATTTTAATCATGTGACGGCACTAGTTCAAACGTTTGAGTTCAAAGAACAGATGACCTACCAGTGGATGTCATGGTCATGGTTTTCTGCAGAAAGTCTCGTTCGTTTTCTAACATGGCAACCTTCTCCTTTAGAGTTTTCTGTCAACAGGCTCTTGTTCGGACTTTTGCAACCCTCACCTCTCATTAAAGCTGGTTTCCAATGATGTGTGTCTGGGTGCGTACACACTGCCCATAGTTACTGACGGAGCCACTGCGTCACACCCCAGCTGATACATGACCGCACCAGGTGACTGCTGCTATGACCTATGTTGGTTGTCAGCGTTCCTTCCATTCCATTACAGCAGCATGAAAACAAGGTCCTGAGCAGCAACAATAGATAAAGTAGAAATAAAGACTATGTACAGAGCAACCATAAGACATGCAGATATACAGATGAGAAATGTACAGAGATGTATTATGTCCTGTTATGATATCATGAAAAACTCTGAGTATTACACTGTAGGTGAGGATGTTATTGTCAACTATGCCTGTTGACATCAGACAAAAACTGAAAGAAAACTAGAAAGTGGTAAGTGCTCTTGTTTCAAATGTGATGTGCACTGTACCACTGAAGCTCGTCTGTGAAGTGTAGTGCCTCTGTGTGTATGTCACAGTGATGTTAACAGAAGTCAGATAGGTCTGTTAACACATATAAAAACAACATGCTGAACAACAGCATAGATGTGAAGGTGAATATATGTCCCCTCACATGTTCCTCAGTTAAAAGTGTCCTTGCATTGGCCGGGAATCGAACCCGGGCCTCCCGCGTGGCAGGCGAGAATTCTACCACTGAACCACCAATGCTGAGAAAAGCTGACATCTAGTGGTGCCATCGCAGGTTGCAGCCTCCTCATTCCAAAATCAATCCCTCCTCCACATAAAGTCAAAAGTTATAAATTCACCTCATTACATGGGCGGTTGAGTGTAATGACGCGGCTCACCAGCAGAGGGCGTGTGACGGAGCAACAAGCAGGAAACTACAGGGGAGAAGAGACACAAGCATCCACAGATCAGAACAGACACACTCAGCTCTTCTCTCTGAGACCATGATGATACCGTCACATATCATCACTGCACATGTTTTTGGCTGCACGTCTGGAAATGAGAGGAGACAGAACATTATCATACATGTTGCATAAGTAAAGTCACATGACATGCACCACTGTAAACAAAGGAAATCACATATTTTCAGACTCTTAGAACACAGAGCTGAAGGATGAATGTAAGACAGCAGTTTGTTGCTATCTGACTTTTCTGCCAACAACAGTGAACATGGTCTGGACCAGGGTCCCTTTAGCCACCAGGCTCTCGATGGCCTCCACATCATATCCTCCGGCAGCCAGAGCCGTCTGGAGGGCGGCTGCAGACACGCCGCTCCGCTCCTTGGAAGCGGCCACAGCTTTCACGATGAGCTCGCTGATGCTGGGGCCGGACTTGTTCGGCTTGGAGACCTTCTTCTTCTGCGCTTCGGCCGGAGCGGCGGCTGGAGCTGGAGCTTCTTCTGCCATGTTCAGTTCGTAGCTGCAACACAAGCACAGTCAGAGTGTATGTGTGAATAACAGAAGCTCTTCACTGTAATAAATTTCAAGTCTGTTCAACTTAGAAATGAAAGTTCAAAAGTTAAAAATGTGAGTAAATACAACTTTCAGATAAGCTTGGTTTCAACTCAAAAGTGTAAATTGAACATTCTGGTAAACTAATATTTGTTCATTTTCAAAACTTGATGCTGTGAGTTACAACAACTTACTTGGTGTATTTCTCCTGTAATTGCACTTACTTTAATGTGTCAAACTAATGAAGATCTCCACACTATTTCAACTCATAATTTTCACTTATAGATAATAAAAAATGTCACTATAAATTATGTGGACTCATATTTTTCAGTAGTTTCTACTTAGAACAATGATTTTACAACTCAAATGTTCAAATGATTTATTCAAACAAAAAAATCTGTTTTTTAATAACATTCACTCCAACAAGGAAGGAGGTACAATATAAAAACTGCCAGGCATATATATTCTTACATATATGCCCATTCCTGCAGTGAGAAGAGCAGCAACATCGGGTAAAACAAACGACTAGACGAAACAAAGCCTTTCTTTAACAACAAATGATGCAAAGTGGGATTAGTACAACAAAACTTCTATGCACATTCCCTGATCATGTTTCAAACAACAGTATCAGTTACCATCTGTTATAACATTTTCACCACCCCAACCAGTTAACTAGCAGGTTAGAGAACGTACAGAGCAGTCTATACAGGATACATCAGTATCAGTATCAGTATCTGAAAGTTGTTCCTGAGTCCATGTATCCTAGCTGAACACTGGTCAGCTTTGACCTTCAGGCTGACCCTCTGCAGGAATTCAAACGTGTACTTCATGGCACAACGGTACTCCAGATGGCGGCAGTAGATGAGACCCATCAGCATTGCAAAGCCAGACGGTACATCTCTGATGTCACGGTCGTCTCCTCTAGCACCACAGCTACATTGAAGATTTCAACAGGGAAAGCATCATGCAGGATGCCTTCATACCCACTCAGAAGTCCAACAGTCATTCCCTTCATGAGGACATCCAGGGTTTCTCCATGAACCTTAAACAAATAGGAAAAAATAATATTCGTTCTCACTTTATTTGAGTAAAGAACAAAATATAGTCAAAATACATACAAATGCCTTCTAATTGCCCAACATGGTTATTCTTAATTTTCCACTTTTATTCTTTTATTTTTAATTCTATTTTAATTAAAGATAAAATCATTCTTATCATTGTTTTTAATTGTATTTTTAAATCTAGGTTATTTGTTACTTATCTGTTTCCAGTTTTTATGCTTCTCTAGTAGCACACTGCATTGTCTTATTCGTTCTGCTGCTGTAACACTCCAGTCCGGTAGGCGGCGGTAATGCGCCTTACAAGGTGGCTCCCACCGCCAATAAACTGAAGAAGAAGAAAAGAAGGAAGGAGGGGGAAGAGAAAAGACGAGCACAGCGACAGCACATGTGAAAAAGGAGTTTGTTGTTCGCTAGCTGAACAGAAGTGTAACTACTGTGAGTGTTTCATCATCTGAAGCTGCTGCGGAGTCTCTGAGAGCTTTTATCAGCGAGCGGCTAACTGCTGCTGCTGCTGAAATATTGGGAGTGTTGGCGCAGCCATTCTTTAAATAAACTTAAAGTGCCGGAATAACATGATGAAGGAAACATACAACACCAGGTTCACTTTGACCTGCGCACACACACGTTGCAGCAGTGGCCATTTATTAAGAATTGCACACCGGTGTGTGACCACGCCCACTTCCAAAAACTAGGTCACTGGGTCAATTAAGAGAACACAATGACATAGCTCAACACCCCCACTTGCTCTTACATTGACAACAGAGTACAGTAACACAGTGCATCATACATTCAATACAATATTTCATTTATACACCAAATAGAAAACACACAAATTTCTCCATTCTGATTCTGGTGACAGGTTTAGTTAGTACATCAGCCACCATATCCTCTGTAGGACAGTAATGAAGAGTGATTTTACCATCATTGACTACAGATCAGACAAAGTGATATCTAATATCAATATGTTTACATCTTTGCCGACATACGGGGCTCTTTGAAAGCGCAATAGCACCCTGATTGTCCTCAAAAACTGTCACTGGTGCATAGTTAAGTACATTGTCCATTTCATTGATTAAATTGACAAGATACAGGCTTTCTTGTGCAGTAGCTGACAAAGCCATGTATTCAGCTTCACATGTTGATAGAGAAACAGTTTGTTGTTTCTTAGATTTCCAGGCAATAACAGGTCCACTCTGAGATAGACTGAAACAGTAACCAGTGATGCTACGCCTATCATTCTGGTCTGCTGCCCAGTCTGCATCACTATAAGATACAAGTTTGAGATTTACATTGTATTTCTTGTAACACAATTCCAGGTCTATAGTGCCTTTCAAATACCTCAACACATGTTTAGCTGCAACCCAATGTTCGTCTTTTGGTTCAGATAGATACTGTGACAGCTTACTGACAATAAAGCTCAAGTCTGGGCGAGTACTTGTCATTACATAGATTAAACTTCCAACCAATTCACGATACCTTTTTGGATCGATAGGTTCACCATCATTGTCAAATTTAAGTTTCACTTCACATGGTGTTGACCTTGGTTTGCAGTGAGTCATATCAAATCTCTCCAGAATGTTTGTGATGCATCTTTTCTGGTTCATTTTTATCTCACCCTCTTTTTGTGCAAAATCAATGCCCAGGAAATGTTCCCAACATTTCCTTCACGGTTTTAATCACTTGGCCTTCACTAGCTTCAATAATAATGTCGTCTACCCAAATGATCAATATGCATCTTTCTTTGTCAGTTTGTTTGCTGTACACGCAATGGTCAGCTGAGTTTTGAACAAAACCATTTTCAATTAGAAAATCATGCAGCATTTTGTTCCAGTTTCTCCCCGATTGTTTCAGTCCATACAATGACTTATTAAGTCTGCACACTAACTTCTCTCCTGTTTTTGACTTTACTTCAAACCCTTCAGGCTGCTCCATATATATTTCACAGTCTATGGGTGCATGTAAATATGCAGTTTTGACATCCATCTGATGTAAATCTAAGTCATACTGTGCTGCAAGCTGCATTAAGACACGTACAGAAGTCATATCTGCAGTAGGTGAAAATGTTTCTTTATAATCAATACCAGCTACTTGACTATAACCTTTTGCGACATATCTGGCCTTATATATTGTTTCGGATGGATTCTCTTTTATAGCATAAACCCATCTGCCCCCCACTGCATGATTACCTTCAGGCAGAGATGTCAATGTGAAGGTATCGTTCTCTTTTAGAGAGTCCATCTCCTCCTTCATAGCTTTTACCCAGTGATCTGATTCTGAAGAGCTCAAAGCTTCCTTCAGTGTCTGGGGGACATCACATGCAACACGATAGCAGTAGTCAATTGTTAAGTCCTGATCCTCATCACATTTTATTTTATAGTCATAGTCTGTATAGTACTGAGGGGGTCTCCTCTCTCTTGTTGGATATCGAGTACTCTGAATACTCTCACCTTCACCTTTTAAATTGGTATTACCATCACATTCTACTTTTATTTCTTGAGGGATTACCTCAGGTACATCAGTTTTTGATAACTGGGTCTCAACTCTCTTCCTGTGATTAAGGGGTTCATACAGGTCCTCATCTACCTGAGTGTCACACTCACTGGTATTCTTTGTGACAAACTTCACCAACCTATTTTTGAGTACTTTGCCTGTATCTGGATAGAAAACAAGATATGCAGGACTGTTTTTATCATAACCCACAAATATCCCCTTTTCACAACGTGCGTCCAACTTTTTCTTGTTATATTTATATGCATAACATTCTGACCCAAATGGTCTCATTTTGGATAGGTCAGGCTTCTTCCCAGTTATCAGGTAATATGGGGTCTGTTGTAACATCTATTCCTGATTATGGAAGCTGTTTGTACGGCATATGTCCACAACTCTTTTGGTAATTTGCTATCAATTAGCATGCATCTTGCCATTTCAAACAGGGTTCTCCAAGCTCTTTCAGCTGTCCCATTTTGATGGGGTGAATAAGGAGCTGAGGTTTCATGTCTGATGGCATTTCTACTGAGCAGTGACTGGAAAACAGAAGATGTAAACTCAGTTCCATTATCTGATCTTATACATTTGATCTTACCATAGGGTGCAACATCAGCAATGAACCTCTCTGTGGCTTTGGCACTATCACTCTTGTTTTTCAGGAAATATGTGAACACAGCTCCTGAATAATCATCTGTGAATGCTAAAGCAAATCTGAAACCATCTTTCGCTGCTGGCTCTATAGGTCCAGCAAGATCTGCATGAACAAGTTCAAGTATATGTTTAGCTTTCTCATCTGGATCTCTGTTTCTGCTCTGAGCAAATTTACCTTGTATACACCCTTCACATTTCAGATTGGACTTATCAGTTTTACCTTGAATTTTCATTCCATCTGTAACACTCTCCAACTTTACCAAATCATCATAATTACAGTGGCCTAATATCTCATGCCACGTCTGAATGTCTAAACAGGCGTCACACTCATCAACCTCATCTGGAATAGTACTCAAATAAAACAGTCTATCACAGGTATGAATATTAAATGTTGTACCACTTTTGTGAATGAGCCGGTTCTGTCCATCTTTGAAGACGACTGTCGCTCCGTGCGCAATTGCTGCTTTGACAGAAAAGATGTCTTGGCAAAAGGATGGCACGTAAAGCGCGTCCATCAGCATCATGTCCACAATGCGACCTCTGCTGTCTTTCAGGCGCACTTTAGCTGTGCCCTTCTTCAGCGCGACACCGCTGGCCCGCTTTCCATCAGCCAACTCCAGAATGTGGCTCTGAGGTTTAAAACATGGGTCAAACTCCTTGAATTTCCCGATGTCCGTAATAATGTGTTTAGTGGCTCCCGAGTCAATCATGAGACCTTTCACCTTCATTGCACTAACCGGGACATCTTCCACCTTGAATGCGAACGTGTGGTCCTCCTCTTCATCCACCGCTTGCTTCACCTTGTCTCTCTTTCTTCGCCGGCAGTGTGTGTCACTGTGTGTGGAACTTTTACAAAAACTGCACCACTGTCTCCGCTCTCTTCGTTCCCCAGCGGATGACGTGCATTCGGCGGCTTTGTGGCCTTTCTGTCCGCAGTTGTAACAGGTGAGTTTCACACTCCACTTGTTTCTTTCTTTAACTTTCATTATGCTGTCCTCCCCAGAACCAGCTGCAGCAAACGCCTCTGTGCTCTCAAAGCTCCTCAGTTTAGTTTTAAAGTCAGCAAATGTTAATTTCTCATCACTTTGCGTAACATAAACAGAGAATGGTTTAAATGCATCAGGCAGGCCCTTTAAAATCATTGCAATCAACAGGCCATCACTCATAGTCTCTCCCGCATTCCGCAGTGCTGTGATGGCAGTCTCTGCACGAATAATGTAATCTGTGACGCTCTCATTCACACCTTTCTGAAGCGACGTCAGCTCCGTGTACAAACTTATCACTCGTGGCGTCCCCTTACCAGCATAATGGTCTCTCAGTATCCGTAGCGCCTTCCTGCCATCATCGGCTGCATCTCTCATCACCAGAGACAGACTTTTGTCATCCAGCAGTTGAATTAAAGTTGCATATGCTTCTTCATTTTTGTTGGCGTCTTCCTCCGCATCCTCATCTTCCCCATCAGGTGCTTCACCCAGTATGGTGGTTTTCAAATTGAGCAGACGCAAATGCGCCAAAAACTTTGTTTCCCACAGTTCATAATTCTTTTCATCTCCATCGAAACATAAACGGTTCCATCGGCTTCCAAGTTCTTGCCTGGGCCCATAACCTGTTGGCGCAGCCATTCTTTAAATAAACTTAAAGTGCCGGAATAACATGATGAAGGAAACATACAACACCAGGTTCACTTTGACCTGCGCACACACACGTTGCAGCAGTGGCCATTTATTAAGAATTGCACACCGGTGTGTGACCACGCCCACTTCCAAAAACTAGGTCACTGGGTCAATTAAGAGAACACAATGACATAGCTCAACAATTTTATATCTGTCATGTCAAAGTTTATCCAAAATCTTGAGTTGGAGTTATTAGTGTTTGTATTGCAGCAGTTTTAAATGGTGTTTTCCACTTAGGTCCATTAACTCCTATTATAATACTACATTTTAATATCAGAGCCATAACAACATGGAATCATGCATTTCTTAATGTAAGGGTTTCATTTGTGAGGACATGTCAAAGTTCATGATCATAAATTCAGCTTCACATTCTTCATTTCACTGCTTCTAAGACAAAAACATGTTCTGACCTGAAATCACAGTCAGTGATTCAAATGAAAGTGAAACATCATCAACATTTAAAGCACAAAGTTGAAGCTGCTGTCACTTCCACACACTCTGCTTCTACACACAGCACAGACTCACTGAGGAACCAGGACCCAACCTGAACCCAAACCCAGCATGTAGAGGCTGAGTGAATGTGGTGCTGAAGGTGTGGAGGTGGATCAGTGTGTCAGAGGAGACTCTGTAGAAGGACAGAGTGCCAGCAGGACAGTCCACATACACTGCTGCTCCGTCAGAGCCAGAGGAGGAGGAGATGGATGTTCCTCTGTTATTGTGACGGACAGAGTAACCACGATCAGAGCAGCTCAGACTCCAGGACTGATTGTTTTCTCCAAACCTGCAGTCATCACTGAGTCCTTTCCTGCTGATTCTTCTGTAACTCACTGATATATCAACCACTCCTCTCCACTCGACCTCCCAGTAACAGCGACCAGTCAGAACATTTCTACACAGCAGCTGAGGAAACCAGTCAAATCTGTCTGGATGATCAGGATATGGCTGCTCCTCTCTCACACATGTCACCTTCCTGTTGTTGTCAGACAGTTTGAGCTTTGTGTTCACTGAGTTTGTGTCGACTTCAAGTTGACAGAAATCTGATGGAGAGAAAAAGACACAGCTGCAGTTTATCATCTGACACATCTGATGGCTTCATTCTGTCTTTACTGACTGATGTGTTGTTCATTCATACAAAGTTTATCATCAGACTTTTTGTCACTAATGTTTGAATGAACAAACACACAACTATCAGCTTTGTGTTCAAACACAAACTGGATATTTGCAGCAATGTGAGTAAAGACAGACGACACATTTAGAACATGAGAAGAACAGCAGCATCAACTGTATCATTGGATAAAGAGCATCATCCAAAAGCTCCTTCATCAGAGTCTGGAGGAGGATCTGGACTGAAAGACCAGACTCAGACCTCCTGATCTATCCTGATATTGTTCCACTGTTACTATTGTAAATACTTATTCCGCTTCTGTATTATTCTCCTTCTTCTGGACACATTTTCAGCAGAACTAGTCCCACAGCTTTAATGTGAGCGACCTGAAACTTTTACAGGACGTCCGGCTGTACCGGGACACCTGTGCTATGACTTTTCTTTCCGTTCTGACGTACGGTTTTCATGTAAATCGCACAAAACCAGTGGGCGAACGACATAGACGGTGAATGGGGAGAGAGAGAGAAAAAGGCAAAAGTCACAAAACCAGGAAGCTGAAAACTGAGGGAGCCGTTTCCATGGTAACCGTAACAACAGCATCAACTGTATCATTGGATAAAGAGCATCATCCAAAAGCTCCATACAGGAACATACACAACTACACTCACAGACACACACACACACACACAGACACACAAACACACACACACACACACGCTGATTTTCAAAATAAAAGCCTCCAAATCATTACACACCTTACTAGGCCTGGTAAACTACACACAAGCCACCCAGAAATATGCAGACACACACTATACACACCTGCCAACACACAGACACACAAACATGGATTTTCAAAATAAAAGACCCTGCACAATAACAGGATATGGCTGACGTGTAGATTTTCAAAATAAAACACTTAAACATGTTTTAACATGCATTAGGGAGTGTCCCCAACCCCCCCCCCCCCACACACACACACACACACACTTACACAGACACACACTGATTTTCAAAATAAAAGCCTGTAATTCATTACACAGCTAACTAGCGCTAGCCACCCCTACAAATTATACATCAAATCGACCGGCTCGGTCAGGACTACTACCCTCTGAGGTTTGGTAGCGATCGGATAA
The DNA here is from genome assembly GCF_900634625.1 of Parambassis ranga. Lineage (NCBI taxonomy): Eukaryota > Metazoa > Chordata > Actinopteri > Ambassidae > Parambassis > Parambassis ranga. The sequence goes on from NW_021144767.1 coordinate 3,697,214, forward strand.
ACGGTGTTTGAAAAAATCCAGAAAAACTGCGATCGACCCTCCCCACAGGCATCAAATCACTGTCAAACTCTGAAAGCATGGCGTTTGGGCATGCTTTCACACAGAACCTTCATTCAAAGTGTAAAATGTAGATAAACATTAGACCTCTGACATATTGAGTCCCCATGTCTGTGCCACTTTTTGTTTTGACAGGCAAGCCACTTAAGCTGACCTAACCCCCCTCATAGGAAATAATGGGAAACTGGTGAGATCCCTGACAAAACCCAGCTAACTTTGGAAGCCTATCAGTCTGGCATGCCTCTACACAGAATATTCATTTCAACTGCAAACTGCTCATAAGGAGTTGGACTTTATCATACTGAGTCCTCATGTTCATGTCTTTTACCAAACTTCATAAAATAGCAGCCAAAGTCACATCCACATCTTTAGGATTCCTCCATTCAGAATGAATGGAGAAGCTTGGGGCCTATTAAACCTTATATAAAACCAATCAGAAACACTGTAAAAGCATGAAATGTCATCAGTGGCATCTTTCACATATGCCGGTGATCAGGAATGAGGTTTGGTGGTATATAATGGGGCGGACCGGCAGCAGAGTGTGGGTGAGCGCGCATTGGCCCACTCAAAATGTCTTGTGAAATTTTCTAGGTTATATATACAATAGTTATTTCTATTTTCTTTCCTGTTTGGTTCTTCTGTCCTTATGTTCCTTTCTTTGGTTGGGATTGTTGGTGCATTATCATTGAGGGTTTTTCCTGTAGAACAGACCAAAAGTCCAGTTCATATGTTCACTGGGCCGAAGCCTCTGGCATAAAATCAATAATGTCATAATATGCCACCAGTACTGTTGTCCACAGGATGAAATCACACGTTTAAAAATGATTATTATTTATATATATTTAACATTTCACCACAAGATGGCAGCAAACATGGTCAAACTCTCACCACCCTGTTTGCCAGTGATCTGTGTTTTTTTATTGCCCATTTCTAAAATGGCAAGTGTGAGTAAGAAAAGGAAGGTTGACAGCGAAGGCCGAAGTTTCAGGACAAGTGGAAATGGAAGAAGAATGTGAGGGCAAGACATCTTGCACATTGAAACCTGTGTTGGAGCCAGACCTGCCCCCTTTACTGCAGCTGAGAGCCCAGTCTCTTCCTTCTCATCAGAGGTCCCTCGTTAATCGCGGGGTTACGTTCCAAAAATAACCCGCAAAAGGTGAAATCCGTGAAGTGATGGGCTTTATTTTTTACAGTTATTCTAGATGCTTTAAGGCTGTGAAGCCCTCACTACACACTTTATACTCCTTTCTCTCCTGTTCAAACACTGTCAGAGTTCAAACCTTCATAAAAATAAGTCCAGTGTTACAGAATGAAACCAAAGCACAAAGCAAAATAAAAGGAAATATAATAACTGAAGATTAAAAAATGGTTTGTGAAATGGAAGTTGTGGCGGCTGCACTAAAATGAATGATAAGTTAATGTGGTCTGTTCAGAGCTGTCAGTAAAAGCTTGTTTAACTGGTTTCGGCTGTCCCGCCTAACAAATGAAGAGATTGCTTCCAAAACGCTATAAATCCAGAAAAAAGTGTTTTCTTTCCAAAAAGGGTTTATATGAAACTTCTAGTTTATGTTTCAAACTGTAATATATCATCATGAGTTTGTAATAACATCAAAAAATCTAATCTATATTTTGATTTTAAACATTTATTAAACACCCAAAAACCTATAAATCCATTTCATCACAAAACTCATTTTATGTATTTATTTCTAATAATATTATTTCGCCGGCTGTCCGTTGATCCACATGACAAAAGTTTTTCTCTTTAGTATGTGAACAGGAAGTGGCCGGTATTTTCCCTCCAGCTGAGTTTCGGGATTCTGTATGGAAGGCTTCCGCTTTTTTCCCATGGAAGAAAAGAGGACTGCCTCATGGATACTGTCCAAAAAAAGGAAAACCAATGACAAAGCTGGAACCTAAAACTCCTGCTGGGGAGTAATAAACTCCAGTAAACACCAAAGAAATCCAACCGCCGAGGCTGCGCTACAACAGCTCTGATGGACTGATAGAACACTGACTCATGCACAATAACATGAGGAAAGACTGAGTCAAACTTACACTTCCTCAGCCCAGGTTTTAACCTCTGCTCTCCACCATGCTCCACCCTGCAGGAAGAAACACAGTCAGAATGATTTTCTAACCAACATGAGTCCAAACTGCTGATCAACATGAAGCAGAGTTCCTCAGTTTGTCAGAGACACACAAACAGACTGAAACTCATCTGTGTCGACTCCAGAAGAGTCTCTCCTGATCTGCTCTGTGTTTATTCATGTCCTCCATTCTGTGAAATATTGCTCTCTGTCAGTGCTTTACTGTAAAATCCTCTTCATGCAGCAACAGTGTAGGTTTGATCTCAGCATTGTGCATTTATCCAAAGCAGCAAACAAGCCACACTGTCTCTGACTGTTTGTTCCTTTCACTCTATATGCAAACACAAGCCTGGTTCACATGTGTCATGGATGGAAGAGTTTCTGACACACTTCAAATAAATACATTCACTCATGTCTGTGTGTAGTTTTTACAGTGATAATATTGTAGTGTCTCCCTGCTCTCTGTCTCTGACTGAAGGAACTCCTCCTTCTACCATTGTGTTGTTGTCTCCTCTGAAGCTTCACATATGGATTGTTTCAGGAACATTTGTTTGTGGAAATAATTCAGTGCTTCTTACAGCTGAGGACATTAATAAGTAGGGCATCATTGTGTATTTGATCTGCACTAAGTGTGACTGAAAATCAGTCTGTATGTATTTTGACATGAAGAACGTGTATAAAGAAAAGTGAAGTTAACATGATGGACACTTAATGATGGAGGAAGATGAACATCAGGGATCAGTGATTATTTCTTCTCTGCAGTTTCAGTCCATCCATCAACAGCTGTGGATATATGAGCTAAACTGACAGACTGAGGAGGACTCATGCTCTGTGGTCTCTGTGTACCTGAGAGTCTTCAGACTACAATCTGGACTGTTGAGTAAAGCAGACAGCAGCTTCACTCCTGAGTCTCCTGGATGATTGTAGCTCAGGTCCAGCTCTCTCAGATAGGAGGGGTTGGAGGTCAGAGCCGAGGCCAGAGAAGCACAGCCCTCCTGTGTGATCAGACACCCTGACAGACTGGAGGGACAAAACATGTCATGAACTCAAGAAGAAAGAAGGAAAATCCAACAGATCTTCAACATGAACATGAAGCAGAATTTAACTGATGATCAACAAGCTGGATCCTGACCTGAGAGTCTCCAGTCTGCAGTCTGGACCCCCTAATCCGTGAGACAGCTGCTTCACTCCTGAATCCTGCAGGTCATTATTATCCAGATCCAGCTCTCTCAGACTAGAGGACTGGGAGCTGAGGACTGAGGACAGAGCTTCACAGCTTCTCTCTGAGAGGTTACAGCTGCTCAGCCTGAAAGAAATGAAATGTGTACATTTAACAATACTGAATAATTGTAAAAAGTAGAGCAGTGCAATGACAAAACAATTCTACAACATGAAAGGACACTATTGTCTAAGCTTAGTAATGTCAGTGGTTATAATTTGTGAATTATGTTTGTACATTTTTTATTATTAATCATCTGTCATTTCTATGGCAGAGAACAGGAATCAGCCAATCAGAAAAAAATGTATTGTTGCCAGGTGAGGTCTGAGATTCAGCTGCAAGCACACCGTGCAGCAGACGTTATGGCATATAGGGCAGGCCAGGAGTGAGAGACAGGGAGCGGGTTTCCTTCTATATTGATCCTCCCTTTGTGTTTCAGTCACTTCATGTGAACTGATTGTGTGTGCTGATCAACACAAGCAGACACATCAGCACAGATTCATGTGAACTAAGTTACCTGTTGTGCAGCTTTTTTTGGAGGCTTTGGGTAATCTGTTTCTAATCTGTTTAATCTGATCTGTTCTGTGAAGTCTCTAAAACCTGACAGTGCAGCTGATGGCCTCATTGGGAATACAGTGAAACAGAAATGTGGTTTTTGTGGTTAAAGCACACAACTGCTTCAAACGTCACTGAAGTGGTTCAAACGTCACTAGTCACGTGACCGAAGCAAGCCTCAGCACAGTGTGAGACCGATTACGTGATTTCAGACTCGATCGGAATCGGACATTACCTCCCGATCAGGACTCGAATATATTTATTAGGACTCTCAAAGTGAATTCCTTCTGTGCAGGGTGGCTCTGTGTCCTGTAGTGTAGGGGTATGACAGCTGCTTTTGGCTCGAGAGATCGTGGTTCGAGACCTTGATGTGCTGCTGCGTGTGTGCAATCTCCTAGCGTGGCACTCTGGACACACACACACACACTCGGTATGGGCAGATACTCAAAATGAGGCAAAAAAACCTGATCGGGACATCCCTAATTAAAACGTTATGGATACGCATAGCATTGTAACTTTTTATATTTATTACATAGAAGACACCCTGAAAATAATACGTCATTAGTACATTTTGTTCAAAAACTGTGCATACAGCCATCAACTGCACGAGCAGATCCCCGTTTATGCATAGCAATCTCCCACCTCATCTTAGGTTGCAGACATCGCTTTTCACACTCCTCACAAAACTGCACCTGTTCCTGAGATCGCTTGTAGAGTGTTTTTCTCTTGTCAGCTGTGTGCAGACTGAACTTTGCTACTCTGTCCAGTTTAGTCGCTTTGTCCTTTCACCCGTTTCAGAAACATTTGGATATAACATCATTGACTCAAGCAAAACTTGAGAACTTTTCCACACAGATGTTTCAGAACATTTTCCTCTTTGGCAAACATGGCTTCTTATCTATGCATCCTTCATGTGACAAATAGCATTCAATTTTAAAAACAACTGAAACAGTTCCCTCATATTATATATATATATAATATAATAATAATATATATAATATATATATATATATATATTATATATATATGTAAAACAGGTCACATGGACTCATTCCTTCCTTTGTTGGGATCAAACATGCATTTGTGCAGCTTCCGATGCTTCAGAGCTCTTTGAGTGTTTGAGTCTGAGATGGAGGTGAAACATGAAGCTGATGTGGTTTTCTGTTCTCTGCTGGTTTTTGTTCAGGCTGCTCCCATAATCTCTCACTGTGGGACCTTCCACTCCACCAACAGGAGCAGTAGGTGGCTGAATGATCCTCTTTAACTGTCTTGAGCTCCAGCTCCAGCCCTTCTGTGTTTGTACAGCTGAGAAATCATCTTGTGTCTGAATGTCTGAATGTGTCCTGGTCTTTCTTCTGGTACCAGAATACAAAGCTGTCACTACACTGTTGAAGCCCTCCACAGCTGAAGGACACATGTCCACCGACTCTCCTGGTCAGCGAGGCATCGTCCTGGGTCAGATCTGCTGCCATGGAAACCAGCGCTGCAGAGACAGGTGGAGGTCAGTGTTTGTTACAGGTGCGGCTCGTCGGCGCCTGATTGGCTGGAAACACTCACCTGAACACAGCCAGCAGAGAGCAGCAGCCGGCAGGAGAAGCATGTTTCCTCTGGTGAACTCACAGAGAAGTGACGCTCTGATGCAGCTGAGGCCAAACGAGGACGAGCTGCTCAAAACTCCCATCAGCCCCTGCTGCCCTCAGATAAGACTGCTGAGTGCTGTGGTTTGTAACCACAGCTTCAGATGAGACTGATCACTGCTAATAGAAAAGAAAAGAATTCTTATGAAGAGTTCAATAGTGCCATGATATCTGGACGGGAAATGAGGCAGAGCTGAGCCTGTCTGAGCATGTGGCTCCACCTAGTGGACAAAAGTGCAAACCACTGGCCCGGTCACAGAAGTCAGAGGCTCATGCAGATCATGGGGCATGTTTTGCAGTGCTTATCACGAGCGTGCTTCTCCTGCAGTTCACACACTTGTGAGGACAAACACTTGTTGTTGCAGGACTGACTGTCTGTGGTGGTTTGGCAGCGTCCTGATAGTTTTAGTCTCTCATCAGATGTTCAGGTGAGCCACACATCAAGACATCAGATAAAAACAGGACAGACTGCTTCAGATTCTCATGTTCCTGTTAACAACAAAGATCAACAATTCACTTCAGTGATGTAACTGCACATTGAGAATATTTCAATACACCAAGAAGACTTAAAAAGTACCAAGAAGCCCTGAAAGAAAATAAGATGATGATGTCACGTTGATTCAAAGTCAGGCAGAAGATTTAAAGGTCAGTATCTAAGGATCTGTTGGAAGAATTCTGGAAACAACCTAACCTGTGGCCTGCTGGACTTTGTGGAGACAGTCTGTCCATATGTCTTACTATGGAAATATATGTGGTGTTACTCCTATGATCTCATACATGATATGTTACTGTCATATATGATTGTGCTTGTGCCTATTCTAAGATGTGTGTGTTCTGAGAAGCTGTGTCTGTCAGATAACAGAGGGTACAAGAAGGGAGCTGCTCTGAAAAGACCTTGAGCACTCCTACAGAGGCGACTGTCTGTGTGTGTGACTGCTCCTTCCTGCAGGAATAAAAGCACTTGAGTGATGAACAGCTGATATTTTGGGTTTTATTCCTAACATAAATTGGTCCTTCGAGCCGGATCCCAATACGCACTTCTCTGGCGGCTGCTTGATAGTGCACACTGACAGGTCTTTGCCTCCGCTAGAAGCAGGGAGCCGCTGGAGGAGGGAGAGCTGACGGGATCCTCATTTGAACCTGCTGTCTTTCACTCTCGTGTACACCGGTGAGAAAAATGTTTTTTTGTTTTTAGGGTTATTCTTGGCCGTCTTTCTAATTCTAGCATGGACAAGTGCCGTTTGAATTCAGATAACATGAACAACATGAACAGATATTACAATCATATCAGACTGTCCTGCTATTGATGTGTATATATCAGTAAAAAGCTGATTAATAACATGACAACAGCCTTAACACACATCTGGAAGCTGTCACTTCAAAGCAGCTGTGTTCCAAAGAACATGAACATTGCTAAAGTTACAGCACTGTTCAAAAATGGAAACAAACACAACTTCACACACTACAGACCAGCCTCACTGCTGCCTCACTTCTCTAAAGTCCTTGAAACACTGTTTAATGATCGCTTAGAAACATTTATTGAAGAACATCAGTTATTAAATGAAAGCCAACATGGATCTAGACTGAAAAGATCAACCTCAATGGCAACAACTGATGCAGCAGAAGAAATCTCAAATGAGCTGCACAATAAAGAAATCTGCCTGGAACTGGGTCAAAGTGGTTTAACTGATAGAGTACAATATGTGCAGATGGCAGTTTGCTTCTAGGTGTCTTAGCATTGCTTGTGCTGTCCACCAGGGGTCAGTATTAGGTCCTTCTTGCTACATTCTGCACAGCACAGATCCTGTTTAAAGCATATAATAACTTCTTACCTGGTACCATCCAGAAACTCTTCACTCTGAGAGAGAAGTCTAACAGTCTAACAGAGGTTATGGCAACTTTAAAGTACTGATGGTGAGAAGCACCAGGAAGAGTCTGTGTGTCTGTATGTGGAGTCAAAGGGTTAATACTAATAATCAGTTATATTAAATTATGGATGATTATAGTATATTGTGTGATTCTATGTTTCTATGCATAGATTCATCCTGTGCTGTTGTTATGTATGTGCTTACAGTATGACAGGAAGCAGCTACAGGTTATGTTCTATGAATGATGGAGACGGGTGGAGTCAGATCAGTTCTACTTCCTTCCACTCCCTTTCAAGCATATAGTGCAGACTTTATGTACAAGCATGTATCCAGGGTCAGTTCTGCAGGCTTGGGTCCTAGAAAAAGTAAATGACTGTGATTACATACGTTTTTATCTGCCATGGCATTCACTACCTCAGATTGGTCCACACTCACAACATCTACATGAGCATCAGTGTGACTTGGCTGCTGAGCGGGACCATGAGCGCTTATGCCGGGTTGGTGCTCAGCCAGATGAAGTTTGACTCCCAGCAGCAACCAGTGGTCTCGTGTGTGAGGCCGCCTCCCACTCGCCACAAAGGAGGACCTGCTGCTGTTTGGACCCCTGTCTGTAATAATGTGTCTTTGCATGCTGGCCATCTGCTACTGCTATGTGTGTGTGTATCGGGCTGCACTCAGCGTGAACACAATGTTGAAGTCCAGCAACCACCGAGCCAGATGCACCATAGGACTCTACCTCTCACTGTTGTTGCTCCAGCGGTCATCAATCATATTTCATATCATCTTTACCATGACGCTGAAGAGAGAAGCCCTCTGCAGCGTGACCACCTCCATGGTGCTGCCTCTTATCATCATAATTCCCTCGTGTATCAATCCTTTCTTCAATGCCAGGAATCCACAAATCAGTTATCTCCTCTTTTCTGCATCCAGTCAGAGGAGACAGGCTGAAGAAGTGGTAGAGATGGAGGTGATTCAGTAGAGCAGGAGTCCTATTTATGTGCCTCATTTGTTGAACTTTAAACAGCATATTTATTGGATTTCTCCCTCAGACTTTGCAGGAGCAGGATAAATCTCAAAAATCAGAAATCTGAGTTTAGATTAAGGATTTTGGGGAAAGAAATTGTCTAAATTGTCAGAATTTAAAGTCAGAATTCTGAATTGAATCTAAATGAGCTATGAATATATGATTACAAAATAGATTTTTAATTTGTATGAATTTAATTTATTCCTTGAAAAATATATACTCCATTATTGACTGTTTATCTTAGTGTCAGGTATCCATTAAATGTACCCCCTCTTGTATTATTTGAACCTATTGTGTGCAGAGGCAGCTGAGTGATACTATCACACTGTATTAAAAAGAACAAAATAATTACAGAGAGCACAAAATGAACTGAGGAAAGACTGCAAGCACCTCAAATAACAAACTCTACTCTCTAATCTGAGTTTTATGTGTTCAGGACCTCTGTGGGTGGATCTTGCAGGAGCTACCATGACTAAGATCTCTCAGAAAGTGTGTCTGGGCCCTGTGCAGGACTAGTTGACGGCCCATAGTTAGAGTTTTAAAATTTGAATGGGAGTGAAGTCTGCTAGGCAAAACTGTAGCATATCAATATGTATCTGCCATCAATAATGTATAGGAAAGCATGTATACTGATTAAATCACAAAACACGCTGTTATAAGTATCTTATAAGGAAACACATACACTAGGATCCATTTACTGCACACGCTGTGACAGTGCCTAAAACTGCAGTTGATCCTGTGGCCACTTGGGGGTGGCACCAAAATTAAATCCCACAGGTGTTTCTGTTCAAATGTCAACAGCAGAAATAAACAAAAATTCATGTCTATAGATAATTATTCATGCAAATGGTTCTCAGGCTAATCAAGAACTGCCGTCCCTCAAATGACCAAAATTCAGTCCCATGGTCATGTTAAACTGTCAGTGGTAGAAAGTATCTATGTAAAGCTAAAAACAAACAAAAATCAATAAACACTGTAGTCTTTACCAGGTAACAACATAATACAGAGAGATGTGTCAAGGAGCAAATCTGCAGTTCCTTACATGGCCACTTGGTAGCTGGTCCAAAATAGTTTCTGTCCTGATAGACTTCCATATAAAATACTTTACAGCTAGAATTATTTTTTAATTAAATTTGAGCAGCCAGACCCCAAAAAACCCCATATCCAAAACCACTGAGGAGAGATTGTTGAACTGTATATGCTTATCTAATTCAAAGTCATGTGTTTCTGCAGATCAAAATAAAATCATGCTTGTATATCTGATTGGTTCTTAGCAGACATAGCTTGGTCTGATCTGTGTATAGGACATTGTTTCACAAGTCTTGTGGTTTGTTCAGATGTAGTTTTGTGAACCTTTGAGCCAGTGTTGTGCCAAAAAGTGATCATGCCAAAAAGTGAGCAAAACACTTTGTGAAAGGGAAATGCTTACAAGTGCTGCAGTCTGTCATGCTGGTAGGCTTTTGGTTGGAGGATTTCTGAGGCTGCTGTGTCTGATAAATGTCTGTATTTTGCTCCCTAGCCCAGTGAAGCTGAGAAACTGTGTTGAACAGTTAGAAATGGAGACTTGCTCGTTGGTCTTGCTCGGTAACCATGCTGAAGAAATCTTCAGTTTAAGGTTTGCCCAAATGCCAAAGGGCCACTGAACACATCCACACATTTGCTCTGAGCTCATGTGATGTGCACCAAACTCTCACTCTGCCTGCAGCATCGCTGGAAGTGTCCCCCTCTGTCTTCTATAGTCTGATTTGAATGATGTCTGATATCAGCAAGTTCAGCAATTTCAGTTGATTTTTAACGTCCTCCCACCATACTAGTGGATCATCTCCTTCATCTATTTCGTTTCTAATCATTTCTATATAGTTATTTATTTTATGTCTAAATCACTCTCTGATATTTCCAGGTCAATTCTGGTTTGTTTCAGTGTTCCTTTAACTAGCTGTCTCCTGGAGTAGTCGCACACGCCGGGGTTGAGGACTCTCTACATATCAGCTATATTATATTTTGCCATTATGTGAAATAATTCATATCTACTAGTGTCGTTTCTTATATTTCTATTTGCTGTAACATTACTGGTTAATATCGTATTAACATCTCCTATCATTATACTATAGTCAATACTGTATGTATGTATTAGGTACATGTTGTGCAAGTATAAGGTACTAAATATTATTAAACATTATTATTTAATACCGTGGACGTCGCTAGCCCTATTTTAGGGGGGCTTCAGCCTCCCTAAAATAATCCAAAGCCCCCCTATAATTTAGGCCAATATTTTGTTTATTATTATTATCTTGATTATTTCGGAGTTGACCATGTCGTATATGACATGAGAGCATATGTCTTACAAAGTCGCTCATATATCAGGAATGGTAATAGCTAGATGTTCTGTTTTTTTACTCGAAAAGAGGACACCTCCACACATGCTGGTGTCTCTTCTCCCCTGTAGTTTCCTGCTTGTTGCTCCGTCACACGCCCTCTGCTGGTGAGCTGCGTCATTACACACAACCGCTCATTTAATGAGGTGAATTTATAACTTTTGACTTTATGTGGAGGAGGGATTGATTTTGGAATGAGGAGGCTGCAACCTGCGATGGCACCACTAGATGTCAGCTTTTCACAGCATTGGTGGTTCAGTGGTAGAATTCTCGCCTGCCACGCGGGAGGCCCGGGTTCGATTCCCGGCCAATGCAATGACCCTTTTAACTGAGGAACATGTGAGGGGACATATATTCACCTTCACATCTATGCTGTTGTTCAGCATGTTGTTTTTATATGTGTTAACAGACCTATCTGACTTCTGTTAACATCACTGTGACACACACACAGAGGCTCTACACTTCACAGACGAGCTTCAGTGGTACAGTGCACATCACATTTGAAACAAGAGCACTTACCATCACTGGTAGTGAAGGTGTCACAGGAAGAATTACTGTGATGTTTTACCTTTAGAGCCTTTTTATAGAACACACTCATTTGATTTAAATTAGGAATGTTTGTTCTGTAGTTGTATTTGATTTAAAAAAAGACCATGTTTCACCTCTTTCTGAGCCTCATTAGTGCAGTAGGCAGCGAGTCAGTCTCATCATCTGAAGATTGTGACTTCAACCCTCAGGGGCACTTAGAGCCAGAATACAGATTACAAAGAGCACACTGTATGTTTACATGTCATACAGCTCATATTCATAGAGACCACTGAAGCAAGGCATCTGGACTTGTAGAGTTTTCTTGAAGACGTTTCTCTGCTCCTCCAAGCAGCTTCATCAGTTCTACCTGTTGGTGGGAAACATGGTTTATATGTGGAGGAGGACCTCAGTGGGTGGGTCTGTGTGAAACTCACAAACAATAGCACTAAATGTTTCCATAGTTACCTGTGTTGGTCTGGCTGACTGAGTCTGCTGTTTCTAATGACTGGCTAACGACTACAAAGATGATGTCTGAGGCCACCTCCTCTGTTAAGGACAGAGGTTTGCACATACTCACAGCAAGAACACAGGGCTGTCAACCAGTCCCCTCCAGCAGTCTCATAGTCGTTAGCCAGTTGCTATCTGTTAGCTTTGCATTGTTGAGGACAAGACGGCAAGTGACTGAAGATATGCATCCATATTAATGGAGGTCCACATGTCTGAAGTCAGACTCCCTCCCTCCACCCTCTGCAGTTGAGCCTCTGCCTCCTTCTCATATTTGTCATCCACCATCTTCTTTAGAGCCTTTCTAGAAGGCAGGCTGGATGTGGGGTCTTATGGAGCCAAATCAGGGTCATAAGTTTTGTTAACCTGAAAAAATAAAATTCATTCAAACACTAAAATTTGAAACTGAAAATGTATGTTTTGATGTTGATTTTTTTCTGTTTAAAATTTTTTTGGAATCAACTTTGAAATTCTTTTGAATAAATTGTTTATTTTCAGGTTTCATGTCAATCATTATTTTCATATTTACCATTTTATTTTTTTCAGATTCAAATCTTAATTTTTTACAGTTTCACATCTTGTTTCTTCAGGTTCAGATCTTTTTTCAGCTTCAGATTTACTTTTCAGGTTCAAATCTTTTTTTCGCTTTCGCCTCTCCTTTTTTCACCTTTGAGGTTTTGACCCCAATTTTGCGGGGGGGGGGGGGGGGGGGGGGGCATGGGTGTGGCCTGCTGAGTGACAGCAGGACAATGAAGACTAAGGGCTTTGCTTAGCCACGGTGCCTTCAGGGAACATTGGACATTTCAAAGGGTTACCTCAACACGCGCTATCTTTCATATTGATGTGACCTGCTGCAAAACATTGACACCAGTCAAAGTATAAGATGCTTCAAAGCAGACCTGGTAACAATCACTATTTTGAGTCAACACATTATGGAATAATCTACAGTTTACAGTTGACAAATCTGTCAGTGATCGCGTGCCCGCAGTACTCATGGCGCATCATGGCCTCCGCTCCACCAGGGCCACAGACATCAATGCAGGTAAGAATTGTTACTATTTCTTTTCTATCTAATGAGTCTTTCTGAGTTCGACCTCAGCAATAAACAGACCTGTCATTTATGAAACATGAACAAAGGAAAGACGCTTTTATTCTGCACAGGATGATAATGACGCATGTTGCTAGCTTAAACTGTCTTGCGCTAATAGCTAATAACCTATTTTTTTGCCCGTTTTATCCATGTATTTAAGCTTCCCCTTCGATAACTGGTGATACAGCTAATTTTAGTTTTCTGAAATGTCTTTGTTAACATCTGTGTTTCAGTCATCGGTGATTGCAGCTGCACAGACCCTTATCAATGTACTGACACAGAATGTGTCTCAGGGGCAGCAAGAGCATGGAAGACAACTGGATCAAGCTTCTCCTTCTGTAGAACAAGAGATGGCCAGGTTTTAGATTTTAATGCAGTCTCATTTTCTATGTTAATTAAAAGTATTTTGAATGGTACATGTGATGCTGTGTAAGTATATGCAATATTCATATTTTATTTTTATTTTAAAATTATTCAGATCTTTCCCTGGATTTTTCATTCGGAAAAGGAAAGATTCCAAAGAGCTGTGGTACATCATCTACCAAAGCTTGGAAGCCATTTACTTTCTACACATACCTGCTAAACCTAAATGCAGAGACTACCCCAAACCCATCAGAAGAGTTTGAACTTACCCTGGCAGGACTTGGAAAAAGGCATCTCACCATGTCAAAGGATTTAAGCCATGAGGAGGTATTGCAGTAATCAAATATAATTGATTAATAATAATTTTAAATTATAATTGACAGATGATACCTTATGTAATTGTAATTGTCTTAGTTTGACAGACTACTCCAACATGAGTACCCAAAGATGCATGGGCTTAATGGAGGAGGATGGCTGCTCTATAAGGCTTCAGGTGGAGCAAACCAATAATATAACAACTATAATACATAGCAATGTGTGTGATAATGCCTTTCAAGTGCAAAGACACACAAATACAATAATTTTTGTGTTTACAGGTGGCCAGGGGAGGCGGCGACTGATCATGATTCCACCTGATTCTCATGGATACACTGGCTCTCACATTCGCACTGTCACAGGGCCAGGGAAAAACAACTTTGACAGTTACCTTTTTTGGGGAGGCAGGAGTGGACACAGGTGCTCTCAGAAAAGAGTTTCTCACAGGTAAAAAACAATAGCTCTTACATTTGTTGACAGACCAACAAATAGACATTGATTGGGTTGTGGGTGTGTACTCTCTTCTGCTTATGTGTTTATGCTGACACAGACACTGAAACTGCTAGGACTATGACCATAAGTGTTTGTAATTGTGTATAGAAATGGTGGCAGGGATCAAGAGCCGTTTCTTTGATGGACCGCCACATCAGAGCCCCCGGTACTCTCTCAATGACTATGACAGTGGCCTCTACAGGTGTGCTTATGTTCTTAGCGGATAAAGAGAAACAAATCAATGTTTTTAGCATGACATTCACTTATGTTTGGTTTGTGTTAATAGGACTGTAGGCGAGATTATTGCTGTCAGCCTTGCACAAGGTGGACCAGCCCCTGCCTTTTTCAGCCCGTGGACCTACCAATACCTGTGTAGTGGGCGGATAAACCCAACTCTTCTCACCAGTGATGCTGTTGCAGATGTCCAATTGAAAAGTTTAATTGACCAGGTATAGGATCTATGTGATGGAAGTATTGGATTGATCCTTTCTTCACTTTTAGGTTGCGATGTCAACTGAAGATTCAATCAGGGACTTAACTGCTGAAATCTTAAACTGTAGATACACTGGTGTGATCTCCATTCAAAATAAGGATTCCATTGTTCGGTATGTTCTAATGTGCGTTTGTTTATGAAGGCACTGGTGTAGTTAATAGGTACATGAGTAAGATTGTGTACTCTCTACTGTTTTAGTGCCATCGTACTTCACACGGTGCTGAGGTTGCAGCCTATGATGGAACAACTACAAGAAGGCTTGAAGCTGTACAACCTTCTTTCACTGATGAGACAGTACCCAGATATCTGCCAGCCCCTGTTTGTTCCCATGGAAGACAGAAAAGTAAAGACAAACATGAGTTACTATAATTATGAACAAGAAAAACTTTCTAGAAATGTATAAAACTTAAAAGCTGATACCTGTATTTTCTCCCGTCCTAGGTCAGTGCTGAGTTTGTCTTGGCTTCCATTCAGCCACAACTGAGTGAGAAAGATTCTACTAAGCATCAGATGGAGCTGGAGATTATTAACTTTTTGCAAGACTTCCTGTATGAGGCTGAAGGTATTTCTTATAGTTCAATTTTGTTTATATAGCATCTTTTACAATCAAAATGGTTTACAGGAAGTAAGGACAGTGGTAAGGAAAAACTCCCTTTTAACAGGAAGAAACCTTGAGCACAACCTGGCTCACAAGGGAGATCTGAGATTGGGCCAGGAATTTGCCAATGTATAATGTAAACTGAATTTGTCTTTCAAAGGATAAACTACAACCTTATGTTAATTTTTCCTCAGATGTTCATTTTCAATGTTGTGCAACAGTTTTAGTCTTTGTTCTGATTAAAATAGGCATGCATGTCTAATCCCGTTGCAATATGTCCAAATAGGGACACTAACACAAATTACTGGTTTGTTGAGTTTTATTCAGTAACAGAGTATCTTACATATAAATGATACATCATGGTGTAGTTTTAGTATCAACTGTAACATTACAAGTAATGTAATTGTAATTGTCACAACAAGTACAATAAAGTGGTTGTGATAACAAAAAGATTGATTGAGACATGGTGCATTCAGGGACACATCTCACTGACCACAGATGAGATGTTACTGTTGCTCCTGAGAAGTTTAATTATGACTGCAGTGCAGCTTTTTAGCATTACAATGTCTGCTAACCTATTGTGTCAGTTTTATTGCATTCAGGAAGTGTTCTTTTATTGTGAACACTTGAAATACACTATCATATATCTATATCACAACATCACATTTACTTGCCTAAGACACATGGTTAAGCACATAGTTCAGGACATCAAAATAAACGTCTCGGCTGTTAGAGTGTGATGGTCTTGTAACATCAATACTTGCCCTAAGGCCTGCCATATCCTGCTCACTGAGTGGACATTCAACAGGTGGAAGAATCACTCCAGTACTTATCCACGTATCCAGGGGCAGTCTTTGCATGGCCTGGGTCACTCTGGTGAGTAATCTCTGAAGAAACTCAATTTTTAGTTGCTCCTAAAGAAACACATCACTTTTATGGTAAGGCTAACATGAATTACACACAATTGTTTTTATTCCTCCATCCATTATCTAATAACCTGCTTCGTCCTGCAGTTATACGGGTGAGAGGCGGGGTACAACCTGGAGAGGTCACCCGTCCATTGCAGGGCAACCATTGACAGTAAAAACTATGGACAGAGCCTCCGTGACGTCACCCGTTTGTTTCTGAAGAGCCGTTTTGAGGCTCGGTGGGAGGTTCCGGGACTTGATGACCGCCGCCATGTTGGCAGCGTCACGTCAACTAAAACTCCGATTATGGACAAAGAGGGGGAGCACGAGCGGGGTTTAGGGGGGTGGGCGATCGTGGAAGCAGGAAACTCACACTGTGATACGTCAACTGTCTGTCACTCAAGCGGCAACGCCCATAATTAGGCGTAAGTCCGAATACCATTGAAACGAGTGAGTTGTAAAAAAATTCACCCTCCCTACAATTGACACTAGAAGAGAACCTATCATCTGAGACCAGAGTGGTTTTTTGTACCAGGCTGTAAACATGTTTTTTTCTGCTGTGAAGTCGGCCATTTTAACATGGGAGTCTATGGGAAATTACTCGCTTTTGGAGCCAACCCCCAGCTGTTGCAGCGTGAATTACAAGTTTTGACACTTCCGCATGGGCTTCCACTTTGAGCCCCGAAGGTTGCCGCTTGAGGGCAACACACAGACAAACCAGTTATCGAAGGGGAAGCTTAAAAAATAGGTTATTAGCTGTTAGCGCAAGACAGTTTAAGCTAGCAACATGCGTCATTATCATCCTGTGCAGAATAAAAGCGTCTTTCCTTTGTTCATGTTACATAAATGACAGGTCTGTTTATTGCTGAGGTCGAACTCAGAAAGACTCATTAGATAGAAAAGAAATAGTTACCAATTCTTACCTGCATTGATGTCTGTTGCCCTGGTGGAGCGGAGGCCATGATGCGCCATGAGTACTGCGGGCACGCGATCACTGACAGATCTGTCAACTGTAAACTGTAGATTATTCCATAATGTGTTGACTCAATATAGTGATTGTTACCAGGTCTGCTTTGAAGCATCTTATACTTTGACTGGTGTCAATGTTTTGCAGCAGGTCACATCAATATGAAAGATAGCGCGTGTTGAGGTAACCCTTTGAAATGTCCAATGTTCCCTGAATGCACCGTGGCTGAGCAAAGCCCTTAGCCTTCATTGTCCTGCTGTCACTCAGCAGGCCACACCCATGTCCCCCCCCCAAGCAAATCGGGGTCAAAACCTCAAAGGTGAAAAAAGGAGAGGCGAAAGTGGAAAAAAGATTTGAACCTGAAAAGTAAATCTGAAGCTGAAAAAAGATCTGAACCTGAAGAAACAAGATGTGAAACTGTAAAAAATTAAGATTTGAATCTGAAACTGAAAAAAATAAAATGGTAAATATGAAAATAATTATTGAAATGAAACCTGAAAATAAACTATTTATTCAAAAGAATTTCAAAGTTGATTCAAAAAAAATTTTTGAACAGAAAAAAATCAACATCAAAACATAAATTTTCAGTTTCAAGTTTTAGTGTTTGAATGAAATTTATTTTTTCAGGTGAACAAAACTTATGACCCCAATTTGGCTCCATACACTAGGGCCCTAATTACTCTCCCTTCTTATGATCCTTCCATCTCTGTCAAATGCTCGGCTGTGTTCAACCAGTTTGAGCATGTCAGCCTGCCCTTTCTGAGAGACATTCAATGTTTGTCAAAGTTTGTCTTCAAACAAGATGCTTATGTTTAAGGCAAAAGTTGCGACAGAAACAAGTTCTCCTTCAAAGACTGAGGAGGAAAGTTCATGACAGTCAGCGCTTCTATGACCTTGTTCAAGTTTTGCAGCGTGTTTTCGCTCGAAGCTGTGAAGACATAGTGATCTAACAGACGAGGTGGCTGAGTGGTTAAGGCGATGGACTGCTAATCCATTGTGCTCTGCACGCGTGGGTTCGAATCCCATCCTCGTCGTGTTGTGTTTTAAGTTCAACAGTAAAAACTATGGACAGAGTCCGCCAAAACTCAAAATACGGACAAAGAGGGGTAGCACTAGCTGAGTTTAGGGGAGAAACTTGTGCTGTGATATGGCAACCGTCTGTCGCTCAAGTGCCAACTCTCATAATTATGCGTAATTTTAAGTCTGAATACAATCCCACAGCAGCTCATCAACAAACTGAACCAGCTGGGGCTAACTACTTGCTGTGCAACTGGCTGCTGGACTTCCTCACCGGGAGACCTCAGACAGTGCGGGTCGGCAGAAACACATCCAGCACCATCACAATGAACACCGGGGCTCCCCAAGGATGTGTGCTGAGCCCCCTCCTCTTCACTCTGCTGACCCATGACTGCACGCCAACACACAACTCCAACATCTTTGTGAAGTTTGTGGACGACACAACTGTGGTGGGTCTCATCTCCAGTGGAGATGAAACAAACTACAGGAATGAGATGCACCTTCTGGTCGAGTGGTGCAGAGACCACAACCTCTCCCTGAATGTGGAGAAGACAAAGGTTGTGGACTACAGGAGAGCACACAGTCAGCACACCCCTCTGACCATCGACGGTGCTGCTGTGGAGCAGGTGAGCAGCACCAAGTTCCTGGGTGTGCACATCACTGAGGACCTCTCCTGGACTAACAACACTGCATCACTGACCAAGAAGGCACAGCAGCGCCTCTACTTCCTCCGCAAGCTTAAAAGAGCCAGAGCCCCTCCCTCCATCCTGTGCACCTTCTACAGAGGGCCTGTTGAGAGCATCCTGTCCAGCTGCATCACTGTGTGGTACGGAGCCTGCACCGCCACCTGCAGGAAGACGCTTCATCGCATAGTGAGAGCAGCTGAGAGGATCATCAGCAGTCAAACTGGGGTGTTCCTCTCTTTCATTCTCTTCATCTTCTGTGACATCAGAAAGATGAAGAGACCAAAAATGGCCTCAGCATTATGAAGAGCTAACTAACTAACAAGCTGGAAACTCTGCTCTGACACTCAGTGCCACTTACTGTCACGCAAAGGTACTCACTGACACTCACAGGCACTCACAGGAACTCGCTAAATATCACTGAAACTCACCAAGTTTCATCAACCAACTACTACCTCCACAAAAGTCGACGCCCACCCACGTTAGCTAGCGTTGGCGTCATCGCTCTGTTTGTGTCATCACAGGGCAGCTTTCCAACTAGAAATGAACTGAACTGGCTTTCCATACAACACTGTCATGAGGTCCACATTGTCCTGTAATGGAATCCAGAGTCTGAGAGTGTATGACTGGCAACAAATAACAATTTCACTTTGTAGATTAAAGCAACATGTGCTGACACCAGAATCAGTCCTGTCAGCTGATATGAACAGGACTTCCTCCTCCTCCTCCTCAGGTTCAGACAATATGAAGAAGTCCTCTATAAAAACACATAAATTCATTAAGTATGTATTCTTTATGTGTATAGGACCACTGTCCCCTATGGACTAGCAGAAGTGAGCATATGAGGAACTGGAACCGCTTCTTCATCTGGACCATGGGGATGCCAATTTATAACACCTGAACCCCCCTCCACTGTCTGCACACACAGGAAGTTCACCCTTAATCAATGCTCTCTGTTTCAGTTAACCTGTCTGAATTAGTCTCTGAAACAACATGTAGAGCCCGTATGGCGCCTCCGGCCGCCCGTGTGTCGAGCAAGCCGCCTCCTCCTACAGCCAATCGCGAGGCCGAGTGCTACCACGAATTTACCACGAATTGACCAATGACAGAGTCGCCCTCTACCACGATTTGCTAGCCCCACCTCCGCCGACAGCCAATCACGAGGCCGAGTGCTACCACGAATTGACCATGAATCGACCAATGACAGAGCTGTCCTCTACCACAATTTGCCAGCTCCCGCCTACATCCGTGGCAACGAGCTGGCCAATCTCAGCTCGGACCGCTGCTGGAGGCGGAGAATGACCCGGTCACTGCGCTGTTGCTATGGTCAACGTCATTCCATTTTCCGAGCTACATCGCTGTTGGACGGCTATCCGCAGGATAATTTACTCCGCTAACTGTCTGCAATTTTAATTTCTGCCGGCGAGTACCGTTACATTTAATGGGCTTTTATTACTATGGCATAGTATTACTATGTCATAGCATCACGCTGTTTTCAATAGCCTATGATAATATATTTGTTATAAACACTTATAATTTACAGTTGTTTAAACAACAAACAATAAGCTATTATGTTACATTAGGCTAATGGTCTGATAGGTGCTTAGTTAAACATTATGCTTGGCCTCCGTGTTCTTGTTCTTCTCTAATTGTTGTTCTTTTATGACTTTTTACTGGCAGACATGGACCCTGTCTTCAGGAAGAGACCCGATGGGACCATAATCCTAAATGACTCCCATGATGCTGGCCGGGTGAAGAGCAGGGCCCAGCCATGGTCTCATCCTCTTTCACCAGAGGAGGTGCTGGAGTCAGCCAGACAGGCTGCAGTTGCACAAGGCCTCGACCCAGACAACAAGGTGTGTGTGCTGGGTCTACATAAGCTGCAGGTCGGAATGTTTAGGGGGCAGACATTCAAGTGGGTGCTGGAAAATGCTCTGGGGTATGGTGGTTACCTGGTGGCCTCAATGATCAGGGAGAGTGAGAAGGGTGAGGTGAAGGACTCCATTAACAACAGGGCCAATAAGGAAGCCTTCCGCCGCTACATGGAGCTGTTTCCTGAGGGCCGGGAGGCTATCTCCATTAAGCTCCAACGGGCGAGCACCCACACATCTTCCTCCACCATTGCCAAGGCTACACCTACCATCAGTGTTGCCTCAGCCTCTGCAGTGCCAACCCCTGGTGGTGCTTCTGCCACGCCGTCCACCAGCCAGCCCCCTGCTTCTACTGCAACAACTGTAAGCCAGTCCCCACTCTCCACCAGCAGTGCCTCTGCTACACCACCCACCAGCCGAGCCCCTTCAACAGTGCGTGTGCCAGTCACATCACTGCATGCTTTGCTGGCGGGAAAGAACCTCACCCAAAGGAGCCTTGACATGTCTGTCAAAAGACTAGTCTCTTCTTCCACCTCCAGGTTTCAGCCTAGTAAGTATGATGTAATTATAGTTGTGTGATCTCAATAATATCTGAGTACATAGTATATATATATTTTTTTTACTTATTCATTAATGTTTTCTCCAGCCATTCCAACGCGAGGCTCATCAGAGCTCATCCTCCCAGTCCCTGCACCAGCAGTGCCATGTGCCACGGAGCCACCATGTGACATGGACGACAGGGACCTGGTCATGGCAGCAGAGCAAGTGGAGGAGTCAGTAGCAACACGTGAGTTCCAATTCAACAATAAATAGAAAGCATTCAGCAAATAAATAAAGAAAGCAAAATTCTTACACTGCACATCTTGTATTCTGTTTAACAGAGAGCAGACTTTGTCTCCCTGCTGGCTGGATACCAGCCTTGCCAGTGCTAGACCAGCAGTGGATTTCAAAAACTTTGTTTAAGTGGTCCAGAACTGGACAACCCGAGCTGGACTTCACCAGGGTGGACAGAATGTGGTGGTACCCACCACAGCCATCACTTGCTCCCACTGGCATTCCACCAATGGAGCAGTACTTTGGCCACCCACTGTTCTTGTGGATGCCAAGGAAGCTGTGGCGCATGAAGATACTCTGCCCTCATAAAGACTGTGGGAAGGAGGAACTAACATCAGCTGGACTGCATCAAAGGGTACGCCAGGTTGTTGGTGTCAGTGGCACATATTTCATGGTGGCGGAGTATCTTTCATGTAAGGGGTGCAAGCGGAAAGTCATAAGCTGGGCGAGCAACATCATCCACCAGTTAGACATCGGCCATCGCATGCAGTTCCCCTGTTTGCTCACAGCCAAGCTGGGATGTGATATGCACGTTATGCGGCAGAGAGGCCTGGGGAACAGCAGCAGCCAGGTCCAGAGACAGCTGGAAGAGCAGCATGTTGAGGTCTGGCTGCAGAAGCAGCTCCAGTTCCTGACAGACTGCAGTGGAGTTGCTAGAGCCGTATCTGCAGGGCTTGTTGCTCCAGTGGCCATTGGGAACATGCCAGCAATGATACCTGTGCCAAAACATCGATGGCTAATGCAGGTATAGTGTCAGGATGTGCTTGGCAGGTTAGAGGAGATCAAGGCATCCATCACCTCGCTTTTTGGCAGAGTCTTAAAGATGGACTCCACTAAGAAAATTGTCAAGAAGCTGGCAGGTGAAAGATGCAGGAGTACCACCTCCTGAGGTGCTGTATGTGGACCGGGACTGCTGTGGGTCCACACATCTTCACAGCATGTTTAGACCATGGGGCTGCATGCAGATACGACTCGATGTGTGGCACTTCATGCGGAGGATTGCCGTGGGATGCACCACAGACTCACACTCCCTTTATGCTGGCTTCATGAACCAGCTGAGCCAGTGTATTTTCATCTGGGATGAGGATGATGTGCGTGCCCTGAGGGAGGCCAAGTGCGCTGAGCTGGCAGCAAGACACCTACACCCCTCCACCACTGCTGCTGTCATGCGGCACATCTCCAGAGCAGAGATGGCGCTGCACTGCAGACGGACCACCAGGAGTAGCACTGAGATAGAGGCACTCATCACCCAGCTCTTGGTGGCCTATGATGCGGACAGGGGGTGCAACACCCTTGGTGTGCCCCTCCTCTACAGCGAGCGGATGGTGGAGATCTGAAAGGTGCAGAAAAAACACCTCCGTTGCCTCCAGGACCCCCCTGGCGTGCAGCTGTACATGCAGACGGGGACCCTGCAGAAGGGGGGGCACACACTGCCAACATACAGATGCGCCAGGGGATCAACATCTCTGGAGAGCTTTCATCTCCACATGAATAGATTCATCCCAAGTGAAACTTCTTCCCAACTTTTGCACAGCTAAAATGTAGTTTGATGTAGAGAATTAAGCACAATTTAATAACAGAGATATATTTTCTCTTTAGGAACTCTGGCCGGTGCCAACTTATTCCAGGCCTATCTGGTGGATGGACTTGCCAGGTGGAATGAGGACAGAGGCAGGGCAGCTGAAGGAAGAGTGGAGCCCCATTCTTACAGTGGCCTTCTCCGGCATGCAGTCAACCAGCTTGCAGAGAACGTCATGGGACTGAAGCTGGTGAACTACACACCACCAAGAAAATATACTGGTACAGTTTCTTAATGTCTGATAAAGCTCATCTGTATTATTAAGTTTATTGCATCTGTTTGTACATGACATATAATTTGATGTGTTTGTGTATGTTTGTGTGATTTTCAGGAGAGCTTATTGGGGTGGAATATTTGTATGACCAGACAGGCACTGCACTAGAGGACTACAAGCACACATTGGCTGCCATGGAGACAGACACTGTGACTGTGGCTGATGATGAGGGCTATGTTGAGCAGGCGCCAGAGGAGTTTGAGGACTTCACTGTACCCTTGCCGGAAGATCCTCTACTCACAGGTCCCACTGCCACAGCTTCTCCACTCACCACAGACGTGTCTCCAGCTCCTGTTCCTGCTCCTCCTGCTCCTGCTAGCTCAGGAGATTTGCTTACTGGGGCCTCTCCACTTGCCACAGACGCATCTGCTGCTGTGTCTGCATCTACAGTAAGTTTTCACCTTTTTGCAAATGATTTTGGCTAGAGCAGAACCTCCTACAACTAACGTAAGACCTCACACCACTGCAGGCTTTATAATTGCACATTAGACGTCTGTGTACTGCAACATTTGGTCATTACTTTTTCAAAATAACATGTAAAAATGATTAATTTTAACAATATACATTCACAATCAGTGGAAAAAATACATGAAATATTGGAAAGCTGTTACAAGAATCAATCAGATATTTTGTTGAAGTTTGTCAATGCATTTCATTCATTTAGGACTCTGTTGGGCCAGACAACATCCCCGGCTATGCAGCAGTCCAGGAGTTGGCACGCTGCCTTGTGTCTCTGAAGGACCACAGCCTTGCCCTAACACAGGAGGAGGCACGACACATCATAGACCTCTGGCATGTGCTGTCAGACTTTGACAAGGCTAGAACTAAATACCCTCCTCGGCATCAGGATAGCCTTACCAAGGGTCGGTTTAGGGCCACAAAAAATTTGGTGGCACCAGGGGTGGAGTCCACCAAATGGTATGTTCAATTAATTTTTGTGTTTGTTTCTTTATTGACTTGTTTTGTTTAAAGCAGGTGTGACCCATTATTGCTAAGTTTTACACTGCCTTAAATTTCCAGGTCTTTTGTCGGGTCACATGCTCCGGCCCAGTGGCCAAACTGCAACCGGCTGGTGGAAGCCATCTTTATCCACCTCTTCATGACTATCACTGGCCGAAAAAAGAGTCCCACAGGCAGCCAGAGCCGATGGACTCAGATTATTCATGCATACAGCAACATACGCCAGTGTGTTATCAACAACGCCTGTGTGATGTCTGAGACCACCATCCAGCTGCCTGAGGTGAACACAGCAACACTGGCACAGTGGTGAGTAAATATGTGAAAATATGTGTACTATGTTTTGTTTGGCCTACACCCTTCTTTAAAACTCTGCCCTTTTGTTGTTGTTTTGTTGTTCCAGGTACAACAAGCGGAGCCGATCTCAGGAGACCGAGGTGCTTCAGCAAGGCATTCAGTCTCCAAAAGCTCCAATTGCAGGAGCGGTGCAGCAGCCATCCACACCTCAAAAAGAAGCTCTCCTAACCATGGCTGTGGGGGATAACCCACATATCTTTACCTTGCCAGCCAATACAGCAGGCATGGCCAAACTTAAAAGGCGGCTGTGTTTTGGTGAGTCAGGCCCCCCATCCTCCTATCTGCATCCTGTGGCCAACCAGGCATCCACTTCACTGCAGCGTCCAGAGGCCAGTGTGGCATCCACTTCGCTGCAGCGTCCAGAGGCCAGTGTGGCATCCACTTCGCTGCAGCGTCCAGAGGCCAGTGTGGCATCCACTTCGCTGCAGCGTCCAGAGGCCAGTGTGGCATCCACTTCGCTGCAGCATCCTGCCACCAACACATCTCTGCTGTATATGCCTGTGGTGTTTCAGCCCCCACATCTGCCAGGTCCCAGGTCCCATCAACAGCTGATCCTGCCAGCTGGCACATCTCAACCACTGGTGGAAGATGTGCCATATACAACACAGAGGAACAGGAAAAGGAGGCAGGAGAGGGAACAGGCAGGTGTACAACACAGGAAATACAAAAAAAGTTGATGTGGTGGTATGCAAAAGTTGCCAGAAAGACCGCCGGCTTCCAGGGCACCACCAATACTTTGGAAACTGGTACTGTGCAGAGACAGCAAGAGAGCCATTGGCTGAATGGAGGGAGCACCTAGCAGCCAAAGGCTATGGAAAGAGAAACAAAGAGCAGGGTCTGCTCCTTGTTCCTCAGTGGAGAGCGAGGGAGGCGTCAGGGATGAGGAGCAGAGAGAAAGTGAGAAATAAAGAGAGAGAAAGTGCACTTTCATGTATGTGTATATTGTTATTTTGTAAATAAACATTTTTGGTATAAATTTCTCCCTCTGTGTAATTAATTTCTATCTTTTTGAGGATAAATAATGTGGTTTTTTTTAGATTTCTGTAGCACAGTTTGAAAAATCTTAAATTGCTGCTGCTGTTTTCAGGGTTTTGCTTGCTTGCCTAAATGTCTGTCGAATGGGAGATGATAACGAGCCGATAATGTTGGGAGGTAGCCATGTAAGGGCTCATAGCATGACAATGGATTGAACAATAGGTCTCCCAGACAGTATTGTTAGACCTCTAGAATGTGTGGATTCTTGAAAAGGTGTGACTGCCTTTAAGAGTATCACAATTGAATGAGGCAAGCTTTCATTCAGAATTCAAGATTTAATTTACCATTTAATTCCATGAAATACTTTTTGTAGAAAGGTTCAAATGAAATGATAAAAACAACACAAACCTAATTTGCGTTTTGGGGGTTAATCAAGAGTCTAGCCATTGATGAGCCTTTTATTGCAGACAAGGTAGGTATACAAAAAAGGATGTTAAGAAAAATGCAGATTAACATTAACATTGTTATTAAGGATAAAATTTTATACAATCCATATTAGCTAAATAGCGAGCAGATTGCATTTATTCCACTCAATGCATGCATGTGCAATTGGACTATTACAGCAAATGACACGTGAAATTTGTCACATACAAACGGCATCACTCCTTTCGCTTTGTTTTTAATTATAACCTCGGTAAAATGTCATACAACGACCGATATGTTTCGCGTAATTTCAGTGCAAAATATTAACGCGCCTAGTGGGATTCGAACCGGGGCTCTCGGCACGATTTGTGGCATCAACGTCAACACATGGGCGCTAGTGGGATTCGAACCGGCGCTCTTGGCGCGATTTGTGGCATCAGTGGCCTACCTGGCTCACGACAGTCTGTCCAATTCCAATCTCCTCGGCCTATCGCGTACGCCGCCGTCCAATGTAAGATTGGATTTCATCCAATCGCGCGACGACGCTCGACAGCGCCAATGGCAGCGCGCATTTCCATTCTACATTGGATGACGTAGCGAGTCCATAGCAACCGTTTCCAGTCAGTCAGTCATCTACGACGAAGGATTCAACACGTCTAAAAAGTAAGTAAATACTGTAAACATGCGGTTTACAATAGCGTCTTGTATCGTTATAACGTGATAAGACGCTGTCACGTTGTAAAACAGCGGCTCATCCCGTTATAGCATGACAGGACGCGATGAGCCGCTAGCTTGTTATAACGTGATAAGATCACGTTATAGTGACATAAAGAAAACATAATTCAGTTCAGCGCTTCCGTACATTATTTGAAAACCAGGAGAACGGGTTCTTTATATTACACGATCGCTGTGGACGCGTATGTATTCGCATATTAACTGTTTATTTAGTGCAGCGGCGTCACAGCGCGTTGTTCATTATTGCATGCTCAGCGTTTTTTATTGTTGTCAGTATCTTTAGATGAGCAATAAGCCTAAGAGCCACACGGCTATGGGAGAAGATGAGTGGATGAGCAGGCTGCCAGCTCAGGTGTTTGCCCTGCTGGAGGCTGCAGGCCAGCTCCTAGGCAGCAGAGGTGGCATGACCTCTATGAGAAGGTAAAGTGTTAGCCTGTTACTTACTATGGACATTATTATATAGCATCATGCAGTTTAATGAGTGACAGTTGCTTCAATACACACAGATAACATCAAATGCTGTGTCTGTTACATCATGTAATGTTGCTTTACCAGCCTGCCACTCAGTGTCCTGCTCCTCTCTCTCCAGTTCACTAAATCTCCCTTTGGTGGGGTGCACTCTGCTGCATTAAAGCCTAGCTTGGTGGCTAGGAGGACCACCAGTCCTCATCCTCTGTGAGGAGGAGGCTACCACCACCTCCATGCCACAGCCTGGTGTATCCTCAGCATCTGGGTATGTTAAAGCACATTTATTTGTAGTAACATTAGTTGCTATTAAGAAATATTATTGTGTGATTTGTGCTTTCTGGGTTCTTATATTTCTCATCTCTGTTTTCCCCCAGGCTGTGGTTGATGCTGGTGTGGCAGGCATAGACAGAGTTGACAGCTTGGCAGAGTATCTGGTGGAGCTGAGGAAGCAGTCCTCTCTAGCCCTCACCAGTCAGCAGGTCAGATGTTTGTGTGTGCTTCTGCGCCTGTCATACATGTCCACGCTTATATTTTCTTTTCTCATGTGCCTGTGTTGTCATTCTGCTCTCTCTCAGGTCAGCACCATTGTTGCGTTGTGGCAGAACCTTCTGGACTACGACAAGCAAAGGGTGGTGTTTGCTGCCAGGCACCAGAGCAGGCTGAATACAGGCAGGTTTAGGTCGCCAGAGAAGAGGCAGGACTTTACACCCGGGGTGGAGAGCGACAAGCGCTCACCACTACTGCACCACTGGCTCAGTGGCCAGATTGCTGTCGTCTAGTGGAAATGATCTTCATTAGGCTCTGTGCTATCCACCGTAGTCCCAAGAAAAGGGGGACAAGCACATTTTCCAGATGGGACCACATCTTGGAGGATTACCGTAAAATAAGGCAGCTTATTCTGTGTAATGGGGCTGTCATGCAGCAGACTAGTATGCAGCTGGTGGACATTAACCACACTACTCTGGTGCAGTGGCACAACAAGAGGGTGAAGAGGCAGGACAGTATGGTACTGATGCAGGTGCTGGACCTCCCCAGTCGTGGCAGCTGACCCTCTGCCCCATGCAAATGTGCCCCCAGCATCTGCCCCAGCCTGTCCTTCTCCTGCCCCTGTGACTACTGCTGCTCCTGCACGTACACTGCAGCGTGAAGTACTGCACAACACGTGTAAGAAGTGTGGACAGTACAGAACAGCAGAAACGGGGCACAGCCAGTACAAGGGGACAGTCTACTGAAAGTAGAGACTGTCCCAAAAGAGCAGTGGCTGGACAACATAAAACAAAAAAAGTAATATGAGAGAGGCATAGATAACCCCTCGGACAAATACCCTCAGCACTGTGCCAGACCTATTTTTATAAATAATTGTTTTTGTTATAATTTATTACTCTGTAAAATGCTTGTGACAACTATAAATAAAGTTTGGTAAAGTGAGTAATGTATTGTTTTCTGTGTGTTTTGTGTTGAGATTAGAGTCTGTTAAGTGCTGTGTACATGAGGGCGTGTAGAGGGCGATGATGGATCTCACCACACACCACAAATGCAGACATAAAAATATCAATATATCAGTAACGTAAGGTTAATAATCGGCAAAATCGGTGTTAAAGTGATGTCCAGTTACACATTTTTTTAAATCAGTCCAAATCTAATGCATTAATATTTGGCGTTTGTGGGACTCGAACCGGGAACCTTGGGGTCGAAGCATAAATTAACATAAAAATGAAAAACAGGTTTAAAATAATTTATGTCCAAATAAAAATCATCTCTTCCCTTCTCTCACGTTTTTTCTCATTTTTCTCCTCTTCTTCCTTCTCTTTCCTCATTTTTTCCTCATTTTTTTCCTTCTTTTCCCTCTTCCCCCTTCTTCCCCCCTTCTTTCCTTTCTTCCCCCCATGACAGACTATTGTTCCCCAGCTTGTCCGCAGTAGGCAGCGCGTCAGTCTCATAATCTGAAGGTCGTGAGTTCAACCCTCACACGGGGCACAAATTTTAGAGACAGCATTGAATAAAGAGTACACACACTCACCATTTACAGGTACATAATATTAAATAGTAGCATCGACAAGTTAATGTACAGAGGAAATGACCATAAAAGCAGGTGTCTGTCAGCGCTTACTATACAATCCGGTGGTTGCCTACCCATTGTGCATGTGTAGAACACAGACCTTAAGGGGCCCCACACTGAACAGACTGTGTGACAGAGGCTGGGGATCAATGCCACCATTGTGAACACGATACCAGGAAGTTTAAGGCCTTTTTTTCATATACAGTGCCCATGTTAGTGCCAATATGTCTCGTATACGTGCTGGCTACTACTCTTTTCAGACTATGAGACTGACGCGCTGCCTACTGCGGCTGTGGTTGCTCACAAACAAGTGAAATATGGTCCTTTTTTTAACAAAGACATCTACATTGCAGTATGTTAGTGAGAATATCTCTCATATGCGCTCTGACTACTGCACCAACAAAAATTCTTAATTTAACCTTTAGGAGTATGTACACACCTTAAAACTGCTGTGAAAATATGATATGTTAATACGTAGAGAAGATTGAGGCAAGGCATCAGGACTTGTAGAGTTTTCTTGAAGACGTTTCGCTGCTCATCCAAGCAGCTTCATCAGTTCTAACTGTTTGGTGGGGAAACATGGTTTATATGTGGTTGCAGACCTCAGTGGGTGGGTCTGGGTAAAACTAACAAACAATAGCACTAAATGTTTCCATGGTTGCCTGGGCCAGGTGTGTCTAACGACTGGCTAATGACTGTGAGACTGCCGGAGGGGGACTGGTTGACAGCCCTTTGTTCTTGCTGTGAGTATGTGCAAACTTCCTGGGAATGGATGGCATCCCTGCATTGTATGTGGTAGTAAGATGATGTCTGAGGCCACCACCTCTGTTAAGGGAAGGTTTTTCCAGCTTAACATAGATGTTTCCTTGACTCCTCTTTCATACCACCTTTCCTCTCTGTCTAAAATGTGAACATTGTTGTCCTCAAAGGAGTGTCCTTTCTCTTTGAGGTGGAGGTGAACAGCTGAGTCTTGTCCTGAGGAGGTGGCTCTCCTGTGCTGAGCCATTCTTCTGTGGAGTGGTTGTTTAGTTTCTCCAATGTATAGATCAGAGCAATCCTCACTGCACTGGACTGCATATATCACATTGCTGTGTTTCTCCTGGGAATCTTATCCTTCGAGTGAACCAGTCTCTATCTCAGTGTTGTCATCGGTCTGAAATGGACCGGAATGTCATGGTTGTTGAAGATCCTGCAGAGTTTCTCTGATACTCCTGACACCTATGGAATGGAGATGTTCTTTCTCCGCCGGTTGTTGTCCTCCGTCTTCTTGTTGTTGGGGGGGTCTTGTTTTTGTGGCTTTGATGAGTGCCCACTTGGGGTAGCCACAGGTTTGCAAGGCCTTCCTGATGTGGTGTTGCTCCTTCTTCTTCCCCTCTGAGCTGGTTGGTACAGTTTGTGCTCTGTGCTGCAGGGTCCTGATGACTCCCAGTTTGTGTTGCAATGGGTGGTGTGAATCAAACAACAGGTACTGGTCCGTGTGTGTGGGTTTCTTGTATACTTCCACATTGAGGCTCCTGTCCTCCTCAATATGTACTGTGCAGTCCAAGAAGGCCAGATTGTTCTCCCTGATGTCCTCCCGAGTGAACTTGATGTTGTTGTCCACTGCGTTGATGTGTTCTGTGAACCGTTCCACTTCATTGGTCACCCAGATGTCATCCACATATCTAAACCAGTGGGTGGGGGTGGTTTCAGAAAAGGAACTCAAGGCTCTTCTCTCCACTTCTTCCATGTAGAGGTTGGCCACAATAGGAGACACAGGTGATCCCATCGCACAGCCGTGCTTCTGTCTGTAAAAGTTCCCATTGTACTGGAAATAAGTGGTGGTCAGGCAGAGGTCCAGCAGGTCACAGATGTGGTCTGGCATGAGGTTGGTTCTTTCCTTGAGTGTGCTGTCTTGTGTGAGGCACGTCCTTACCGTCTCTGTGGCTTCTGATGTAGGGATGCAGGTGAACAGGGAGGTGACATCAAATGAGGCCATAGTGTCGTCTGGGTCCATTCGGATCTTCTCTACCTTGTTCACAAAGTCCTACCAGTGGTGTCAGGAGTTCAGCCAAGTGCTTAGCCATGTTGTATGTGACTGAGTTTGTGCTGCTGACGATGGGTCTGAGGGGGACTCCTTGTGAGTCTTGGGGAGTCCATACAGGCATGGATTGGCTTCCCCAGGAAGCATACAATGCAGTGATTCCATCCATTCCCAGGAAGTTTGCACATACTCACAGCAAGAACAAAGGGCTGTCAACCAGTCCCCCTCCGACAGTTTCATAGTCGTTAGCCAGTCGTTAGACACACCTGCCAGATCATCACAGGTAGTTATGGAAACATTTAGTGCTATTGTTTTTAAGTTTGACCCAGACCCACCCACTGAGGTCTGTAGCCACATATAAACCATGTTTCCCACCAAACAGTTAGAACTGATGAAGCTGCTTGGATGAGCAGCGAAACGTCTTCAAGAAAACTCTACAAGTCCAGACGCCTTGCCTCAAAGTATATATTCTATTCTATTGTATTGTATTGTATTGTATTCTATTCTATTCTATTCTATTCTATTCTATTCTAGTATGGTCAAGATGTAAAGTGGTCATACTACCACAAAGTCTTGAGCTGCATTCCAGGATGAGGAAAATCTGGTCTGATTTTTTTCACGTCTTTATGAACACACAAATCCAATCCACAATCCTGACTTTCAAATCAAGCACAGATGACCTGTGTTTGAGTCAACTATGAACACTCGGCTGTGCTCGGGCATTTCTTTCTCAGCCTACCCTTCGATAGCTCAGATGGTAGAGCGGAGGACTGTAGTGAGACAATAAAACTGAAATCCTTAGGTCGCTGGTTCAAATCCGGCTCGAAGGAGAGACTTTTAACCCTCGAGAGTTTCATCATAATGTCACATCATTTTTTCACCGATTTTTTTGGCTAAAGGGCCGGTGTGACATATATGTCACAATGATTTTTATCTGATTTGATTTTTTATCTGAAGTGCATTTGTTCAATACATGTGTTTACAACATGTTTATGTAATAAAGGATGTGTTATGTAGTCATTCCAAGCCTTGACTGGTCAAATCTTACCTTTAGCAAGTCGATAGAGCCTTTTTAAAATTTGCTAGCTCTGCGTCTGTAAACACAAAATCACCTACAAACAAACCAGCCTGTTTCCTTAAGGAGCTTTTAATCTTAGTGAAACTGAGGGAAAATCGCTGCATATCAATTTACAATGAATGAATTCCTCGATAATTTGCATCCCTATTCTGACCTGGAAGATTGAGAAGATCGGACCAGTTGTATTTTGTTTTTTGGAATATTTGAATGCTTTTTTTTTGTGGAATACTTGATGTGGCCCAGCCTCACCCAGCCTCGACCCCCATCGCCTTGAGACCCCTGCTGTAGAGCTTTGTTTAAAAAAAAAAAAAAAGAAGACCATATGTCCCAGTTTTTTGGCCTCCTTGGCGCAGTAGGCAGCACGTCAGTCTCATAATCTGAAGGTCGTGAGTTCAACCCTCACACGGGGCACAACTTTTAGAGACAGCATTGAATAAAGAGTACACACACTCACCATTTACAGGTACATAATATTAAATAGTAGCATCGACAAGTTAATGTACAGAGGAAATGACCAAAAAAGCAGGTGTCTGTCAGTGCTTACTATACAATCTGGTGGTTGCCTACCCATTGTGCATGTGTAGAACACAGACCTTAAGGGGCCCCACACTGAACAGACTGTGTGACAGAGGCTGGGGATCAATGCCACCATTGTGAACACAATACCAGGAAGTTTAAGGCCTTTTTTTCATATACAGTGCCCATGTTAGTGCCAATATGTCTCGTATACGTGCTGGCTACTACTCTTTTCAGACTATGAGACTGA
Organism: Parambassis ranga; assembly: GCF_900634625.1. Lineage (NCBI taxonomy): Eukaryota > Metazoa > Chordata > Actinopteri > Ambassidae > Parambassis > Parambassis ranga. Next base: position 3,730,393 of record NW_021144767.1, read on the forward strand.
CGCGCTGCCTACTGCGGCTGTGGTTGCTCACAAACAAGTGAAATATGGTCCTTTTTTTTAACAAAGACATCTACATTGCAGTATGTTAGTGAGAATATCTCTCATATGCGCACTGACTACTGCACCAACAAAAATTCTTAATTTAACCTTTAGGAGTATGTACACACCTTAAAACTGCTGTGAAAATATGATATGTTAATACGTAGAGAAGATTGAAGCAAGGCGTCTGGACTTGTAGAGTTTTCTTGAAGACGTTTCGCTGCTCATCCAAGCAGCTTCATCAGTTCTAACTGTTTGGTGGGGAAACATGGTTTATATGTGGTTGCAGACCTCAGTGGGTGGGTCTGGGTAAAACTCACAAACAATAGCACTAAAGGTTTCCATGGCTGACTGGGCCAGGTGTGTCTAACGACTGGCTAATGACTGTGAGACTGCCGGAGGGGGGCTGGTTGACAGCCCTTTGTTCTTGCTGTGAGTATGTGCAAACTTCCTGGGAATGGATGGCATCCCTGCATTGTATGTGGTAGAAAGATGATGTCTGAGGCTACCACCTCTGTTAAGGGAAGGTTTTTCCAGCTTAACATAGATGCTTCCTTGACTCCTCTTTCAAACCACCTTTCCTCTCTGTCTAAAATGTGAACATTGTTGTCCTCAAAGGAGTGTCCTTTCTCTTTGAGGTGGAGGTGAACAGCTGAGTCTTGTCCTGAGGAGGTGGCTCTCCTGTGCTGAGCCATTCTTCTGTGGAGTGGTTGTTTAGTTTCTCCAATGTATAGATCAGAGCATTCCTCACTGCACTGGACTGCATATATCACATTGCTGTGTTTCTCCCTGGGAATCTTATCCATCGGGTGAACCAGTCTCTGTCTCAGTGTTGTCATCGGTCTGAAATGGACCGAAATGTCATGGTTGTTGAAGATCCTGCAGAGTTTCTCTGATACTCCTGACACCTATGGAATGGAGATGTTCTTTTTCCGCCGGTTGTTGTCCTCCGTCTTCTTGTTGTTGGGGGGGTCTTGTTTTTGTGGCTTTGATGAGTGCCCACTTGGGGTAGCCACAGGTTTGCAGGGCCTTCCTGATGTGGTGTTGCTCCTTCTTCTTCCCCTCTGAGCTGGTTGGTACAGTTTGTGCTCTGTGCTGCAGGGTCCTGATGACTCCCAGTTTGTGTTCCAATGGGTGGTGTGAATCAAACAACAGGTACTGGTCCGTGTGTGGGTTTCTTGTATACTTCCACATTGAGGCTCCTGTCCTCCTCAATATGTACTGTGCAGTCCAAGAAGGCCAGATTGTTCTCCCTGATGTCCTCCCGAGTGAACTTGATGTTGTTGTCCACTGCGTTGATGTGTTCTGTGAACCGTTCCACTTCATTGGTCACCCAGATGTCATCCACATATCTAAACCAGTGGGTGGGGGTGGTTTCAGAAAAGGAACTCAAGGCTCTTCTCTCCACTTCTTCCATGTAGAGGTTGGCCACAATAGGAGACACAGGTGATCCCATCGCACAGCCGTGCTTCTGTCTGTAAAAGTTCCCATTGTACTGGAAATAAGTGGTGGTCAGGCAGAGGTCCAGCAGGTCACAGATGTGGTCTGGCATGAGGTTGGTTCTTTCCTTGAGTGTGCTGTCTTGTGTGAGGCACGTCCTTACCGTCTCTGTGGCTTCTGATGTAGGGATGCAGGTGAACAGGGAGGTGACATCAAATGAGGCCATAGTGTCGTCTGGGTCCATTCGGATCTTCTCTACCTTGTTCACAAAGTCCTACCAGTGGTGTCAGGAGTTCAGCCAAGTGCTTAGCCATGTTGTATGTGACTGAGTTTGTGCTGCTGACGATGGGTCTGAGGGGGACTCCTTGTGAGTCTTGGGGAGTCCATACAGGCATGGATTGGCTTCCCCAGGAAGCATACAATGCAGTGATTCCATCCATTCCCAGGAAGTTTGCACATACTCACAGCAAGAACAAAGGGCTGTCAACCAGTCCCCCTCCGACAGTTTCATAGTCGTTAGCCAGTCGTTAGACACACCTGCCAGATCATCACAGGTAGTTATGGAAACATTTAGTGCAATTGTTTTTAAGTTTGACCCAGACCCACCCACTGAGGTCTGTAGCCACATATTAACCATGTTTCCCACCAAACAGTTAGAACTGATGAAGCTGCTTGGATGAGCAGCGAAACGTCTTCAAGAAAACTCTACAAGTCCAGACGCCTTGCCTCAAAGTATATATTCTATTCTATTCTATTCTATTCTATTCTATTCTATTCTATTCTATTCTAGTATGGTCAAGATGTAAAGTGGTCATACTACCACAAAGTCTTGAGCTGCATTCCAGGATGAGGAAAATCTGGTCTGATTTTTTTCACGTCTTTATGAACACACAAATCCAATCCACAATCCTGACTTTCAAATCAAGCACAGATGACCTGTGTTTGAGTCAACTATGAACACTCGGCTGTGCTCAGGCATTTCTTTCTCATCCCACCCTTCGATAGCTCAGTTGGTAGAATGGAGGACTGTAGTGAGACAATAAAACTGAAATCCTTAGGTCGCTGGTTCAAATCCGGCTCGAAGGAGAGACTTTTAACCCTCGAGAGTTTCATCATAATGTCACATCATTTTTTCACCGATTTTTTTTGGCTAAAGGGCCGGTGTGACATATATATCACAATGATTTTTATCTGATTTGATTTTTTATCTGAAGTGCATTTGTTCAATACATGTGTTTACAACATGTTTATGTAATAAAGGATGTGTTATGTAGTCATTCCAAGCCTTGACTGGTCAAATCTTACCTTTAGCAAGTCGATAGAGCCTTTTTAAAATTTGCTAGCTCTGCGTCTGTAAACACAAAATCACCTACAAACAAACCAGCCTGTTTCCTTAAGGACCCACGGTGACATAGGTGTCACCGGTCCTTTAGGACCCCAATGGTACAGCAAATCAGTCATTAAGGAATATGACATGCAGTTTTTATTTAGTAAACAATGTTTAGCTTTTAATCTTAGTGAAACTGAGGGAAAATCGCTGCATATCAATTTACGATTAATGAATTCCTCGATAATTTGCATCCCTATTCTGACCTGGAAGATTGAGAAGATCGGACCAGTTGTATTTTGGAATATTTGAATGCTTTTTTGTGGAATACTTGATGCGGCCCAGCCTCACCCAGCCTCGACCCCCATCGCCCCCCCCCCAGGTAAGTTGAGTTTGAGACCCCTGCTGTAGATCTTTGTTTAAAAAATGTAGTAGTGCATGCTGTTGTTTACTGAAACTTGGCTAACGGTGCTAACACTGGACTCTAACGTTGCTCTAAATGGATTTCAGTTGGCGAGGACAGACAGGACAGTGGAGTGCGGTCAGGGGAAACAAGGGGGGCTGGTATTGTTTGTTAATGATAGATGGTGTAATCCTGGACACATCACTGTCAAAGAACAGATCTGCAGTAAGGACATTGAGCTGTTAGCCGTTAGCATGAGCGCTGATTGATTAATGATCTACTGTAGTGCTGTGTGAGTCATCAGAGGACACTTCTGTCTTCATTTGAAGCTGGTAGGTACAAACTGCACCACTGCTAGCAGGAGCTCCTTTGTTCTACACCTGGACATCAGCTCACTCATTTTAACAACTGACAGACTCCATTTCTAGAAAGACAGACCATCTGGACAAGACAGGTCTCTGGTTCTCTTCCAGTCAGGTTTACTCACAGAGGAGGTTCCATGGTGTAATGGTTAGCACTCTGGACTCTGAATCCAGCGATCTGAGTTCAAATCTCAGTGGAACCTTTTGTTTGAACAGTTATCCTGGTGTCCTTTCTACACAGTTAAGTCTATGGAGAAGTCCACAGTCGGTTCATTGGTCCAGCTGTAGTCATTAATGGACTGAAGGCCATGAAGGAGGCTGTGGTGCTGAATCCTGCTGCTTGTGCTGGATGATCCAGTTATAACATGGAATCCTCTGCTGCCCATACTGCTATGTCCTGCTAGTACTCATTATTCAGGAAACAAGAACAAGTATTAGGGAGTGCTCTCAAGTGCTCTCTAAGCAAAATAAAATAGCTTTGTTTCTATGGTGACCCCACAGGCTGCAACAAAACACCACTACAGGTGCTGGTCATATAATTAGAATATCATCAGAAGGTTGATTTATTTCAGTAATTCCATTCAAAAAGTGAAAGCTGTATAATGCAAACATTCATTCCACACAGACTGAAATATTTCAAGTGTTTATTTCTTTTAATTTTGATGGTTATAACGGACAACCAATGAAAACCCACATTCAGTATCTCAGCTGGATGGATTAGGATGGATGGATAATGTAGTGGACTCCCACCCAGCAGATCAAGTCCCAGAGGTTACAGCATCATTTATTAGCTGAGTTTCCCCTCAGGGAAGCTGCTGTTTACAAGCTGTTTACAGAGAGAAGCAAGAAAACAACAGTCAGCATCATTGTCCATAAAAACACATGACAATAACATGTGAGACAGAGAGTTTATGATCAGTGCTCCCCCTGCTGGTTAGGACATATGATGACATTTTTAAATGTACCAGTCAAAAGTCACTCAGTGGTTTGTCTTTGTTTTTATGACTTTCTACATTGTAGGTTCATCCTGAAGACATCAGAGCTATGAAGGAACACATGTGGAATGATGTAGTGAACACAAAGTGTTAAACCAAGCAGAATATGTTTGATGTTTGACATTCTTCCAAGCAGCCAGCTTTTGCTTTGATGACATCTTCACACACTCTTTGCATTCTCTCAATCTGAGCTGAACCACCAATGCTGTGCAATGCTGACATCTAGTGGTGGAATCGCAGGTTACAGAATCAGAAATTCCAAACCAAACCCTGGCACAGTCCATCTGACACTTCCAAAAACTATCATTTGAAAAACGCTGGACCGAGAGCAACTGGTGTGCAATGAGGAGGCAAAGGATAAAACGTCCCAGCACATTTCAAACCCAGTTTCACCCTGAGGCAGAGACTGCTTCACCTTAAGGACAAAACACCTGGGAAAGGCAGATCTCAAGGTACTACAATAGTCAGAATGATTCATCATGTGGTGACCAGATGAAAAATCTCATCTCTGGCTGTCCACATCAGTGTCAGTGAAGATTTCAGATTGTTTATTAAGTGTTCATCCTTGAGCTTTTCCAAACTTGTTGTGGACAGCACACTTTTCATGTCAGGATGGCCGAGCGGTCCAAGGCGCTGCCTTCAGGTCGCAGTCTCCACTGGAGGTGTGGGTTCAAATCCCACTCCTGACAGTTCTGTTTATTTCCTCTGGAGGGAAAATAAATAATCATTTAAATAATTTATCCTCTGGAGGGGAAATAAGTAATCATTTAAGACATTGACTGACTTAGATTCTAACCCAGACCACAGAAGCCAATTGGATGATTTCATCTGATATGATGAAACATTACACCAAACCTACAGGGGTTCTTCCTGTTTTTTCTTGCCACTGTTGCCCTTAAGGAGGTTCAGTCTCTGGCTCTGATTGGATGACGTCACAGGCTGCTGTCAGGTTAGGGATTTAAGTCCGGAATTTTGTCTACCATTCTGGAATCCTGTCTACCATTCTGGCATGGATGGATGTCTATTCTGGTATGCTGCCGCTCGTTCCAGATTTCTGCCTTTCAATCTGGAATGCTTTTCATTCCAGAATGCTGTCTTGCTGACTTTTGTCCCGGAATGTTGCCTTCCATGTTGGAATGCTGACTTCCATGAAGTCACAGGCCGCTGTCGGGTTAGGGGTTTAATTCCGGAATTTTGTCTACCATTCCGGAATCCTGCCTATTATTCTGGAGTGGGTGGATGTCTATTATGGTATGCTGCCACTCATTCTAGATTTCTGCCTTTCATTTGGGAATACTTTCTTTTATTCTGGAATGCTTTTCATTCCAGAATGCTGTCTTGCTGACTTCTGTTACGGAATACTGACCTCTGTTCCAGAATACTGACTGTTATTCGGGAATTCTGCCTATCCTTCCGAAATACTGATGTCTATTCTGGTATGCTGCCACTTATTCTAGATTTCTGCCTTTCATTGCGGAATTTTGACTTTCATTCCGGAATGCTGTCTTTCATTCTGCAAATGTGCTCTTCATTCTGTTATGCCGATGTTTGTCCCGGAATGTTGCCTTCCATTCTGGAATGGTAACTTCCATTCCAGAATACTGGACCTCATCTCAAGGCATCACAATAGAATGATTCATGTGGTGCTTGTAGCCTGTCTACCCCAATGTGAACAATGACTGACACTTCTTCTTAAACTCAAGGTCCATTTATCTTAAGGCATGCACATTGTTTCACATAAAGATAATAAACTTTAAATAGAAGACAGAAAACTTACCAACAGTAGTTTCAAGCAGAGGCGGATGGCAGGTAGGACAGAGGCTGATCTCCTGCGCATGCTCTTGCTCTGCTAGTTGAACTCATTCGGTTTGAGAGGGCCACGGGAGTCAAAGCAAATATACACTCAACAAAAATATAAACGCAACACTTTTGTTTTTGCTCCCATGTTTCATGAGATGGACTTGAAGATCTAAACTTCATTCCAGATACACAATATTACCATTCCTCTCAAACATTGTTCACAAATCTGTCTAAATGTGTGATAGTGAGCACTTCTGCTTTGCTGAGATAATCCATCCCACCTCACAGGTGTGCCACATCAAGATGCTGATCTGACATCATGATTAGTGCACAGGTGTACCTCAAACTGCCCACAATAAAAGGCCACCCTGAAATGTGCAGTTTTGTCTCACAGCAAAATGCCACAGATGCCACAAGCATTGAGGGAGCGTGCAATTGGCATGCTGACAGCAGGAATGTCAACCAGATCTGTTGCTCGTGCATTGAATGTTCATTTCTCCACCATAAGCCGTCTCCAAAGGCGTTTCAGAGAATATGGCAGTACATCCAACCGGCCCTCACAACCGCAGACCACGAGTAACCACACCAGCCCAGGACCTCCACATCCAGCAGGTTCACCTCCGAGATCGTCTGAGACCAGCCACTCAGACAGCTGCTGAAACAATTGGTTTGCATAACCAAACAATTTCTGCTCAAACTGTCAGAAACCGTCTCAGGGAAGCTCAACTGCATGCTCGTCGTCCTCATCGGGGTCTTAACCTGACTCCAGATCGTCGCCGTAACAGACTTGAGTGGGCAAATGCTCACATTCGATGGCGTCTAGCACGTTGGAGAGGTGTTCTCTTCACGGATGAATCTCGGTTTACATTGTTCAGGGCAGATGGCAGACAGCGTGTGTGGTGTCGTGTGGGTGAGCGCTTTGCTGATGTCAATGTTGTGGATCGAGTAGCCCATGGTGGTGGTGGGGTCATGGTATGGGCAGGCATCTGTTATGGACGAAGAACACAGGTGCATTTTATTGATGGCATTTTGAATGCACAGAGATACCGTGATGAGATCCTGAGGCCCATTGTTGTGCCATACATCCATGAACATCACCTCATGTTTCAGCAAGATAATGCACGGCCCCATGTTGCAAGGATCTGTACACAATTCTTGGAAGCTGAAAATGTCCCAGTTCTTGCATGGCCAGCATACTCACCGGACATGTCACCCATTGAACATGTTTGGGATGTGCTTGACCGGCGTATACGACAGCGTGCACCAGTTCCCACTAATATCCAGCAACTTCGCACAGCCATTGAAGAGGAGTGGACCAACATTCCACAGGCCACAATAGACAATCTGATAAACTCTATGCGAAGAAGATGTGTTGCACTGCATGAGGCAAATGGTGGTCACACCAGATACTGACTGGTTCTGAGTCCCCAGACCGCCAATAAAGCAGAAACAAAATGCACATTTCAGGGTGGCCTTTTATTGTGGGCAGTTTAAGGTACACCTGTGCACTAATCATGATGTCAGATCAGCATCTTGATGTGGCACACCTGTGAGGTGGGATGGATTATCTCAGCAAAGCAGAAGTGCTCACTATCACACATTTAGACAGATTTGTGAACAATGTTTGAGAGGAATGGTAATATTGTGTATCTGGAATGAAGTTTAGATCTTCAAGTCCATCTCATGAAACATGGGAGCAAAAACAAAAGTGTTGCGTTTATATTTTTGTTGAGTGTATATTTATGTTACATCTGCTAAACATATTTGGGTATTGTTGGAATGAATAACATTTTCATAAGACAAACAAAATAATAATGTTTCACCTCTAAGAGGGGCTTGAATCAGTTTTTAAACACAGAGCACGATCACGTGCCCTGGAGCCCCCTGCCACCCAGAAGTCGGCGAACAGTGTTGGGCTGGATGCCCGTTGATGAGGCATGGAGGTGGTGGAGTGGGTGTACAAGCAATAGGGCGTACAAAGTGGACAACAGGGACTTAAACCTGGACCCTCAGATTAAAAGTCTGATGCTTCTAATACTTCACTAGTACACTTCATGTAGTGCAGTGAGTCCTGATTGACTTGCGATTGACCCTTTATACACTGAAAAAACGAACTCTAAAATTTACTAAATTACCTGTAACATTTTCTACTTAATAATATTAAAATCAAGAGAATACTAGAATTTCCTAAGTAAAAACATAAATATTGACTCATTTTTATCATGTAACAATCGAACTGTATGAAAAGAGTACGTTTTATTGTGTATTTGTGTATAGAATGACTGCACATATACCATAAATATTGAGTAATCTTTAATCCAGAAGTGTAGTTTGAATCCGAGCATGCTCAGTTGAACGACATTGTAACGGACACGCACACTTGTTTGGTTGTGGTGGAGGAGCTGCGCGGCTGGATATACTCACGTGTAATGTAAGTATTTCTGTTTTACAGTTGTGACTGTAGAATACGTTAGTATGTACTGTGCTTATTGTGGAAAATAATCTTCTGGTCAGATCAACCAGAGGCATTTTGGCAGCGACAGTTCTCATGAGTTTAAAACATATGCAGCCTAGGTTGACAACTAGCTAGGTGCACACGGTGAGCTTGAAACACACTGAGTCCTTAATATTTCTTTTTAATATTGCGCAGCGAGCAATATGTTAAAGCTAGTTTGCACATAATCAAGTATCATTACGTAGTGTGGCAACCGAGCCACATCGCACCGCTGCGACAGCGAGTGTGGTACAGCCCGTGTTGTGGACGTTATGTGCGGTCACTGGAAGGCGCCCAAGGTATGACTAGCCCCGTCCACACTGAGACTGCACAGTAAAACATGTCAGTGAGAAGCATAAAGATTAGTACTGCAGATTAAAACGAAGGAGCCAACGTGTTAAAAAACTACTACGTTACGTTATTGCCTCTGACAATAACGTGCCACCCCACCCCATGCGCACCAGCTCTGTTGACGTGATTAAGTATCACTTGAATGTTAGCACAAGCTAGCTGCTAGCCAAAAGAATTTGGTCTTATGAATAGTATTAAAAAAAATATTAATTAATTTTTAAACTTGTAATTAATTTGATTTTTTTTCAAATCTATTGACAGCACTAATTTAATCTGTAATCTGTGTTTGTGTCAACAGAGAACTGAATAGCACCCTTTTGTAAAACATTGTCATTCAGGTAGGTGGAAATCGGCTTGTGTTTGTAATATTGTTAAAACACACATGTGGTGTTTGTTCATTTACAGGATGATGTCTTTTCTAACACAAGCCCAGGCAGTGGACAGCTGAGGTCTTGGGAGGACAGGCTGACTGGTTTCTGGTGTCTGCAGTGGTCTTACTGATCTTTGCAAATGTATGCTCTTCTCTTCACATTTGACAGTTCATGGCATATAAATAATGGTTTAGTATTGACACAAACGTCTGTTCACAGCCCCAGAGGATCGAGATGAGACATGACTCTGCTCTCTGGGACCTCAGACTGTACCCTGGTGTAAAAGAAGAGGAACTTTTTAAAGATTGCCTGGTAAGTAAAGTGTTTAATGTTCCCAAACTGTCAGACATGATTTTCAAAAGCTGTTTTATTTTGGGTGCAAGTACAATCTTAGTTACATAGAAATCTTCTAATCTCATCACTGTCCAGCTGTTTGCAATTTTTCCCCAACTCTTTGTAATAGCTGTATTAACATTTTTCCACACGTATCTTTTGTAATGTGCAAGAGATCTGCATCCTTGATCCACACACCCTCCAATGGTGTTGTGTATCAAGATGTTCTGTTTTTATAGGGCCAGCTCATTGGAAAATAATTTTGACTTTGTTTAGTGTGATCTAATCGTTATTCAATGATGCATGGATGGTTCCTGTCTGAAGTTCTATTTTTAAATGTATGCATTTTAATTTGTGTTGTACATTGTATGCAGGTGGGCTGCTGGGTGGAAGACATGGAACACATCCTGAAGATCTTCATGTACCATGAAGCGGAAGGAGAGGATCCAGTGGAGGCCTCCATCCTTCTTGAAGGTAGGGGTGTAGTGGCGTGCATGTGTGCTCCTCATTGGGACTTATTTAAGCACTTAAGGTTGCCTACGCTCAACCACTCCCCTACACATTTGAAGTCTTGCAGAACTGTCTTTAAGCAAGGTACTAATAGACTTATGTATTGTTACTGTTTTCAATCAGATATGTCTCATGTCATACACACCATTTCATACTTTTATGCTGAGGTCAAAACCAGTGACAATTTCTTATTTTTGGTAACTTTATGTTATTACAAGGAAACTGAAACATCAGCAGCCTTCAGTACCATTGTCCTTTTTCTATGACCGGTCTAAATCAGTGGGTAAATGTTTTATAAATTGATATAAGTCATGCCACTGTGGCCACTGTTACAATTATGGATGCTTAGATCTAATTGTTCAACACAAAAGTTTGGCCGTGTTTGTGTGTTGTGATTTGTCATTTACATTTATCAAATTCCTGCATCATTTTTTAATTACAGTGAGTAGAATTTGTAATTAATAAAATAAGAGAGAAAGAAATAAATTCTACTTAGTTCTTTCATAACTAGAAGGTAAAATTTACTTACGGTTTTGATTAGATTAATCAAATAAATAATACGCAATTTTTTGAATAAAAATAACATATCAACTTAAATGCAATTACGTAACATTTACTTAATATCTTCACAAAAGTAGGTTCTAAACTTACCAGTACTTATTATTGCAGCATTAAAATGTACTTGCAGATTTTTTTTAGTAAATCTTACAAGTCATTTCTTTCAGTGTAAAGACCATTTTTTGCTATTAAGATTAAACAAAGTAAATGGGGCATTGTTTTGTCATTGCAGAAGATGTACCACATTGTCGTTTTGACAACACGGCAGAGGTAGAGGTGGTGCCCAGTTCGTGGATTAAGGATGGGGTCTGTTGGCAGGCCTCCATACAGGGCAGACGGTATCAACAAAGCTGTCAAAAACATGGAGGAGCCCCATAACACCTGGGATACATATAATGCCGGAGTGTTTTACACAGCAAGTATGTATAACTCATAATAATAAACCAACGGTTATAAATCAGCAACATAATACTGAAGTTGAACTCCATTTTAAACAGATGATTACCATGAATCTGATCTGCAGTCAGAGGCAGAAGACGTCTCTGGCAGGCCAGTGAAAAGAAAGATTGTTTTGTTTAAATTTGTTGTGCATATTTTATGAGCAACAGTTTCCTTTGGTTAAATTAATAACTTATTCATTTCTTTAAATACATCTACATTTTTTGGATTCCTCAAAATGTATGAATTGAAGCCTTCCAAACCTGAGGGACACATACAATCAATTACTCTGCTAAATCAATGTCACAGCTGCTTTTCATTAAACATGATTATGTAAACTTTGTCTTTGTTTCATTTTTTGTATCCAAAGACCAAGCAGACAAATAATTGAAGAAGATAGTGAAGAGGAAATGGTTACTCCTAAAAGGAGACCTCTTCCCAAACCTCCCACTATTCAGAAGCCCCTTCAGCGGTACCGGGTGAGTGGAGGGTGTACGATCCTACCAAATGGTGGATCCTCCACTGACATCCCTGAATACCAGGTAAAGTTTAAATTCCACAATTCTTAGACTCATGTCATTCTTAAACTTTTATCCATATTTATTACTTTGTAACAAATAATTGATACTTACGCTAAATGTTTTTATTATTCCAGTTTTAGTTGTAATAATAACATAATAAAGCAACTTAGTGTTTATGGTCACTTGTAAGCAGCCAAAACATGATTTTATATGAAAAGGAATATCAGTTGTCAGAGTTTAAAACCAATCAGATAAAAGGATTTATATCATGACTTGTATATTTGACTCTTAGCATGGCAGTTCTCTGGGATCTTCAATACGCCACATTTCCCAGAAGCACACATTGACAGGGAGCTGATGGCAGGGCGATTGAGGCAGATAGGCCAGGGAAATGTGAGAGAGCTGTCAGGGCCACTACAGCAGCAGGGCCAGTCTGTCACAGAGGTAGATGCACCATCCATCTCATGTGCGGAGCACCTCAAAACTTCCACCGTGTGTAGTGGAATGTGTGGATGTAAGAATTATTGAAATACATAGGAGGTTTCACTCAATGGATCAGTCAATAAATATATAAATAAATACACATACATACATGAACAAACCTATGACTCGTGGCTTATGTGTTTTGTTTGTTTCTGTCTGATATGTTTCAGCTGTTCTGCATGACATACTAGTGAAGCAGGAGATCATAATGGAGCAGCAGAAAAACATAGTGCCCATTTCCCTCTGCAGAATGTGGAGGCCTTAATGGCCCTGGAGAGGGAAATGGACACCTGTCCACAAATACAGACCGAATTGGTGAGTTACGTTTGAGCTCTTTAAGGTGAAGTAATGCAATAATGTGTGATTTCAAAATAATTCTAGTAATTTTCCATTGCTCTCCTTAGGCTATACCCTTGGATTGGTTGGGGGTGCCAGCCTCAAAGACACAGTTTTTCAAATTTTAAAGAGGGCCATGAAAAATGACCTTGCCAAAATGGTCAGCTGGAGGGGGGTTAATGGCAAGACTGCATTTGAAAAACTTCAGCTGAAAGCTGTTATCATTGGTGAGTTTCATCACTGTAATAGTTTCACTGCTGCCCGGCACTCTGCTCTTCCTGATGCTCTTTCTTTTTTGAAGCCCCCCTATACCAAATTCTCTTTCTGACTGAAATCTGATTCTAGGTATTCCTAGTCCTAGTTGTTGTGGTCAAGTCATTTTCCAGAATACACTTGTCTCGTCTTTCAAACGCTGAAAAATGACATACTGTTACTGTCACATACTGTTTATTGTCAGGGTTTTGTGAGGAGAGGACACAGTTGCAGAGAGCAGAGCAGTTTCAAAATTAAAAGCAGTCTTTTATTTAACGCCAGGAGGGCAAACTAAAACTCACACTTGACGTGGAAAAGCCACTACAGGGCAAAAACAAACCTAAATCAAAACATGGCAAACAAAAGGCATGGCATGGCATGGCATAACCTGGTCACATGGCTGTAGCATGGCAAGGCAGAGACGAAGACAAGGCTAAAACACAATCCCCTTGGGTGACGACAAGACAAACTGGCAGAGAGTGCAGGGAAGACAAAGACTAAATACACAGGGACCAGGGAAGACAACGAGACACAGGTGACACACATGAGGGCAGGGCAGGTAATCAACGAGGAGGGAAAACACAGGAAGCAAAACTCAAGACAATACACAGGGAGGACAGGACTACCAAAGTAAAACAGGAAACACAAGACAAGACTAGACACTGACACAAACCCAGGGAAACAAAACACCAGGACTACAGGAAAATAACAATAACTAAACGCAGATCAAGCTAAAAACCCAAAACAAGGAAAACCAAAACCATAAATAAACACCAGGTCGTGACATTTATAGCTCAAAGAAGCATGGAGTTGTAAAATACATCTTCAAAGATTATAGTCACTGTTGCATAAAGAATATGAATTTAAAAAAGATTTGATTACCTTTTATTCCTAATATTTTTAGGGGTCCCAATAGTTGTGGCATGTTTTGTTAAAATATTTTTTCCCTTACAGTGCATTTTTCTCCCCAAATTAATTTGCTTACCTTGAATGATATAATTATATTTAAATTGTGGGACTAAGATAAACTCAGAAGATATTTTGCTAGTATCTGGGAGAATATTTAACACTGTAGGTTCATTACTGTATTATTACTGAACCCTAGGTCCATTGTCCTAGTTGGTCTGTGAACATTTCTAGGACACTTTATCAGTAGTGCACCTCAAGATCACCAGTGTTTCAGGCGTTTAGTACACACTTACACCCTTATGTTTACTTCCACTTTTCATCTTTTTTAAAAAAGTGTGCCGCTAATTCAGGATGGTGTTGTAGCTACTTATATAACAAATTGAGTCATTCAGTTTGTTTTGTCTTTGTCTGTGTGTTGTCACTTTCAGATGTTGTGAGAAGAAACCCCACCTGCGCTGCTGCCACGGATGCAGACATCACAGCAGCAGTTAGGCGCTGGTTTTACTGGGCTAGGGATAGGGAGGGAGGGAGGGAAGAAAGGATGCAGTCTACTCAGAGTGAGGTTTAAAAAAGTGCTGAAGCGTAAACAAACAAATCTTCCAGCTGATAGAGAACTATAATGTTCCTATGGAGATGCTGGGGATTGAACCCAGGACCTCATACATGCAAAGCATGCGCTCTGCCACTGAGCTACATCCCCCATGTTTGATGCACCAACAGCAACTTGTCTTAAGATATCTCCACTCAGAATATGATGTGTATTTCTTAGATCAGCACGGCTCCAGTGACAGTGAGAGTTGTGTTTTCATTCATCAGCCCTGAGCCCTGAGCTCTGTAGGCCAGAGAAGTCCTCCTGCAGCCTGGACATAAACGGGGTCTGCTCGTACAGTTGATGGCTGTATGCACAGATTTTGAACCAGGTTTACTTGAAGCATAACAACATATTCCCTGTCACTGACATCTGTCGTGTTGGATTGTAAACATGTGTACAAAAATAAAAACACATTCATTTCAGTTTTTATTGGACCAGTGTAATGAATTGGCTCTTTAAGCATCTAGTCTCAAAAAGGTAGTCCCACTCGACCCTATCGAATGCCTTCTCTCCATCCATGGAGAAATCATTACAGAAATCACGAATCACGAGGGATGGTGTAGTCGGCCATGTTGGGAAGACCAGAAAGCACACAGCAGCTCAGCTCGCTGCGGCCGACGTTCATGTCACAGGCCTGAGACCACTCATTCGTCTCACTGTCATAGTACTCAACATTAGAGGTTCTGCCCCCGACAACAAAGAGCCGGTCCTCAACTACTTCAATGCCAAAGTTGCAGCGGGGGGTCATCATGGAGGACACGTTGTGCCAGGTGTTGGTTTGAGGGTTGTAGACCTCAGCGGTCTGCAGACAGCCTGTTCCATCGAAGCCACCAACCTTTGGAGTCAAAGATGAGAAGAAGATGCATCACTTATCAATTCAATAGTCACATAAAAAACTAGCTGCTTTAAAGCGCTGATGAAAGCTGGTCACACATTTCTTTCATGCACTTACTGCATAAACATGGTTGTCGTATGCAATGACTCCTAGTCCTCTACACCGGCTGGTCATGGGAGAGATCAGGGTCCACTGGTTGGTCTCTGGGTTGTAGCACTCTGCTGTTTGCAGGTACTCATTCCCGTCAAATCCACCACATATGTAGATCTGAATACAAAAAGGGGGGGTGGGGGTGGACAATAAGAAATTGTCATTTTTGTTGGATCAAACTGGCAGCAGTGTTTTGTAAACAGATCTTTCTGTTCTCTGGTATGTTCCACTGTGTTCCACCCACCTTGCTGTTGAGTGCTGTGCAGCTGGCGTCGCTCCTCTGCTCATGCATGGGTGCAGTTTGAAGCCACTGGTTGGTTTCTGGCTGGTAGAACTCAGCACTGCTGAGATGTGTGTGCTCACCATAGCCTCCCATGGCGTAGATGCACCCGTTCAACACAGTCACACTCACATAACTGCGGCGATAGTGCATCGGTGCCACCTCTTGCCATGTTCGTGTGCTCAGGTCAAACCTGCACACACTATTCATGGCTTTGGACACCTGGTCAAAGCCACCAACACAGTAGACATACCCACCGAGGTAGGCTGCACCATGACAGGCACGAAGAGGCTCAGAAAGGTTTGTAATGTTCATCCAGTGATTTGCACGTACGTCAAATGCCTCGATTACATTAGTTATACGTCTGCTGCTGCTGCTCCAGCCTCCAATGGCCAATAGGATGGCAGAAGGCAGACGAGGCTGACCGAGGATTCTGTCTTTGCATTCGATGACCTCAGAGACCATGGCCTGGCACCTCAAGTTGTCCATCACCAGCTTATTGGACAGCACATGACTCTGTATGTACTCTGTAGGCATCATGCTCAGCCTGACCTACAACAATACAGAGAAGAAAGAGGATATAACTTAAAAGTCTGTGTCAGAATAAATAAAAACACATAAAAAAATCATGGTTCCTAATAAAGAACATCACAATTAATACAACAAGTAAAACAATAAAATAATGGTCAGTTATTTGAAATGCTATTAGCAACCGGAACAAAGGAGGTCTTCATTCTCTTTGTTCTACATCGTGGCAGTCAGTCAGGATGGACTGAGCCCTCTTTGAAGTCTTATCTTTAATATATTTTTTCATTCCTCTCATTACTCTCCTCCTTTCATCTGTCATAGTATCATTATCAGCTTATTGATTGTCTGAGTTGCATTAACCTGCACACAAAGCTTATGCAAATAGCCAGCATTACATGTATATGTTCCTTATTAGTTTATGTACTTGTACTAATAATAATAAATGATTATAAATGCTTGTGCCAGCGCCCAGCTTTAACAGGAGGTTTAGTAACTTTTGGTTGGTTGTCTTATATTTTATGTTTTGCTCTTTTATAGGTAGGTTGTCACACCACAAATGCTTGGTAAGGTTTTGGAAAAGATGATGATTTGCATAAATTCTCCTCCATTTTCAGAGTCACCCAGAAGACCAGCATGCACATGAGCACAATGCGTCACTCAGGTAATCTGTGTTGCTTTCTATTATCACTCATCAGAATAGATGATATTGCACCTTCTGGCCTATAAAAGGGTAAAGGATGGCTGATAACCCTCTATTGGGCTGAGGTTGGCTTCAGTCACTGTCTTGAAATAGATTAACCTATAAAGTACCTTTGGCAAGAGAAGATCTGTGTTTCCTTCTCGTTCCTGAGGTTCATGTGTGATCCACCGAATGATGGCCTCAAACACAGCTGCCTCCTGTCTCACATTGAGGTTGTCACGGCTGATGATGTCACTGACATCCTGGGCCGAGAGCTGCAGGAACTCTTCACCGAAAGCCACTTCCTCAAAGTGACTGAGGACATAGTGGAAAGCCTTGAGGTGCAGTTCAGGGGCGTGGTAGGTTTTTGTGAACTGCCAGATGCCGATGCAGTTGTCTGGGCAGAGCGTCTTTTCAAAAAAGTTGCAGCATATTTGCACCAGCTTCACTATATTGAGATAATCAGCTGCCATGAAAAGCCTCCGTGCATTGGACTCTGTCATGTTAACAGAGCCGGTGTATGCAAACTCAATGATGAGCTCCATCATGTCTGAGGATAGGTCAGGGATAATGTAGACTTTCTTGTCAGGTTCAGACCAGCGTGTGAAGAGAGCTCTGAAAGACACAGAAAAAGTTCCACAACATTATACACCACTTTGATGCATTTCAGTTTTTAAAATAGATACTAAAATTAGTCACAAGTAACTGGTGGATTTACGGGTAACTTTATTCAACAGTCTAGTTAAAGGTCTAAATCTGCTTGCTGTAACATTATCTAATTCACTTATGACTTCTAAACTATACATCAAGTTTAAGTTTAAGATAAAATAAGTTTGAGCCTATAGAGGGAGAAATCACTATTACAGTAGATGCTTTAATGTCAACATGTCAAACATGTCCTATCATCCAAGTCCCACCTGGGGCCAGCAGATTAACACACACTTGTTCACCGGTTGTTTTTGTCATGTTCAAACATTAAGGACTGCTGCTGCTTTCTTTATGAGGTCAGGCTGACAACATTTTCCCCAGCAGTTGACTAGTCATCACAACAATATCAGCAAACACACTGAAACACTGTGAGCTATAAAAACAAGATTGAATAATCTCCAACACTCACATCATTTTGTCTCCCTATGTAAAGGTTACAAACACATTCATTTAAAATTGAGATAATCACTTCACCTGAAGTAAGGGCTGCAGTTCGCCAAGATGACTTTGTGGATATTAAAGTCAACCTCCTCCACTCTGATGACAGCATCACAGAAAAGCTCCTGGTCAAGGAGATCCTTGTAAACTAATTCCCCGTCTTTTTGAGTCATGTTGACTTTGCAGACTTTATATTTTCTCTGTGTTTGTTGCCTGGCTCCTCTCAGTACGTAACAGAAGTTCAAAGACACACTGTGAATGGAACTCTTGTCATCAAAGCATTTCACATCACCATGGAGACATGTAAACATGTTGACATTTAAAAACTACCCATCATGCATTGCACATGTGTTTTTAGCTGATTAGTTTGATTGCCGTTGCTAGGCAACAATCAAACTATTGTTCTTCACCCTCTTTCTTCTTTCTTATTCTTCCATACGTTTTTTGGCGCAGCGTATCTTCAGCATACATTCACTGATTTCAGCCACATGTCAAAATGTTTATCTCACAACTATATGAATAAAAGACTGGCAGTCTTGTTTCTCCCATCCCAACTCCCTCTCTCTTCTTTCTTGTCCTGCTAATTCTGTTCTTCTCTGCTAAACTTTCTCTTCTTTTTTTCCACGCTATCTGAAACAAAACAAATCCAGATCCAGCTTGTGTATTAGGCCACACCGTCCTTTTCAATCTGTTCTTCTTTTTTTCTTCAAGTGATATAAACCCTTTCAAGTTACATACTTTTCAACAGACCTATAACTATTCAAGTGATATAAAACAAAAAGTCTGTCTACACGATTGTATAACATTAATCCTCAGGAGACCCTCGGGACATTTTGTGCCATTTCATTTTTCATTTTCAAGACATTTTAGGTGTGTTGAAGGTACATAGCTCAAAATTGCCAAAGGATATTAATTTTTAACAAATTTTTGAATTTTAGCCTCGGTTCCTTAAATTAGCCTATAATGGCTGTGCTATGCAAAAACTCACACATTTGTCCCTCGGGACAAAACGTGCCCCATTGAAAACCAGTGAAACTGCCATTTTTGACCCTCCATTTATCTTACAACATAAAACAACATAAAATATGCAGTTCTTTATGTCGAGATATCATTTTAAACTACAGGCTTCCAAATTTTAATTTTTATATTTGTCCACTAGTTGGCGCTATTTTTTCCCATTCAAACCATGTGGCAAAAATTCACAATTTTTATTATTTTCTGCCAGGTGTCTTGCTCCTGAATTTGTAAACTCACTTGATAATGATGTGCGTGTGTGAATGTGAAAGCGCTTTTGTGTGCTGGTTGTAAGCACCTCTGTGTGTGTGTGTGTGTGTGTGTGTGCACGTGTGTGTCCAGCTTCAAAGGTCTTTCCTCTTTCAACAGGTATCAAAAAAACTGGACTTTGTTTTGGTTGTTGCTCAGGTTGTTCATGCAGGTGCACTGCATCTAAGCAGCAGTAGAGCAGCAGGAGTCATTTTGCAGGGGTCATTGGACATGGAAAGACACTACAGCACACAGGAGGCTCTGGAGATAACTATGGACTGTGAGGGTACAAGTCAACAATTTCAACTGGTAAATCTTATATTTAAAAAAGAATACACACTCAACAAATACTGTCCGAACACAAGCCTGTGGCAAAAAACAGCCAATTACATGTCCCCACCACTGATTGACAGAAGAACTGGAAGATCATTTCTTTCGTTAATTGTGTGTGTGTCACAGATCCAGCTTTGTGTTGTGTATTTTTTATCTGATCACAGAGCAGAAGATCAACAGTCACACAATCGATGAAAAGTGTCAGAAGGTTCACATCTTCAATTTTGGTCTTTGATGGACATAAGTACAAAAAGTATGACATGCATGAAATACATCATAGCTGACATTTAGGCAGCTCACGGCTACATCACTCTGAACACGTCCAATCGCAAGTCAGGTGCTGTGGAAGAGACAGAGACACTTTTAGTGTTTTGGCTTCATTTAAATTGAAATGTCGATGGATGGAAACCACCCTCTGCTAGAGAACACTCCTTTATGTTCCTGTCAGGGTCTATGCAGTCCTCTTCTAAGAAGCTGGATAACTCTTTGTGAGAAGCTGCAGGAGGATCCTGGTGATGTTGCTGTGTACAATGTGCATAAGCAGCGTGCTGGCTGGAACAAATGATTAGACTGCAGCTTCTGAGCTCTGTGACAGCTCACCTGTCTGAACAGAGATCCTGATCACTGCTGTCTCCATGCTGGGATGATGAAGGACACCTGTACAGCAGAGTGATGAGTCAATGAGCAGCAGCTGATCAATGAACACAGCTGCACTGCTGCCTGCACTGGTGGGCCAGCTCTCCTCCTGCAGCGTCCTTTCTGTCTGAATGCACTTCTTTCTTCATCAGTCTTACTATATCCCTACAGAAAGAAAAAACAATAGCAGGGTGACCTTGGTGTCAGTGATTTCACGTCTGAAATATTTCAGTGCTCCTGTTAAAGTCTTCTTCATGTCTCAGTCAGTTATAGCTCAGTCCAGGCTTTTATGTGCAGGTGTGGTTGTTAGAAGACACAGAGTGTGTCTGACACTGACACCCTCACTGACAAACTGTCCGAAGCAGCACTTGTGTGAAATCAGCCTGTCCAGTTAGGATCAACACTGATAGTGAATCAGTTTCAGCTGCTGTTGTGCAAATGGAACAGACAACAGGTGGAAATGAGAGGCAGTTATCAAGACAGCCCCTATAAAGGAGAGGTTCTGCAGGTGCTGACCACAGACCAGTTCTCTGCTCTCATCCTTTCTGCCTGATGTTTGATCACTTTGGCATTTTGTCAGTGCTCTAGCACTGACAGAGACACTCTCAGTCTGTCCACATCAGTGTCAGTGAAGATTGTTTATAAAGTGTTCATTCTGGAGCTGTTCCACATTTGTTGTGGAAAATTACAGTAAACAATGAAATACTGTGAGAAAGTTATGTACTGTGTGATGAATAAGGTCCTTGTATTCTATTACAGTGGATTAAGATTATTGAGGACATCTACTGTGAATCTGTCGCTGTAAGTTACATTCTGTTATTTTTCTGACCAACTAAATGAGGTCAACACTCGTCAGTATCGTACCTAGCTAGCCTCAGTTGTGGAGTAGGCTGTAGAACAGAAGCTCTCCCTCTCAGAATGTCTCACACATGAAAGGTATGTCCGTTTAGTACAGCAACGATTTCAGCATTCATCCTGTAACAATTTGATAAGGTTATTATCATTAGCTACTACCAAGGGGTCGTGCTATTGCAATGTTTTAAGGAAAAACACAAAACCACCAAACACAAGAACACTTTTCAAATATGTATTAACATATGGTCATACACCACACCAATGCAACCCCACCAAATCCCCACACTCAGTCAGTGTTCATTGTCTTTTGCACAGATGCAGTCCGTTTCTGCTCTGTTTATATAAAGAAATCAAAAATGGGTATTCCACCAACTCCAAACGAGAATTCCAAACAATAGCGATCTCCAGCGTCTCTGGGAGAGTAAAAAATGAGAAAAGAAAAACAAGTTCAATCTCACCACGTGGCAGTCCAGGAAGTTATCAACTGAGCTATCCAGCCGACCTGTTTTGAGGTCCAGAGTCGCTCGCCAAACTTCTGCAGAGCGTACCAATATCCTAACCGAATGAATGGATAAACTCCTAGGTTACGGCAGGATTAATCCGATGGATAATCGGTCCAGTCCGTAGATACGTGGAGCTTCCCCTCAGGTAGGCCACAGCCGTTCTCTTGCTGGCGCCTCCAATAATCACTGCTTCCATCGTCGATCGCCATTTTCTCCTCCTGTCGCTTCCGCCTCTCCTCTCTCCTCTCTTTCTGGCCTCTCGCGCCCGCTTTCCCATGAGTCTTTTAAACCCATGGAGGTCGTGTCTAGGCGGCACCTTATCCTTAAAAAAACTCAATTAAACAGACCCAGGTATCTTTTACACATACAATGGACAATCTACATAGCATAACTTACAAACGCTAATGTCACCTCGACTATGCATTTGCTGGTATGCTTGACACATTTACAGTGTCACAGATCCCCCCCCCCCCCCCCCCCAGCCTGAGATACAGGAGGCTGAACCCCATAATAGGGCTTCAGATTAACTACATTCACTGAGTCAATCTTTTTAACTTGGTCATTCCATTGTACTTGATAATTCACAGGCCCTAATTTCTTCATCACAGTTGCTGGTCCTGACCATTTGGGCGCTAGCTTAGATGAGAAATGTTCTGATGCACTGGAGAGAGGATGGGTGCGCACCCAGACCAAGTCTCCCGTCAGGAAATGTGCACCTCTTCTGCGGGCATTATAAAACTTAGCTTGTCTGGTCTGACACCGTCCAACTCTCTGTTTTACTTCTTCATTCATTTTCTGTTGTCTTTCCAAAATGTAGTAGGTTGGCTGCTGAGGTGAAGGTGGTGGGTTGATGAGCCGCTCCAGGGGTCCCTTCTCTTAATTTTCTCCCCAGAGTCAACTCAGCAGGTGACCTACTAGTTGTTTCATGGTAAGCTGCGTTACTGGCAAACCGGAATTCTTTGATCCACTGATCTCAGTTTTTGTGTTGGTTTCCCACGTAGGAGGCGATCATCGTTTTGATATTTCTATTGGCCCTCTCAGTGAGGTTGGCTTGCTGGTGGTGAGTTTATGGGTCACTCCCCAGCTCTTACAGAGGTTAGCCATTTCATGACCAGTGAACTGTGGCCCTCTGTCCGAAACCAGCTCCCGGGGAACTCCAAAACGAGTGAAGATTTCCTCCTTTAAGACGATGCGCCTTGCCATCCTTCAAAGGAAATAATTCCACCCACTTGGTGAAATAGTCTACAATGACCAACAGAAAAACGTTTCCTTTTTTACTTCGAGGAAATGGGCCCATGAGATCCAAACCCAACTTTTCCCATGGCTCTTCCACCGGAGTAGGCTGCATGAACCCAGCAGGTTTTTTATTTTCGGCTTTATAGGCCTGACAGGTACAGCAATGTCTGACGTAATCCCAGATGTCCTTCCTCATTGTGGGCCACCAGGAGACCTCGATCACTCTTACTATGGTTTTCAGCCTCCCTAGGTGCCCACTGAGTGGATGATCATGGAAATATCCCAGAAATGACTTAATCAGCGTCTTTGGTACCACCAACTGGTACTTATCTCCTCCATCCTTCGTAGGGGACCTCCGATGTACCAGTCCTTGTATATTAATGAAACTCACTCTATCCGGTGTACTGAGGGATGTATCTCCTCTAACCTGTGCCTCTCTTATTTCAG
Source organism: Parambassis ranga (assembly GCF_900634625.1). Classification (NCBI taxonomy): domain Eukaryota; kingdom Metazoa; phylum Chordata; class Actinopteri; family Ambassidae; genus Parambassis; species Parambassis ranga. The sequence goes on from NW_021144767.1 coordinate 3,753,798, forward strand.
AGAGGGAGGTAGGTAGGTCTGTGGAGCTGCAGCTGGTTTTCACTGCCACACAGGCCAGACAGGAGGGAGGTGCAGCTGATCTGGACAGAGCGTCAGGCACAATGTTGTGTAGTCCTTTCCGGTACTGTACTTTGAAGTGGAATTGTTGTAACCGTAAAATGCACACTAGCATCAGTGTGTACCTCGGTATAATCAGGTTGTGTTAGGATAGGAGCCTTCATCAGGGCTTCCTTCAGATGCTCGAAACTCTCTTGGCATTCTTTTGACCACACCCACTCTACTCCTTTTCGAGTCAGACGGTTCAGTGGAGCTGCCAGGTCTGCAAAATGGTCAATAAACTTGTGGTACCACCCAACCATCCCCAGAAAGCATTGCAGGGACTTGACATTGGTGGGTGGTGGATAGGCAGTAACTGCCAGTGTCTTTTCAGGATCAACCTGTACTCCTTTTCCTGACACAACATGTCCGACGAATTTCAGTTCTTTTTGGAAAAAGTGACATTTCTTTAGGTTGAGGGACAGGTTGGCCAGGTGGATCTTTTTGAATACATCATTTAAATCCTTTTGGTGCTGCTCCGGAGTCGGGGAGAACACGATGACGTCATCGATGTAAACGCAGCATATTTTCCCTCTCAGCTCTCCCAGAACTTTTTCCATAAGCCTCTGAAACGTGGCTCCTGCGTTCTTTAGTCCAAACGGCATGGCGGTGAACTGAAATAGGCCATCAGGAGTGATGACGGCTGTTTTGACCTTACTATCTTCCTCCATGGCCACCTGCCAGTATCCAGACTTCAAGTCCAGGGTGCTAAAGACAGTAGCCCCGTGCATAGATTCCAAAAGGTCATGGATGAGAGGCATGGGGTAAGCATCAAGGGGTGTCTTAGCGTTGAGCCGACGCTAGTCCACACAAAACCTTAGAGATCCGTCAGGTTTGGGGACCAGGACTACTGGTGCTCCCCAGGCAGACTGAGAGGGTTCAAGTACCCCTTCCGCCAACATTTTTTCCACGTGTTCAGCAATAATTTTCCTTTTATGCGGTGACACTCTATATGCCTTACACCTCACCGGGACCTCATCTGAGGTGAAGATTTTATGTTTCTCCACTGTGGTCCGACCCAGTTTCCCAGTACACACACTAGGCCATGCTCGGAGCAGCTCCACCACCTCCGGTGGGAGCGTTGAGGAGGGCATTATTGCCTCACAGGAGAGAGTTTGGGTCTCAGATCTAGGGGAGGGTACAGCCACATAGAGTCCGGCCTGAAAATATTGTTCACTGGATTTTAAATTACATTCCCCAGGTTGAGACAGGAAAGGATGGAATGTATAACCCCCTGGTCCCTTTACCCCATATGTATGGTCCCCGAGATTGAGAATAGTGGATGTCTTACTCATGAAATCTAAACCCAGAATGAAAGAAAAGGCTAGGTGGTCGTCAGCCATAACATATGTCTCCATAGGATACATTATTCCATGCCAGTCATATATTAGTTGGACCTGTCCTACAGCACCATGTGTTTTCCCATCAGCCAATGCGAAGTTCTGGTTCTGGCATGCCTTAATATATTCTCCCTCCCGGGTCATTTCCAACCACTGACTTTGACGCACTAAAGAATAGGTACTTGGTGTCAATGATGGCACAATGCTGCCTTCCCCTCACTTTTATGGGCACTTGCAGCAAGGACAGTGGCACTTTATTCCCTTGTTTGACAATGGTCACCACGTCAGCTGGTTTTCGAGCGGAAACCTTCTCCTGGGGCATGTTGATGAAGATTCTCAGTCATCCAGGTCATCATACGTAGAGAAGATTGAAGCAAGGCGTCTGGACTTGTAGAGTTTTCTAGAAGACGTTTCGCTGCTCATCCAAGCAGCTTCATCAGTTCTAACTGTTTGGTGGGGAAACATGGTTTATATGTGGTTACAGACCTATGTGGGTGGGTCTGGGTAAAACTTAAAAAAAAACTTACAAACAATAGCACTAAATGTTTCCATACTTACCTGTGATGTTCTGGCTGACTGGGCCAGGTGTGTCTAACGACTGGCTAACGACTATGAAACTGCCGGAGGGGGACTGGTTGACAGCCCTTTGTTCTTACTGTGAGTATGTGCAAACTTCCTGGGAATGGATGGAATCACTGCATTGTTTGTGGTAGAAAGATGATGTCTGAGGCCACCACCTCTGTTAAGGGAAGGTTTTTCCAGCTTAACATAGATGGCTTCCTTGACTCCTCTTTCATACCACCTTTCCTCCCTGTCTAAAATGTGAACGTTGTTGTCCTCAAAGGAGTGTCCTTTGTCTTTGAGGTGGAGGTGAACAGCTGAGTCTTGTCCTGAGGAGGTGGCTCTCCTGTGCTGAGCCATTCTTCTGTGGAGTGGTTGTTTAGTTTCTCCAATGTACAGATCAGAGCATTCCTCACTGCACTGGACTGCATATATCACGTTGCTGTGTTTCTCCCTGGGAATCTTATCCTTCGGGTGAACCAGTCTCTGTCTCAGTGTTGTCATAGGTTTGAAATGGACCGGGATGTCATGGTTGTTGAAGATCCTGCGGAGTTTCTCTGATACTCAATGCAGCTCAATGAGCTGTAAGAGAAAAACAAGGTGAGAGGTGAACTGGTTATAGGAGGGACCACTGTAATGCAAACATGTGATTTGCTGATTCTGGTGTTTTTAGGTTTTGATTTAAATTCCACAAAATCATTTATTTGCATTCAATTATTTTTGATTGTAACCATATATAATTCATACTTCTGTCTGTGTTCTAAGAGTCTTAAAAATATGTGGTTTCCTTTTTATTTACAGTGTGCATGTCATGTGACTTATGAACGTACAGTTTGTGCATATATATAAACAGTTTGATTTCCAGGTTGATGCAGCAACAGCTGCTGCTCTGACACCATTGTTCATGTCTTCCTCTCTCTGCACTGTGTTAACACACCTGAATGCTGCAGAGCATCTTCTTCTTTCCTGCTAAATAAATAATGGCCCTGTGGTCTGGTGGTGTCGGTTCACCTTGGACAGCGATGGACAGGAGGACAGGAAGGTCCGGCTGCTCTCAGCTGGGACCTGTGTGTGTCTGGGTCCACACACACCTGCAGTCTGCCCACAGTTACTGACGTAGCCACTCCGTCACACCCCAGCTGACACATGACCGCACCAGGTGGCTGCTATGACAGATGATGGTTGTCAACGTTCCTCGTTAGTATAGTGGATAGTATCTCTGCCTGTCACGCGGAAGACCGGGGTTCGATTCCCCGACGGGGAGAAAGACTTTTACCAGCAGATAGGATGATACTGACCCTGTACATTGCTGCTGCAATAGAAAACATTTCCCAGTTTGGGATAAATAAAGTATTTGTTCTGTTCTGTTCTGTTCGACTTGTGTCTTGTGAGCTTTAGATTATATTATTTCTTGGGCTCTATGCTCTAAGTGTCTTAAAAATATGTGGTTTCCTTTATTTACAGTGGTGCATGTCATGTGACTTTACTTATGCAACATGTATGATAATGTTCTGTCTCCTCTCATTTCCAGACGTGCAGCCAAAAACATGTGTAGTGATGATATGTGACGGTATCATCATGGTCTCAGAGAGAAGAGCTGAGTGTCTGTTCTGATCTGTGGATGCTTGTGTCTCTTCTCCCCTGTAGTTTCCTGCTTGTTGCTCCGTCACACGCCCTCTGCTGGTGAGCCGCGTCATTACACACAACCGCTCATGTAATGAGGTGAATTTATAACTTTTGACTTTATGTGGAGGAGGGATTGATTTTGGAATGAGGAGGCTGCAGCCTGCGATGGCACCACTAGACCGGCCAATGCAATGACTCTTTTAACTGAGGAACATGTGAGGGGACATATATTCACCTTCACATCTATGCTGTTGTTCAGTAAGTTGTTTTTATGTGTTAACAGACCTATCTGACTTCTGTTAACATCACTGTGACATACACACAGAGGCACTACACTTCACAGACGAGCTTCAGTGGTACAGTGCACATCACATTTGAAACAAGAGCACTTACCACTTTCTAGTTTTCTTTCAGTTTTTGTCATGTCAACAGGCATAGTTGACAATAACATCCTCACCTACAGTGTAATACTCAGAGTTTTTCATGATATCATAACAGGACATACTACATCTCTGTACATTTCTCATCTGTATATCTGCATATCTTATGGTTGCTCTGTACATAGTCTTTATTTCTACTTTATCTATTGTTATGCTGCTCAGGACCTTGTTTTCATGCTGCTGTAATGGAATGGAAGGAATGCTGACAACCAACAAAGGACATCAAGGCATCACTCAACAGAAAGAAGACAGCCTTCTTGAGTGGAGACAGAGAGGAGATGAGGAGGGCCCAGGCAGAGGTGAGGGAGAAGATTGGAGAGGGCAAGGAGAGCTACAGGAGGAAGCTGGAGAGCCAACTTGCCCGGAACAACTTGAGGGAGGTATGGAGTGGCATGCGAACCATCACCGGCCACAATAGGATCTCTGACCAGCTGATGGATGGAGATCTGCAGGAGGCCAACCAGCTGAACCTGTTTTTCAACAGGTTTGATAGTCCACTCCCTGACCACCCTCCCCCTCCCTGTGATGTACCATTAACACCTGTCTATAACAACAATGTACCTCCTCCTCCTCCCCCTCCCCCTAACCATACTAACCAGTTTCACCTCCCCATCAATAACATCACCCTGCCCCCCTTACCCCACCTTCCATTAACAACCCCCCACCCTCCCCCATCAGATCTCTCTCTCTGCTCTTCTGTGTCCACAGTTACCATCACCACAGAAGATGTGAGGAGGGAGTTCAGTCGCCTACGACCGGGAAAAGCTGCAGGACCGGATGGACTCAGCCCCAGAGTACTCAGGGACTGCGCCACACAGCTGTGTGGGGTCTTCCAGCACATCTTCTCCCTGAGTCTGGGCCTGATGACTGTCCCTGCCCTGTGGAAGACAACATGCCTTGTTCCTGTGCCCAAGACCAAACATCCAAGCACACACAGCGACTACAGACCAGTTGCTCTGACTTCACATGTGATGAAGTCTCTGGAGAGGCTGGTCCTGAAACACCTGCGTGCTGTTGTGGAACCATCGCTGGACCCCCTGCAGTTTGCTTACCAGCCCCGTATTGGAGTGGAGGACGCCATCATCTACCTGCTGCACAGAGCACACACCTACTTGGAGGAGGCAGGTAACACTGTTAGAATCATGTTCTTTGATTTTTCCAGTGCGTTTAACACCGTGCAGCCTGCCCTTTTGAAGAGGAAGCTCCTGGACATGCAGGTAGAGACCCCACTGGTCACCTGGATCACTAACTATCTTACAGGTCGACCACAATTTGTGAGGCTGAGGAACACCGTCTCGGACACGATAGTGAGCAGCACGGGGGCACCCCAGGGCACGGTACTGTCTCCATTCCTGTTCACACTCTATACATCGGACTTCAGACACTGCTCACAGTCCTGCCACCTGCAGAAGTTCTCGGATGATTCTGCCATTGTGGGCTGTACCAGCAGAGGTCGGGAGGCGGAGTATATGAGTGTGGTGGACAGCTTCGTGGAGTGGTGCGGACAGAACCACCTGCAACTGAATGTCACAAAGACAAGAGAGCTGGTGGTGGACTTCAGGAAGCACCAGACACTCCCAAACCCGGTCAGCATCAAGGGTACCAACGTGGACATTGTGGACAGCTACAAATACCTGGGTGTCCACATTGACCACAAACTGGACTGGTCCACAAACGCAGAGGCAATATACAGGAAGGGACAGAGTCGCCTGTATCTACTGAGGAGACTCAGGTCCTTTAACGTCTGCCAGACCATGCTGCAGATGTTTTACCACTCGGTGGTCTCCAGCGTCATCTTCTACGCTGTAGTGTGCTGGGGCAGCAGGATGAAGACGGCCGACACCAACAGACTCAACAAGCTCATTAGGAAGGCTGGCTCGGTGCTGGGAGTGGAGCTGGAGTCTGTGGTGGAGGTGACAGAGAGGAGGATACTGAGGAAACTCCTCAGTATTCGTAACAACACGTCTCACCCCCTGCACGACACACTGCTGTCCTACAGGAGCACATTCAGCGGTAGACTGAGACTACCGAGGAGCAGCACAGAACGCCACAGGAGGTCCTTCCTGCCAGTGGCCATCAGACTGTATAACTCCTCCCCTTTCTGTAGGGAGAAGCGCTAGATAATCATGTCAGGCATCACTGTCATTCCCTCCACTGGTCTATATTTATGTTTACTTAGCACCTTACATCTCCATATTTGTATCCATGTATCATATATTGTGCTCATACTGCGTACTGTACTCTTATTTTGGATTATAGTGACACTTATACTCTTATACTCTGTACTTAACTGCATTTAATGTAACTTGATACCTCTGGCACAAGAATTTCCTTCGGGATTAATAAAGTTTTATCTTATCTTATCTCTTATCTTATCTTAGGTCATAGCAGCAGTCACCTGATGAGGTCTTGTATCAGCTGAACTCAATTAAATTGAATTTTCCATCCAATAAATGCAGCAGAAATAGAAACAGTAAGGTGCATAACATTCCTCCAGGACATAAACCTTTGCATTTCAATATACCAAATTAAGTTGGATGAAACCCCCACATCGCTGGGCTCCTGTCTTCAGAACGTGTAAGCTGTCCTCCTATAGGGTTAAAAAACACAAACACACAACACTCATGTTGATCCTGAGCATCACATAAACATGTGAATCTTTCATTAATATTGAAGTTCCTCCTTTGTTCTGGGAAACTTACAGAAGCTTCTTTGAGAAGTGGTTCAGCTGGGCCATGAACTTCAATGCAGCGGCTTTATATTCCAGAAATCTTTGTTCATATCTTTACCAATGTCAAACTAAGAAGAACATGTGCTTTGTGTTGTTCTTCCACTGACTGAAACATGAAAAAAGAGCTGTCACACATGGCTCGTTGGTCTAGGGGTATGATTCTTGCTTTGGGTGCGAGAGGTCCCGGGTTCAAATCCCGGACGAGCCCTCATCTTTGAACTTCAGTAGATAGGATGGCTGCTTCATGTTTACATTTACAGCACATAAGTTCATATTCCAACTTAGTCCCTGTAAACAGCTGTCTGCTCAAACTCTTAGAAGCAATCATTCTAGAACTGCACTGCACTGAGGACCAATGTCCAGGGAGAGCTGAGGAAGAAGTACAGGGGCTGTAAGGCAGGAGTGAAAGTAGAGGCTGCATGTAGACATTTTAAGCCAGTGATCCCCTCGGCAATAATAAGGAATGTCAACTCAGCTGGGCCATGAACTTCAATGCAGCGACTTTGTGGTGATCTGCAAGAAGTCATCATTCACCTTGAAAACAGTAGTAGTACAAAACAGTATTGTTAGTTGTAGTTACTCTCACACAGAATTGAATGGCTATAAAGAAATGTGAGTTTTCATTTTACATTAATTAATTACCAATTAATTAATTACTGTTGACAAGTAAAAATATGATTTAGTCAGTGGCGTAGGAAGCATTAAAAATGTGGGGGGGGGGGACCTTCTGTGGGTGGGTGGTGAAAAAAAGTACATCAGTATTAGGCTTGTGCAAAATCGTATCGTGTGCAATTAATCGTCAGAAAAACTGTAATCGATTAATATTTGCCACTTATCGATTACGGCGATTAGTGCCTCGTCATGATGACGCATTTTTGTGTGCGGCGTAGTCTCACCATCACCCGCGCACATGTGAGCCCACAATAACAATAATGGTGGAAGGCAGTGGTGTTCAGTTAAATAATGCGGAGCAGCACGTTTCTAACATAAGTTCAACGTCTGTCACCATAAGCCCGAGCACGAAGAAAGCGCAACGAGGACACAACACTACACTACAGCTATATATAGTGCCGCGACATGCATTAGGTGAAGCGTGGAGCGTTGGTTGTTGCTATAGTAACTGAATTTTTGCTCGTATCAAATGAATGAACTCCGATCTTTATTTACGGACTCCACAGCAAGATAGGAAACATTACAACAGCGAAGTCTCCTCCAGCAGATATTGGAAAGACTTCCACTCAGCCGAGAATCCGCGGTACGTTTAGTCATTGTGCTGCTTACGACCAAACGAAGCGCTGGAAGAACGTAACGTAGGTTGATTTGCACAGACACACATTTAAATGTGAAATTGTCCGGTTTGTTTATTTGTTTGTTTTTTCTGCTGCTGTTCTACAGTCTGAGTGAAAACATGCACTAGTGTGGGACATATTCCAGTCACAGGTTCATTTGCGCAGACACATGTTTTAACTTTAATAATCACTGATGTGACTTTTCTGAACTTTGTTTGTCTATTTGTCTGTTTAATTTTAATGTTGACATGCTTTGTGACCTTAAGATAAAAACATTTGAAGGACAAAGTTACTTTAAATGTTTGCTTCATTATTATTTTGAAGCAGTTTGTGCCTCAATATTATCAATACTTATTTCCATGGCTGGTTGGTGCCTAATCACCAGCTTAGCCTGTTAGAATGAAGTAGTTAATTTGACTGATGATTTGTCGGTATCATGCTAGAACACTGTGCCAATTTAGAGTCAAAAACATGTAAGTGCAACTGTCATCAATTAATCGTCAAATTAATCGTTATCGGCTAAATGCCACAATTAATCGTGATTAATTTTTTTGCCAATATCGCCCAACCCTAATCAGTATATATAGTAATAATATGAAGTAGTTGAGATTTCCTGTGGATTTTAACAGGTTGTTAAACTATTTTACCTACAGAAGTAAACACTTAATGACTATTTCAGAGACAGATTCAACAAAAACTCGGTGACAAACTAATTACAAGTGAAACAACAGTTTTGTCAAACATACTGGTGCTGCTACACTAACAGCCTCCATATCTGAGGCCTTCTCTCATTTACAGAGACAAAAAACTGGCAAATCCCATAGAAAAATGAACCAAACTGCTTAATGCAGATAATACTGAAACACTAAAAATACTAACTTACAAAAAGATGCATGTCTTTATCTTTATTTGCTTATAAAACTGCTGAATTCACAACAAACCTTGTGGATGTGTTTATAATGATGCCCTGCCTCATCTGCTGCATCAGTGTTTCCCTGTTCATATAATGCTCCACTGTGTCCTGACGGTCCATCACATGTGTTTTATTCTTGCTGATAAGAATAGGAGCAGGTGGCTGTGCACTGGCTCGGCGAGGCTGAAGCTAGCAGGCTAACAGGAGCTAACCTGGCCTCATTACAATATGGGTTAAAGCTGAAAACAACTCTAACTCTCCGTGTCTTTGTTAGAATCTCCTCATGTCCATTGTGTGTGCGGAGGGAGCAGAAAAGGCAACAACATGTCATCAGACAAATAATACCGTCTACTGTAACTGAAAGTAAACAGCAGCTTCCTCCCAACTTTTCTAAGTTTCTTTAACATCAACCTAACGTCACCTGGGGCCATGTGACAAACAGTCAGGCTTCAGCATGAGCTGGACTTTGTGGGATGACACTGACGTTACCTCCTCCAGCGTCGACCAGCACTGACGGTTCTCTTTACGGTGTTTTACGCTCGCTCGAAGAAAGCCACTGGCTTTGTTAGGTCCGTTACTATAGTAACGGTATTGCAGCGCTGTGGTAACCAGGAAAACATGGAGGATGGATTTCAGTGGTGAGGTTATTCTCTTACGAACTTAGTGGAACAGAGTTTTTCACGAGCAATCGAGACAGCGTTAGGTGGAGTTTCCTACTCACTAAATGTGGGGGGGTCCAAACGGGCCGTTTTAAAATGTGGGGGGGACACGTCCCCCTCTGATATAATGGTAGCGACGCCTATGGATTTAGTAGTAGCCTAATCCATGTATTAAAGTACATCTGCATGCAGGTGGTCCCCTTACAATAGAACACGTTTATACCTTTTCCTTTTACTAAACAAAGTCATTTCAGCACGTTTACAGGTCTCCCCTGCTCTCTGTCATGTACGGCGCAGTTCCAGCCCGATGCACACCCAGCAGCACAGACACACACGCAGGGGAGCAGGCACCCACCAGCAGACAAAAACGATATAAAAAATAAAATATATCGCGAAAATATGCCGACTGCTTCACTTCAATAAATCACGACTGTATTGTTTCACATTAACTACACTTAAGCACTGGCTGTACCCCTGCATACAAGTGCTGCTTAGGCTAACACAGAGCGTTAGCTCTGGGCTAACGTTAGCCTGTCAGCTACACTACAAAAGTAAAGCAAAGCACCTTTGGATTGCGTTAGCTGGCGGCAAGCTGTGCTCTCAGTGTGTTAAGGATGAATTCAACGTGCCTGTGTAGAAACCTCCAAGTACTAACCGTGTTCACCACTTACCTCTGACAGCTATATGACGCGACCATAGACATTAGCTACAACGAATGCTAACTAATCTTAGCTGCTTGTAGCCTGTCTACCCCAACGTGAACAATGACTGACACTTCTTCTTAAGCTCAAGGTCCATTTATCTTAAGGCATGCACATTGTTTCACATAAAGATAATAAACTTATTGAATAGAAGACAGAAAACTTACCAACAGTAGTTTCAAGCAGAGGCAGATGGCAGACAGAGGCTGATCTCCTGATCTCCTTATTCAGTAGTGAGTTGACATTCCTTATTATTGCCGAGGGGATCGCTGGCTTAAAATGTCTACGTGCAGCCTCTACTTTCACTCCTGCCTTACAGCCCCTGTACTTCTTCCTCAGCTCTCCCTAGACCTTGTGCTGCATTCCGATGTTAGTCCTCAGTGCAAGGACTTCTTCTCTTGAATAAACAATATCAGTTGTAGATTACTTCTAGGAGTTTGAGCAGACTGCTGTTTACAGGGTCTAAGTTGGAATATGAACTTGTTTGGGTTAAAGATAATTGCTATAAATGTAAACATAAGACAGACCTTCAATCTACTGAAGCTGAAAGAAGAGGGCTCGTCCGGGAATTGAACCCGGGTTGTCTCCACTGGAGGACAACCCTGAGACAGAAACTGGTACAGCCAAAGGATGAAACTCCCATGGAGAAACACAGCGATGTGATATATGCAGTCCAATGCAGTGAGAAATGCTCTGATCTGTACATTGGAGAAACTAAACAACCACTCCACAGAAGAATGGCTCAGCACAGGAGAGCCACCTCCTCAGGACAAGACTCAGCTGTTCACCTCCACCTCAAAGAGAAAGGACACTCCTTTGAGGACAACAATGTTCACATTTTAGACAGAGAGGAAAGGTGGTGTGAAAGAGGAGTCAAGGAAGCATCTATGTTAAGCTGGAAAAACCTTCCCTTAACAGAGGTGGTGGCCTCAGACATCATCTTTCTACCACACAATGCAGTGATTCCATCCATTCCCAGGAAGTTTGCACATACTCACAGTAAGAACAAAGGGCTGTCAACCAAGCATCGCTGCCCTTGTTGGTTTTAGCAAATCTAACCTGCAGTAATTGCCATGTTTGATGATGTTATGTATTTATTCTTGCTGTAACTCAGCACTGACGCTTATTACTTCTCTGGCGCACAGAGCAGGAAGAGAGTGACAGCCAGCCGATAGTTCCTTACAGGGTCCGCCAGGAGGCCTGCATGATGTGTTTAGCGTCTTATTGCTTCCACAAATTATTAATATTCTCCCTTTTGATGCGTAACTGTCTACAACTTTGCCTGGTGTCAGTGTTTTGCAGCCAGTCACGTCAATACGATAGATAGCGCATGTTGAGTTTAACTGACCGCACGTCCGATGTTCCCTGAAGGCACCATGGCCGAGCTAAGGCCTCAGCCCAGAGCGCGCTCTGCCTCAGCATCATTGTCATGCTGTCAACAGAAACAACAGGTCAACAGCCCTTCACCGTCTCTGATTGGTTCAGACCATGATATGAGCCTGACGTGTGTCTGTTGTTGGACACAGGGAGAGTCACAGAGAATGTATTTCCCTCTAACAGCTGGTCGCACCGGCACGAACTCAGATATTTTTTCCCCATCGGGTGACATTGCAAAGAGGAAAATAAATATTCATGGAACTTTCTGGAGTCAAAGCTTGAATCACAATAAAATTGAATACCTCATGAAATGGGGATTAAGACTTTTCAATACTTTTTAAGTGCCTTCATTTTCCCACAGTTGATTTATCAACTTTTAATACTTTTTAAGACCCCGCGGACACCCTGACTTCAAATGTCACTTTGTATAACAACTTCGTGCAGTGAAACTGAAAGTGTGAAATGTATTTTATTGTGTCAGCCTGAAACCATTCAACCATGTAGTGTGGTCGAACGAGACTACACTAGTGTGCATGTGCATGGAGATCCAAATCCCAAACAATCCATGAACCAATAACACACACCGCAATTCATTTTATTCACCACTAGATGTCCGACTCCAGCACTGTGTCAATGAAGCCTCGAGTAATGAACCTTTTTCTTGAATCAGGTGCCGAAGCTTCAACAAAGCCTTGAAAACCCATCACTAGCTGTAGGTATTATCTGTAGGACACAAGAACCAGATGCTGAATTGACTATACAATGATCGGATTGTGGGTTGGTTAATGTGACTTGAATGTTTAAGGGCTAATGTGTGATGGTGTGTGAGCTCTTACCTTTTGTTGTGGCCAGGGGTGACAGCCAAAAGAGTCCCTCTTGTAACAAGCAGGCATTTATAGTTCCGGACCAGTCCAGTCAGGAAATAGGTGCAGGGGGGGAGGGTATCGTTTGATTGAAGGACAATTATAGTTATGAGTTTTAAACCAGCTTTTAGCTTTTAATAAGAAGGAATTCCATGTACATATGTATTGCATTTGGTGTGAGGTGTATGGTGGGGTAAGTGTAAAATGGAGAGGCAGCAGCTATGTAAGGTAGCCATTTGGAATGAATGTGTGCACTTCCACCTCCTTCTCAAGCCTCCTACTTGCTGCTACACACCAAGCTTTCCGCCCGAACAGGGACTTGAACCCTGGACCCTCAGATTAAAAGTCTGATGCTCTACCGACTGAGCTATCCAGGCTCTACATGTTATTTCAGGGACCAATTCTGTGCGTACAGGTTAACTGAAACAGAGAGCAATCATTAAGGATGAACTTCCTGTGTGTGCAGACCATTGACAGTAAAAACTATGGACAGAGCTTCCGTGACGTCACCCGTTTGTTTCTGAAGAGCCGTTCTGAGGCTCGGTGGGAGGTTCCAGGACGTTGATGACCGCCGCCATGTTGGCAGCGTCATGTCCGCCAAAACTCCAAATATGGACAAAAAGGGGGAGCACGAGCAGGGTTTAGGGGGGCGGGCGATCGTGGAAGCAGGAAACTCACGCTGTGATACGTCAACTGTCTGTCACTCAAAGTGGCAACGCCCATAATTATGCGTAATTTTAAGTCAAAATACCATTGAAACGAGTGAGTTGTAAAAAAATTCACCCCCCCCCCTGTACAATTGACACTAGAAGAGAACCTATCATCTGAGACCAGAGTGGTTTTTTGTACCAGGCTGTAAACATGTTTTTTTTCTGCTGTGAAGTCGGCCATTTTTACATGGGAGTCTATGGGAAATGACTCGCTTTTGGAGCCAGCCCCCAGCAGTTGTGGCGTGAATTACAAGTTTTGACACTTCCGCATGGGCTTCAACTTTGTGGTCCTATACACATAAAGAATACATACTTACATACTTATTACCTTTATTTACCTTTTCTATAAAGCTAAACACAACACTATGAATTTGTGTGGCCCTTTGATGTCTACAGGTGCAGACTAAACAAAACAAAAGGCAAGTGGTCTTGTGTTATGCCTGAAAAGAGAAGAGCTGTCAATAAGAGGGACGGCTTTTGCTTGACACCTTCCCATGCTTTGGTCCAGCAATACTTAAAAAGTCACAAAGCTCAATTAAAGCGTCTCTTGTAAGTGTGTACAAGGAAGAACCAACTTCTAACTTCAAAGCTTCCAGGTCTGATGAATCCATTTTTTTCTAGGTTGTGGGCAGTGTTAGTGTGGTGCAGAACCTTTTCCTGGGAAGAATAGACAATGCTGCTCTCCTGGCACTCAAAGTTGACCTCAGGTTGCAAGCGGGTCTCTCTCTGCACAGTCGGTCAATCACCACAGGCTCTGTCCACTCCGGCTGAAGATGTGAGGGGTTGGATAATGATCAGGGACGTCTATCTGAAACAGCCAGTCCTTGCCACATCCATCCCAGCGGTGCCTCCAAAATGTTATGCCTGAAAAGGGAAGAGCTGTCAATAATAACACTGACACGCGATTCTTCCTGTCTGGCAGCTTTATGCAGAATTCAGCAAAAATAATTATGTACAGAGGTACAAGTGCTGGAAGTACATGAAATGTACATATACACATGTTCGGTTTTATCTTCATCTGTCTTAAACAGGTTAGTCTTCAAAATAATGTGTTCAAATCAGTAAAATAAAGGTTTAGCTGAAAATGCTGCACTAATATAAATAGAATAACATTCCATTCAGAAATAAACAAATGCATTTTCATTTCACAGTCACACATGTAACCAACTTAACCTCATAACTTCATATAAGCGTACTTACTCTCTGGTTATGAGTCTAGCTTTAAGGTAACACAGACAACATGGAATTAGCGTCTGTTAGCAACATGCTAATACATGTTTCTCTCGCTTTGTGAACACTTGTAAAACATAAACAAATCTAACAACACTGTCTGCAGTCACTTAAGATACTAACAGAACTAACAAAAGTGTTTAATCATATAAGGCCACAGTTACAAGAGTTTCTTTACCTGAAAAGGGAAGAGCTGTCAATAATAACACTGACATGCGATTCTTCCTGTCTGGCAGCTTTATGCAGAATGAAGAATCGCCTGTGAGCTCCCCTTTCCTGTCTCTGCAGGCATGAGCAATCGATCAGGACCAGGCCAAGCGAGCCGCAGGCCACAGATCAACCGTTCAGGCAAATCTTCTCTTATCAGTTCACATGAAGCACAATTTTCCCCACAAAACCCACAAATTCTATTTGACAGATTCCAAGAATCAGGTAAAATCAATCCATCACACTTTTCTACTCTCTTTAGATTATAGCTTTAGATTATATTATTTCTTGGGCTCTGTGCTCTAAGTGTCTTAAAAATATGTGGTTTCCTTTATTTACAGTGGTGCATGTCATGTGACTTTACTTATGCAACATGTATGATAATGTTCTGTCTCCTCTCGTTTCCAGACTGTCTGGAGGACACACAGAGTGGACATGGGTCACAGAGTGCTGCTGCTGTTTGTGTCTCTGCAGCATGGGCAGCTGCTCCTGCTCCACTCGTCACCGGCTGATTGTTCACACCTGTGATCAGTCATCAGCCAATCCTGCTGCAGCTTCCATCTAGTATATGTGTCCAATGGAAGCTGAGCAACATGTCAGCTACACACATAGAAACACTACACATAGTTTGTCATATAAATAACATGGATTG
The DNA here is from genome assembly GCF_900634625.1 of Parambassis ranga. Classification (NCBI taxonomy): domain Eukaryota; kingdom Metazoa; phylum Chordata; class Actinopteri; family Ambassidae; genus Parambassis; species Parambassis ranga. The sequence goes on from NW_021144767.1 coordinate 3,769,193, forward strand.
AATCATGTTGTACAGTCAATGGAAACAAAAAGCACTGAGAGTGGTGCTGGTAGTGCAGCAGTGGATGGAGGCTGAAGTGCTGCCACCTAGTGTCAATATTAACTCTAATATTAACTCTTGACTACATATTCCACCTTTAACTCTCTGCCATATATACTGTGCCATGTGTGAAGTGATAATAAAATGTGAATGTGAATTTATTGTAAAGAACTTTACTTATTATCCCTGTTATAAGTGAGCAGTGTGTGTGTGTTTGATGGAGTGTGTAATGTCTGCTCAGTGTTACTGATGCTGCTGTGTGTGATCTGAAAACTGATCAAACTGTGATGTGTCTGATGCTGACAGAAGAATCAGAGGTCAGACAGTCGGATCCTCCTCTGTGACACCTTTAACATCATATCAGAAATCTCTGTCTGCTTCTGGTACATGCAGCTGATCACCAGCAGGGGGCTCACTGCTTTGCTGTCACTCAGGGGGCCTGCTCTGTCTGCCACTGGGATATGATGAGGTGAACTTCAGAGTTTGAATAGATTTCATTTGTCATGTGTTTATGATCATTTTATGAATCAGTTCAAATAAAGGAGACTCACTGAAGTCACAGTTTAGTGTTTTAATACTTATACACACTTATTTTGAAGCTGCTATCAACTTGATGAGTCTTCCTGTTGAAGCACGAGGCAGGACGTGTGTCAGAACATCCATGAACTGAGTAGATTAGGAGGAAAAGCTGATGTGTCACAGCTGCTGGTTGTGTTCTTTAGTGTCTCCATCTTGATGAAATGAGGCGTTTTACTTCCTCCAAGTAGAGTGGACCTGGCTCACAGAGTGCTGCTGCTGTTTCTGTCTCTCTGTGAGCACCATGTTAAACAGCAGGCTCTGAATAGTGACGTCATGATGTCACAGTCACATCAGTCTAATCTCCCAATCGGAGAGAGAGCTGTCATCAACAGCAGGAAGTGCAGGAAGCTCATGGTGTGCAGGCCTCTGATGTGTGGAGGCTGTCGGCTTGTAGCAGCCAACAAGAAGGGAGTTTGTAAAAGTTCTCTGTAACTTTAGATGTGAGGATTCAGAAAGAACTTAGATCAGATATGTGCAGCACTTGTGCAACAGTGACAGCTCTTCTGAAGAAAGCCTGAGGAGCTGAGACCTGGATGAGACACTGATACAGCTTTGCTCTGCTGACAGGAAGGATGAAGGCTGACCACACACACACACACACACACATATAGACACGTGCACACATATAGACGCAACACACACACCAACACACACAATCATACACACACTCTTACAGACATGCACACACATTTATTGTCACACCGGCTCAGAAAGTGTGACAAATTGGGGAGGACAAACACAACCTTAACCGTTTGACCATTTTATTGAAGAAAGAACAGTAGTTGTATACCAACAATTGACAAACAAGGAAATGTGCAAACAAAATACACCGCCATGCCTGCAGCAGGCTGGAGAGAGAGCAGCCCTCCTAGTAGGCCAGACGGGGAGAGAGAGAGTGAAGCAAACAGACTGGGAACTCTTAAACCGTCTCCAGCTCGTCAGCACAGGAGAGCTGCATAAGCTCAGGATCAGCTCCACCCAGCAACCTCCTGCACACACAGGGGAGAGACAGCAGCAACAACACAACACTCCCTGAGAGGCCAACACAGGGCCACAATATAGACACTGACACACACTAACACACAGACACATGCACACAAACATATACAGACACACACACATACACACAATACACTGCTTCAGACACACACACTGCCTGCTTCAACTGTGGAAAGGCTTCCTGTGCGTCAGTGCAACAGGCTGTTGGGCCTTTGCAGGATCCTGCAGGGTCGACCCCAAAGTTCAGACTCACAGTTCATAGCAGGACTGAGCTGGATGCAGTCACAGCTCCTCACTGTGTGCAGCAGCTGGACTGAGCTGAACACTGGACTCAGACAGATTCAACATCCACACGTCAGTCACTGGAAGCCTTCAGAATGCTTCTCTCCTCACTCAGCTTCCAGTCCAGATCCAATACCTTACTGCAGGTAGTGACGGACCTGTCAGCTGTGTGTTAGAAATGCATGAATAAACAGCAGCTTCATGTTGATGCAGGACGTATGAGGGCGGAACACTGATGAGATGAAAAGATTCAGAGGAAAAGGCAGAAAGAGCAGAGCTGACAAGTCACATGACAGATGCACTGACACGCTCTCTAGTCAGCTCCTCCACCAATCAGGCGCTGCCTCGCTGCTCATGCAGCCAATCAGGTTGTAGCAGTACATTTAAAGCTCTCCTCTCTTCACTGTCGGCTCACATATGGCTCGTTGGTCTAGGGGTATGATTCTCGCTTCGTGTGCGAGAGGTCCCGGGTTCCAATCCCTAACCCAAACTGTATTCCATTGGAGACCAACTCCTTGTTGTTGACTCTTTTCAGTTCCTCTCTAACTACCACACAGCTTTACAAAGCTAACAAAGTTCTATTCAGACTCATTCCAATCCAGAGCAGTTGTTCCACAGTAACACCTGCAGGAGGACGTCATCACCCAGTATGTGACCTGCACTGTGAGCTGTAAGGTCTTATACAGACAGGTGTGTGTCTTTCCTCATCAAGTCCAATCAGTATCATCAAAGACAGCTGGACTCAGATGAAGGTGTAGAACCATCTGAAGGACGATCAGAAGAAATGGACGCACCTGAGTTCAATATATGAGAGTCACAGCAAAGGCTCTGATGCTTAGGACCATGTCATATTTCACTTTGTCTTTAATACATCTGCAAACATGTCAACAACTCTGTGTGTTTCTGTCAGTATGGGGAGTTGTGTGGACATTAATGATGAAAATGAACTTCAATGATTTTAGCAAATGGCTGCAATATAACAAAGTGAAACATTTAAGGGGGTCTGAATACTTCCTGCACCCACTGTACACATTAAAAGACAGTGATGATCTGTTCTTATTGTCTAAACAGGAACAGTTGAAGCACAGCTTGCAGCCCCTGTATCTCAGGCTTCTCAGCTTCTCTTCAGATGTTTGGACGTTTCTGCTGGAACCTCTCATTTAATGACTCACATTTAGAACTTCTGACTTTATGTGGAGGAGGGATTGATTTTGGAATGAGGAAGCTGCAGCCTGGGATTCCACCACTAGATGTCAGCATTGCACAGCATTGTGGTTCAGTTCAGATTGAGAGAATGCAAAGAGTGTGTGAAGCTGTCATCAAAGCAAAAGCTGGCTGCTTGGAAGAATGTCAAACATCAAACATATTCTGCTTGGTTTAACACTTTGTGTTCACTGCATCATTCCACATGTGTTCCTTCATAGCTCTGATGTCTTCAGGATGAATCTACAATGTAGAAAGTCATAAAAACAAAGACAAACCACTGAGTGACTTTTGACTGGTACATTTAAAATGTCATCATATGTCCTAACCAGCAGGGGGAGCACTGATCATAAACTCTCTGTCTCACATGTTATTGTCATGTGTTTTTATGGAAGATGATGCTGACTGTTGTTTTCTTGCTTCTCTCTGTAAACAGCTTGTAAACAGCAGCTTCCCTGAGGGGAAACTCAGTTAATAAATGATGCTGTAACCTCTGGGACTTGATCTGCTGGGTGGGAGTCCACTACATTATCCATCCATCCTCATCCATCCAGCTACACCATCCCTCTTAAAATGCAGGCTGGAGGATGCGGGCATCGATCCCGCTACCTCTCGCTTGCGCTTACTGCATCGCGCTAGTCGAGCCAAAGTAAGCCCAAAGTAAGCCCACATTAGCCAATCACGTTCCTTTCCCTGGGCTTACTTTTGACCAATCACGTTCCTTTCCCTGGGCTTACTTTTGACCAACCAATCGCGTTCCTTCACTGTGGCTTACTTTTGACCCTTCCTCGTGAAAACGGTAAGATGAAGTTTACTTCACCTTATTTAATTTACTATAAATCGGCCATTGTCTGTTCAGATACAGTCTGTATCTTAAGAAAACAAAACAGGCAGACATAGCGATATAGCGATTGGACATTATATAGCACACGTTTTCTTCGACGTACCCGTCAACTTCTAAATACCGACCAAAAAATGTCACTACCATTGATCGCTATCGCTATCATGGCCACCCGCTAACAGGCTATACGTGCAATTGTTTCTCTGTAAACTGGTAGATATTGCTCTATTGTTCGTTTTATGTAATGTACACATAACGTACTAATATGCATGTAATACCTTGTAATGGTGTAAACCGCTTTTTGTAGATGTAAAGTAGCCTACATGTAGGCTAATCCAGGAGGTCATTCACTATCTCTATAAACTATAAACGTAGGATATTGATCAGTTCAGAAATTCCAGTTTTAACATTAATATAATAAATCAAAATAGAATACTTTTTACTCTTACAAATTAAGTTATGTTATGATGTTAAAATGGTTTGTTTTCAGGTGGGTGTTTTATTACAATCCCTCCCCTTTAACAACTTACCTCTACAAATATTTAAATAAAGGTACAATACAATAGCTCAATGAAAATAACATGGTTTTGCTTTGTAGGAGACACAGTAGTACACATTATCATAGTAGTGTGAATTACTTTATCAATCCCTGTGGGGAAATGAAGTAGCTTGTTAAATGATCACACTCTAAAAGTACAGGTATCTTTCAGCGGTAATAGTGTTGTTCTGATTTTCATTTCAGAAAATGTATGCTTATCCGGTTTTTAAGCGGCAGTCGGCTACATCACAGCGTCTCCTCATGGCGCCATCAGAGGAGGCGCTGCGAACGCAAAATGTGGAATCTGGAAGGGCCAAACCTGAAGAGGAAGTGCTGGCGGAGGCCAGAACGTTTGTGAGTGTAAACGGTGGAGACCCCAGTGACCAGTTTTTGGTGCTTGCTCACTGCAAGCTCCAGTTTGGGAAGTACCAGGGCCAGAGATTTAGATGGCTCCTGGAAAACTCTCTGGGGTATGCATTGTATTTGATGGACAGCATATCTAAAGAGACGGTGCAGGCAAACCCCCTGTCACAAAATAAGCAGCTGTTCATCCAGTACACATCTCTTATTAGAGAGATGGCAGAGGAACTGGAGAAGTTTAAAAGAAAGCAGCAATCTCAAGCAGAAGCCCGGGAAACTGGAGACCAGGGATGTTTGATGGTAGAGTTTGGAGACTTCAAGGGCCGGTCCATGAAGGACGTCTATGAAGACCAGAGCAAGGAGGCCCAGGCTCTCATCAAGTACCTGATCAAGGCAGATGCCAGGCCCAAAACCAACATGGCTATTTTCAAGACATACGTCTTGAAAAGAAGGGCTTCTGCTGGAGCATGTCAGCCTGCACCTACACCTGCAGCCTCCAGTGCCTCTGCACCTACACCTGCAGCCTCCAGTGCCTCTGCACCTACACCTGCAGCCTCCAGTGCCTCTGCACCTACCCCTGCAGCCTCCAGTGCCTCTGCACCTACACCTGCAGCCTCCAGTGCCTCTGCACCTACCCCTGCAGCCTCCAGTGCCTCTGCAGCCTCCAGTGCCTCTGCACCTACCCCTGCAGCCTCCCACATGTCTGCTCCTTCACCTGCTGCCATCCAAACTGGTGTGTGGAAGACTGGCACTGTGAAAGCACTGTTGGCGCGTGGCAAACATTTGTCTCCTTCACAGCTGGCTAAAAAACTGATGTCACCAGTTAAACCCTGTGAGTGTAACTGCGTAACATGTACTGTATATGTATTCAGTTATCATTATGACAGACTACACAGACTTATCCACTTGCTGTTTCCAGCCCCGATACCGCAGTGCACTCTGCCAACAGAACCCCAGCCAAACATTTGGCACAAAGGCAGCTCTTCCCTACTGGTAAGTAACATCGTACATTGTTTGTCCTTGTGTCTTGTCAACAGTAATAATTTTATTAACCTATTAATAAATGCTAATAACATTTTATATTTGTGCTGCAGGCACTTCTGTTGCCCCTTCTGGAGCGGGTGACTTTGCTGAAGACGATGATGAGGAGCTGGTATCTGCAGTGTCACAATATGAAGCACAGCAGAATACAGGTGTGGCATACGACACAAATGCAAATATTATGAAAATGTTTAGTGAAAACACACTGTGAAGTATTATTTTTGAGGAATAAAAAATCACTGTTTTTTCAAATATTTTTGTTTACAGTACAGGATTATGTCGCATCAAGCTTCAAGCGGGATGCATTCTTTGAGTGCACCTCTTCAAAACCTCAAGGGTATCCAAAGGTGTTGGTGTTTTCATTTGTGTTTCCCGTTGAGAAACAATCATTGGATAACATTTTCACTAACATCACTTGCTTTTCTCACTCACTGTCTAATCCCCTGAACAGGACGGAGGAGATTAATTTTTTTAATGATCACAGTCTGTTTTTCATCACTGCAACTGTGTGCACGCTTCATGTCTGTGGGCATCACTACTTTATACTAAATTCATCACAACTTATTTTCTTTGCTCTATTCCATCTAATCCTTTTCAAATACAGCTCTGGAAAAAATAAGAAACCACAGTGGTCTCTTATTTTTTTATGTCTAACTATTAATTATAATCATAATCTATTAATGCTTGTCCAAATGTATGCTGTGCAGGCAGAATGTGGACTGCGATCAAATACAACAGTCATCCTTATATTATTTTTTTCTGCATTTCTCCTTCAAAAGCTCCAGCCATGGCTCATTCAGAGGCCTGTGTTGGTCCGCCTCTAGTGGTAAAAATACCAGACCCTCCACATCATCAGCCACCTACTGAGCTCCCTCGTCACTGGAAGGATCAGCTTCCACCTTTCCAGCAGGAGTGGATCCGTAAGACCCTCTTCAAGGCCAACCTACACACTGGCAAGCCAGAGCTAGTGCCCCAGCTGAAGCTTTGGTGGCATCCTCCTCAGCCCCCTCTCATTCACAGTCAGCTGCCCACCTCACCTGACCTCTTCTTCTGTCGGCCCCTTTTTTTATGGATGCCGCTGAAGATGTGGCAGTTCCCTCTTGTCTGTGTTCGCCCAGACTGTGGTAAACACAGACTAACAGCGGCAGGACTGTATCGTACTGTGCGCAGGGTCTTAGACATCGACGGGTGGTATGACCTTGCAACAGAGTACTTGGAGTGCAAACGCTGCACAAAAAAGTATCCAGCCTGGTCCGAAGACATCTTAGGACAACTGGATATGGGCCAGTAGTCAGTTTCCCGCTTTATTGACATACAGGTAAGTCATAATTAAGATCAAACATTATTAGGTGCTTTGATTTGTGTTATTGTTTAACCAAAAACTGCATTTGTGTTATTACACTGGTCTTTCATTAGATACTCATGTGACAACCGGGTGGTGAGGATGATGAGGGAGAGGACATTGGGCAACAGTGTGACTCAGCTTCACAAGAAGTTGATGGAGCAACATGGTGAGGCATGGACGCAGCGTGTACTGCAGTACCTCACTGCCTGTGAGCCATTTGCAAAGTCCTCCCTTGTGCAGCCTCCTGTGTTCCTTGAGCCTCCTCCCTTACCTGCCATACCTAAACCTAAGTGGATGTTAGCTGTATACGCCAGGGATGTTCTGGGGCGACTGCATGAGGTCAAGGCCAAAATTACATCTGTCTTTGGGTCTGTGCTCAAGATTGACTCCACTAAAAAGGTATCACAGCATTTTACCTATACAGAATGTTGGCCAGATATAAATATGTTTGCGTGCATAATGAACACTCTGTTTGACCTTTTCCAAATAGGTCACAAAGAAACTCGCTGGGGCTGCTTCAGGGACAGCTGCTTGGTGCACAAATGTGGGAAATGAACACGGCCAAGTCCTTGTCTCTGTGCTCACAGCTGCCGAGGGACATGGATTGGATGCCATGGCAGCTGGCCTGATGAAGCGCTATCGGGAGGCAGGACAGATGCCCCCAAAAGTGATGTATGTGGACAGAGACTGCTGCAGTCAGCATGGCCAGTCTCGTGTTAAGGCCATGTTTTCAGAGTGGGATGACCTCGAAGTGCGCCTTGACATCTGGCATTTTATGCGGCGATTTGCTGCAGGTGTCACAACAGAGGCTCATCCACTCTATGGAGTCTTCATGGCACGTCTGTCCACGTGCATCTTTGAATGGGATCCAGAGGATGTCGCTGCTCTTCGCCGTGCAAAGGAGGGGGAGCTAGCAGCAAAGAAGACCGGCCACCTCTCAGAAAAGGCACTCAGTGCTCGCATTACCCGGAGGGAGTTGGCACTGCACTGCCGCAGGAGGACCAGAGGGATGGAGGAGACCACCAGCCTGATTGGATCACTGATTGATCACTTTGACAGTGTGGATGGGAAGGACACTCTGGGAGTTCCTCTACTGGACCATGATCGGATCCAGCAAATATGGAAAGAACAGCAGAAACATGTACTGTGTATCCAAGACCCAGAGAACTTCCCACTCTACATTAAGAAGGGGACACTGAAGAAAGGTGGTGTGGAGCTGTGCTGCTACAGGTGTGCCCGTGGCTCTACCTCCCTGGAGTCTTTCCACCTCCACTTGAACCGCTTCATCCCAGGTATCCCATATGGATTACAGTGTCTCTTTAAGTATTATAAGCACTGTAACTGTTTCCATTACTTTAAAGTAATGTCACATTCTACAGTAATATTACAGTCCTTTTCTGATGTCAGAACAGATCTTATCTCACAAGAAACTAATTTAATTACTTTTCCTCATTCATTCTGGTTATAATGATGATTTTTCATGTATTTACATAACTCTATTGCATGTAACCTCATAGTACCTCAAATGTAGCACATATCTTGCGCGTGTGTGACCCTTTTTCCTATTTTATTTAACCTTTAGGAACCAGTGCCAGTGATGCACATTTTCAGGCCTATCTCCTTGAAGGCTTGATGGAATGAAGATCGGATGGAAGAGGCTGTAAAAGGAGCCTCTTCCATCCGATCATATGGCAGTGCCCTGCGAGAGGCTGTGGACCAGCTCAGCCGAGTTGTGTTTGGGAAGCCCTGGGATGAGCGCTACCGCCCTCCTGGAGTATACACAGGCAAGAAATACTCATTTAACACTAATATAAATAATTTATTCATCAATCCACATTTTTGTATTTTGAAACATTATCTGTATAACCTTTTATGTTCTGGACAAAATATTAAGAACACTTTCTTTTTTGTTTTTTTCTTGTAGGTGAATTGCTGGGGGTGGAGTATCTGTACAGCCAGACAGGCAAAACATTGACTCCAGTGCTCCAGAACCCTGAAGAGGAGGACAGGTTGGTGGAGCAAATAAATGACGAGGACCTGCAAGATGAGGGATTTCAGGAGGAGATCATGGAGGACATCACAGTATCAGTGCTCTGTGAGGATGACCCCTGCCATGATCTTCAAAAGAGCCCCCCATCTTTGACAACCAGTCCTCAGGCCTCTGCTCCACCCCACCCATCCACGTCCAGTGATGGAGAAGGACAGCATCCTGCCTCTGCCTCCTTAGTGCTGTCACAGCCGTCTGACATCTCTCAGGCTGCACTGGATCCTGGAAGCAGTCCATCCAACGAGCCTCAGGTAAGACATTTTAATGGCCTTTTAACTTTTGGTCAGCTTTTATTGCACATATATTAACATTAATCTGCATTTACTAGGGAGCAGTTATTGGCCCTGATGGTGTCACTGGGTGGGACAAGGTCCAGGAACTGGCTGGTTACCTTGTGGGTCTTCGTGAGGCTTCTTACCTCACTGAGCTGCAGGTGACAGAGGCCTTCCGGCTGTGGGCAGCGCTCCCTGATGGTGACAAACAACGGGTTAACTACCAGCCTCGACTGACACACGGCCGCTTTAAGGCACCAAAGCGATCTGGAGTCACCCCGGGTGTGGAGAGTGTAAAACGGTGTTTGATTGGCCATCCTGGGGGGCCAGCTCAGTGGCCTAGTACCAGCCGCTTAGTTGAGGCCATATGTGTAAAGCTGTGCGCTTTACACAGGTCAACAACCAAAAAGGCTGGAGTGAGCAACCCCAGGTGGTCTAAAATCCTCACCGATTACCACCACATCCGAGATTTGGTGCTTAACAGCACCAGGCTGATGGAGGAAACCACGATCCAGCTCTTTGAGCTAAACCAGCGGACACTCATTCAGTGGTAGGCAGGGTACACTATTTGCCTCAAATGAAGTAAATACTTCTAAACACATAAAATACAAATGATGTATTTTCAGGTTTCAACGGCGGCAGAAGAATCAGGAATTGAGTGTCCTTAATCAGGGGCCTCAATTCCTGTGGCTCAAACCCGGCTTACTGCTCCGAGGGAACCACTGGATGAAGCACCAGTCATATCAGGCCCAAGACACACATTTGTACTTCCACCAAATCAGGAAGGACAGGCTCCTCCTCTGCGGCCTGGTCGCCGGCGCATCAGGGAGCGCCCCATCACACCTGCGCCCACAGTACCTGGTCCCACAGCATCAGAAACTGCACAGCCTGTTTCAGCAGCTGGGTTAGGCACGTTAGTTCTGAACCCAAACATGACTGTGCCAGTGGTGATGGCAGCTTCTGGTACTGCAGCATCCGGTGCAGGCACAGCTCCGCTTCTTCCTGTGTCTGCTGCTCCTCTTCCTACTGTGTCCCGTTTCACTCAGAGGAACAGGCAGCGGCGGGCTCTGGAGGAGGAGAGTGGAGTCCAAAAAAGGAAGTATGTGAGAAGGGTTACCTTCAACACATGCAGCAAATGTGGGCATCCTAAAACAGCAGAGTTTGGCCACAGTAGATATGGTAATGCCACATTTTGCTCGCGTTCATCCAGTGGAATGTCTCTGGATGAGTGGCTGCGCCAGCAAAAACATCCACAGTAAACACTGTACAATGTTTGGCCTGTATATATTGTATATAAGCAATTTTCTTATGTTTAAATCAACAAGCCTGTCTGTCTTTATGCAGTGCTGTTGAATGTTATTGTATAATTGTACATTGTGTAATATTTGACCTAATATTTGACCTGTATATGTTGTATATATTTTCACATGGGTGAATGGGCTGAATAGTATTTTATAGTCCTGTATGCAGTGTGTGTGTGTGTGTATTCACTTGTATTTGTTTTATATTTGTTCTGATAAATCATATAAACATTTAAGATTCACTCTGATCTTTATCAAAGAAGCTCCCACACAAAAACACGTTTGAATGCTCATTGTTCATATTATTAAACCATAAACAGGTAAACATCACAAGTCATTGGATGGGGCATATCATGTTAAAGCCAAAGTAAACACTAAATAAAGTAAAAAACATCTGTTGATATTGTAATATATTTAAACATATCTAAACTAAGCTAAATCAATCATTAATTATTTTACGCACGTTGTGGGTTTTAAACATTCCAACAACTCTATACATTGTCGCACAGACTACGGGTTCGAGTCCAGCCCATAGCAGATGATTTGTTTCATATTTCACTTAAACTCCTTTATAATGAACAGGAATATTGCCTCAATACCGCTACACGAGACGTTTGTCCGCGCACAGCGGGGCTCCACATTTTTCTCAACTTTTTCCCTTGCGTGCGACAGCGAGAAAATCGGACCCCTTCTTTTGCGCAGCGAGCGCTCTACCATTTGAGCTAATCCCCCTTGTACAAAGGGTCAATTGCAAGTCAATCAGGACTCACTACACTACATGAAGTGTACTAGTGAAGTATTGGAAGCATCAGACTTTTGATCTGAGGGTCCAGGGTTCAAGTCCCTGTTTGGGCAGAACACTTTGTACTCCCTCTTGCTTGTACTCCCCTTCCCTCTCTGTTAATGTGCTTGGACAGAGCTCTGTGAACAGCCAGCCTCTTTGTGTCTTGCCCTCCTTGTGCAAGGTGTCAATGGTCGTCTTTTGGGCAACTGTCAAGTCAGCAGTCTTCCTGTGGTTGTGCAGCCTACAGAACTAGACTGAGACCAGATGTAACAAAATAATGTACTTCGCTATTTTTAACATCACAATTTGTTACTGAGTACACTTATTATTTTGAATAATGACCGGCCTTTTCTTAACCAATAAAGATACCAGTTACAAACTGACCAACATAGCTGACATTTGACTGACTGACAGACAGTCCGTCCTATGACAGCCAGGTGCACGGTCACTGAAGGGGACATCTGATTGGACCCTTGGACCTGATATAAAAACCGTGCACCAACCGTGCGAGGGAGAGGGAGAGAGAGGGGGGGAGAGAGGGAGAGAGAGGGAGGGAGGGAGAGAGAGAGAGAGAAAGGGAGGGAGAGAGGGGGGGAGAGACGGAGAGAGATAGAGAGGGAGGGAGAGAGAGAGAGGGAGAGATTATTAAAGTATCTTAAAAAAAAATAAAATAAATAAAATGCCAGGTAGATTGCATGATGCAAATATTTCATGTAAAAATGCACAAAACAAGTTATTGTACAAGTTGGGAGGCTCAGGCATTGTTTTATATCTGTCATGTCAAAGTTTATCCAAAATATTGAGTTGGAGTTATTAGTGTTTGTATTGCAGCAGTTTTAAATGGTGTTTTCCACTTAGGTCCATTAACTCCTATTATAATACTACATTTTAATATCAGAGCCATAACAACATGGAATCATGCATTTCTTAATGTAAGGGTTTCATTTGTGAGGACATGTCAAAGTTCATGATCATAAATTCAGCTTCACATTCTTCATTTCACTGCTTCTAAGACAAAAACATGTTCTGACCTGAAATCACAGTCAGTGATTCAAATGAAAGTGAAACATCATCAACATTTAAAGCACAAAGTTGAAGCTGCTGTCACTTCCACACACTCTGCTTCTACACACAGCACAGACTCACTGAGGAACCAGAACCCAACAACCAGAACCCAGCATGTAGAGGCTGAGTGAATGTGGTGCTGAAGGTGTGGAGGTGGATCAGTGTGTCAGAGGAGACTCTGTAGAAGGACAGAGTGCCAGCAGGACAGTCCACATACACTGCTGCTCTGTGAGAGACAGAGGAGGAGGAGATGGATGTTACTCTGTTATTGTGCCAGACAGAGTAACGACGATCACAGCAGATCAGACTCCAGGACTGATCGTTTCTTCCAAACACGCAGTCATCACTGAGTCCTTTCCTTCTGATTCTTCTGTAACTCACTGATATATGAACCCCTCCTCTCCACTCGACCTCCCAGTAACAGTGACCAGTCAGAACATTTCTACACAGCAGCTGAGGCCACAGGTCAAATCTGTCTGGATGATCAGGATATGGCTGCTTCTCCTCCACATATGTCACCTTCCTGTTGTTGTCAGACAGTTTGAGGTTTGTGTTCACTGAGTTTGTGTCGACTTCAAGTTGACAGAAATCTGATGGAGAGAAAAAGACACAGCTGCAGTTTATCATCTGACACATCTGATGGCTTCATTCTGTCTTTACTGACTGATGTGTTGTTCATTCATACAAAGTTTATCATCAGACTTTTTGTCACTAATGTTTGAATGAACAAACACACAACTATCAGCTTTGTGTTCAAACACAAACTGGATATTTGCAGCAATGTGAGTAAAGACAGACGACACATTTAGAACATGAGAAGAACAGCAGCATCAACTGTATCATTGGATAAAGAGCATCATCCAAAAGCTCCTTCATCAGAGTCTGGAGGAGGATCTGGACTGAAAGACCAGACTCAGACCTCCTGATCTATCCTGATATTGTTCCACTGTTACTATTGTAAATACTTATTCCGCTTCTGTATTATTCTCCTTCTTCTGGACACATTTTCAGCAGAACTAGTCCCACAGCTTTAATGTGAGCGACCTGAAACTTTTACAGGACGTCCGGCTGTACCGGGACACCTGTGCTATGACTTTTCTTTCCGTTCCGACGTACGGTTTTCACGTAAATCGCAAAAAACCAGTGGGCGAACGACATAGACGGTGAATGGGGAGAGAGAGAGAAAAAGGCAAAAGTCACAAAACCAGGAAGCCGAAAACTGAGGGAGCCGTTTCCATGGTAACCTCCACAGGTGCTCTGACTGACTTCTCTGATGACATCAGCAAAGATGGCCGCTCCCATTAAAAATGCATTGGGTTCATTCAAACCAATGTAACTTCACTGTATTGATCCATACAGAGGCAGACACACACACACACACATACACAACCATACAGAAACATACACAACTACACTCGCACACACACACACACACACACACACAGATTTTCAAAATAAAAGCCTCCAAATCATTACACACCTTACTAGGCCTGGTAAACTACACACAAGCCACCCAGAAATATGCAGACACACACTATACACACCTGTCAACACACAGACACACAAACATGGATTTTCAAAATAAAAGACCCTGCACAATAACAGGATATGGCTGACGTGTAGATTTTCAAAATAAAACACTTAAACATGTTTTAACATGCATTAGGGAGTGTCCCCAACCCACCCCCCCCCCCACACACACACACACACTTACACAGACACACACTGATTTTCAAAATAAAAGCCTCTAATTCATTACACAGCTAACTAGCGCTAGCCACCCCTACAAATTATACATCAAATCGACCGGCTCGGTCAGGACTACTACCCTCTGAGGTTTGGTAGTGATCGGATAAACGGTGTTTGAAAAAATCCAGAAAAACTGCGATGGACCCTCCCCACAGGCATCAAATCACTGTCAAAACTTTGAAGGCATGGCGTTTGGGCATGCTTTCACACAGAACCTTCATTCAAAATGTAAAATGTAGATAAACATTAGACCTCTGACATATTGAGTCCCCATGTCTGTGCCACTTTTTGTTTTGACAGGCAAGCCACTTAAGCTGACCTAACCCCCTCATAGGAAATAATGGGAAACTGGTGAGATCCCTGACAAAACCCAGCTAACTTTGGAAGCCTATCAGTCTGGCATGCCTCTACACGGAATATTCATTTCAACTGCAAACTGCTCATAAGGAGTTGGACTTTATCATACTGAGTCCTCATGTTCATGTCTTTTACCAAACTTCATAAAATAGCAGCCAAAGTCACATCCACATCTTTAGGATTCCTCCATTCAGAATGAATGGAGAAGCTTGGGGCCTATTAAACCTTATATAAAACCAATCAGAAACACTGTAAAAGCATGAAATGTCATCAGTGGCATCTTTCACATCTGCCGGTGATCAGGAATGAGGTTTGGTGGTATATAATGGGGCGGACCGGCAGCAGAGTGTGGGTGAGCGTGCATTGGCCCACTCAAAATGTCTTGTGAAATTTTCTAGGTTATATATACAATAGTTATTTCTATTTTCTTTCCTGTTTGGTTCTTCTGTCCTTATGTTCCTTTCTTTGGTTGGGATTGTTGGTGCATTATCATTGAGGGTTTTTCCTGTAGAACAGACCAAAAGTCCAGTTCATATGTTCACTGGGCCGAAGCCTCTGTCATAAAATCAATAATGTCATAATATGCCACCAGTACTGTTGTCCACAGGATGAAATCACACCTTTAAAAATGATTATTATTTATATATATTTAACATTTCACCACAAGATGGCAGCAAACATGGTCAAACTCTCACCACCCTGTTTTGCCAGTGATCTGTGTTTTTTTATTGCCCATTTCTAAAATGGCAAGTGTGAGTAAGAAAAGGAAGGTTGACAGCGAAGGCCGAAGTTTCAGGACAAGTGGAAATGGAAGAAGAATGTGAGGGCAAGACATCTTGCACATTGAAACCTGTGTTGGAGCCAGACCTGCCCCCTTTACTGCAGCTGAGAGCCCAGTCTCTTCCTTCTCATCAGAGGTCCCTCGTTAATCGCGGGGTTACGTTCCAAAAATAACCCGCAAAAGGTGAAATCCGTGAAGTGATGGGCTTTATTTTTTACAGCTATTCTAGATGCTTTAAGGCTGTGAAGCCCTCACTACACACTTTATACTCCTTTCTCTCCTGTTCAAACACTGTCAGAGGTCAAACCTTCATAAAAATAAGTCCAGTGTTACAGAATGAAACCAAAGCAAAAAGCAAAATAAAAGGAAATATAATAAATGAAGATTAAACAATGGTTTGTGAAATGGAAGTTGTGGCGGCTGCACTAAAATGAATGATAAGTTAATGTGGTCTGTTCAGAGCTGTCAGTAAAAGCTTGTTTAACTGGTTTCGGCTGTCCCGCCTAACAAATGAAGAGATTGCTTCCAAAACGCGATAAATCCAGAAAAAAGTGTTTTCTTTCCAAAAAGGGTTTATATGAAACTTCTAGTTTTCCTATAAACCCTCCGCCATGACGGTTGGAAAGCTGCCCCGTGATTGGTTGAATGGAAATGCTGCATTGTGCTGAAAATCAGGGTGTTTGTAGCAGATTGGGAAAAAAGGGAAGAAACGGTGCAGGGAAACATGGCGGATAACGTGTTTTGTTACTAATTGATTAAAAACTTTAAACAGAGACCCCGTGTGAAACTTATTTTTAAGCTGGAACCTAAAACTCCTGCTGGGGAGTAATAAACTCCAGTAAACACCAAAGAAATCCAACCGCTGAGGCTGCGCTACAACAGCTCTGATGGACTGATAGAACACTGACTCATGCACAATAACATGAGGAAAGACTGAGTCAAACTTACACTTCCTCAGCCCAGGTTTTAACCTCTGCTCTCCACCATGCTCCACCCTGCAGGAAGAAACACAGTCAGAATGATTTTCTAACCAACATGAGTCCAAACTGCTGATCAACATGAAGCAGAGTTCCTCAGTTTGTCAGAGACACACAAACAGACTGAAACTCATCTGTGTCGACTCCAGAAGAGTCTCTCCTGATCTGCTCTGTGTTTATTCATGTCCTCCATTCTGTGAAATATTGCTCTCTGTCAGTGCTTTACTGTAAAATCCTCTTCATGCAGCAACAGTGTAGGTTTGATCTCAGCATTGTGCATTTATCCAAAGCAGCAAACAAGCCACACTGTCTCTGACTGTTTGTTCCTTTCACTCTATATGCAAACACAAGCCTGGTTCACATGTGTCATGGATGGAAGAGTTTCTGACACACTTCAAATAAATACATTCACTCATGTCTGTGTGTAGTTTTTACAGTGATAATATTGTAGTGTCTCCCTGCTCTCTGTCTCTGACTGAAGGAACTCCTCCTTCTACCATTGTGTTGTTGTCTCCTCTGAAGCTTCACATATGGATTGTTTCAGGAACATTTGTTTGTGGAAATAATTCAGTGGTTCTTACAGCTGAGGACATTAATAAGTAGGGCATCATTGTGTATTTGATCTGCACTAAGTGTGACTGAAAATCAGTCTGTTTGTATTTTGACATGAAGAACGTGTATAAAGAAAAGTGAAGTTAACATGATGGACACTTAATGATGGAGGAAGATGAACATCAGGGATCAGTGATTATTTCTTCTCTGCAGTTTCAGTCCATCCATCAACAGCTGTGGATATATGAGCTAAACTGACAGACTGAGGAGGACTCATGCTCTGTGGTCTCTGTGTACCTGAGAGTCTTCAGACTACAATCTGGACTGTTGAGTAAAGCAGACAGCAGCTCCACTCCTGAGTCTCCTGGATGATTGTAGCTCAGGTCCAGCTCTCTCAGATAGGAGGGGTTGGAGGTCAGAGCCGAGGCCAGAGAAGCACAGCCCTCCTGTGTGATCAGACAACCTGACAGACTGGAGGTACAAAACATGTCATGAACTCAAGAAGAAAGAAGGAAAATCCAACAGATCTTCAACATGAACATGAAGCAGAATTTAACTGATGATCAAAAAGCTGGATCCTGACCTGAGAGTCTCCAGTCTGCAGTCTGGACCCCCTAATCCGTGAGACAGCTGCTTCACTCCTGAATCCTGCAGGTCGTTATTATCCAGATCCAGCTCTCTCAGACTAGAGGACTGGGAGCTGAGGACTGAGGACAGAGCTTCACAGCTTCTCTCTGAGAGGTTACAGCTGCTCAGACTGAAAGAAATGCAAATTAGTTGTTATTGATGAATGAATGGAAATTTGTTGTGAATAATGACAATAAAGATCTTTTTACTTGTGTAGAATTCAGTGCACATTAGTGTCTGAAAGCCTCCACATGTCAACACATGAACTGCATGTAGAAAAGCTTCAAACATAATGTTAAGGTATGCATTTAAATGATCAACAACCAGATCCTGACCTCAGTGATTCCAGACCACAGTCAGCACTCTCCAGTCCAGCACAAAGAAGCTTCACTCCTGAATCCTGCAGGTCATTATTATCCAGGTCCAGCTCTCTCAGACTAGAGGACTGGGAGCTGAGGACTGAGGACAGAGCTTCACAGCTTCTCTCTGAGAGGTTACAGCTGCTCAGCCTGAAAGAAATGAAATGTGTACATTTAACAATACTGAATAATTGTAAAAAGTAGAGCAGTGCAATGAAAAAAACAATTCTACAACATGAAAGGACACTATTGTCTAAGCCTAGTAATGTCAGTGGTTATAATTTGTGAATTATGTTTGTACATTTTTTATTATTAATCATCTGTCATTTCTATGGCAGAGAACAGGAATCAGCCAATCAGAAAAAAATGTATTGTTGCCAGGTGAGGTCTGAGATTCAGCTGCAAGCACACCGTGCAGCAGACGTTATGGCATATAGGGCAGGCCAGGAGTGAGAGACAGGGAGCGGGTTTCCTTCTATATTGATCCTCCCTTTGTGTTTCAGTCACTTCATGTGAACTGATTGTGTGCTGATCAACACAAGCAGACACATCAGCACAGATTCATGTGAACTAAGTTACCTGTTGTGCAGCTTTTTTTGGAGGCTTTGGGTAATCTGTTTCTAATCTGTTTAATCTGATCTGTTCTGTGAAGTCTCTAAAACCTGACAGTGCAGCTGATGGCCTCATTGGGAATACAGTGAAACAGAAATGTGGTTTTTGTGGTTAAAGTCATGGTGGCACAGAGGTAGACAGTAACAGATGTAAACATTTTGTTCTAATAACCTGTTAGTGTAGTGCCACCATGAGGCTGACAGAACTGTTTCATTTTCAGTTGGTTTTATATTTGTCATCATGGCTTAAAATAAATAAGGAGTTATTGAATCTCTCAGTGATAGTTGTTGAGTTAACCCTTTACTTCTGTCAGTATAATAGCTGTTGAAATCCACCAGAATGCAGGAAATGGCTTCTACTTCATCCAAAATGTTCTGGGGGAGGTAACTCTGATACTTTTCCACATTAAAACCATACAGCCTGTCCTTATTAGCTTTAGATATGATTCCAGCCTCAGACCTTTATGGTGTATTTCCAGGCTATTCTTTAAGGTCAGTGACTTCATATTGTTCATCTTCAGCAGTTTCTGTTTCATAACTTCCTAATGTTCAAAGGTTTTCTACTTTTCACAATAAAACAGCTTCATCTATTCAAAGTGTTTGAGCAACTTAAATTCAGACTGCAGATTCTCCAGCAATTCAGAGCAATCCTTCACATCATTCAGAGCAATGCTTCAGCTGCAGCAACCAAACTCACATTTTCTGCAGGAAATGCTTTCTAGTTAACTTTGTGTTCATAGTGTGTCAATTCATATTTTCGTCTTGTTTAATGAGTTGCAGTTTAATGTTATAGATGTACTTGCACAATCCATCATCATTTAATCTCTTGAGTGAAGCCTACATCTAGAAGGTTTCATTCCTAAATGTGTTTTGTTTGTAACCCAGTTTAAAATCCCCACATGTTTTAATGAGTGTTGATCATTTCAGTTCAAGTTTAAATGTGTAAGCATTTAAAATGTGATTTCAAAGGGTAAAAAGTGTTACATGTTTGTTGTGTTATGTTAAAGAATGTTGCTGAAAGATGTCCCACCAGCATAGATGGGGTTAATAACAAGTGACAGGACCGTGAGCACAGTGTGACACAGACTAGGAGAGGTGTGTCGGAGAAACATGTGTAACACAGAGATTTTCTGTCTTCATTTCTAAGTTAGCAGTGCACAAAACGCTGTGTAACTTGTGTCTTAAGGTTGTTGACAGGACAATCTGTGAGAAGAAGTCTAGCAGCATACTGAGAGGCGGGAAGACTTTCAGCACGAAGTTCAGACGGTTCATGTTTGGTGCTAATGCTAAAGCTAGCTGTTAGCCACCTGGAAGAATAGATTCAAGTCAGTTGATGACAAGTGAAGGGACTTTTTCTAGCTCTAGTTGGACTCACTCAGTCGACTGTTTGAGGAGCTCATCTGCTGTTTTCCACCTGAGGACAGAGAAGAGACACGGACGGAGGTTGGAGCCACTAGGACTTGGGAGTTTCTTCCGGCAAGAAGAGAGGATAGAGACAGTAGACGGAGTCTGTGGTGAGATGCTGATGCTGAGCCTGCTCCTGTGACTGTTGGAGGACGGGACTGGAACACCTCAGGTGCTTGTTTTATTTTGCTCACAGAGTGAAGCGGCCATTAAGTTTTGGGCGTCCACGAACACAAGCACCGCATCAGGCCTGCTGCGGTATATGTCAGTCTGTAATCATTTAAGTTGCTGCTTTATAGAGTGTATTAAGGTGTGGGGGCCACAACTTTTGTTTAAGTGACCTTGAGGTTGGTAAACTGAGTTTCTGAATTCATTAGAGGGTTAAGAAAAAAGGTTATATTGTGTTTTTGCCTCCAAACAGCTGGAGTGTTTTTCTTTAAAAAAGTGACATTTGATGTTTAAGGCTCCAAAACAATATTCTAATTTGATTTTCATGTCTTAGTTCACCAGCATTAACCTTTTCTTAAATAACTGAGAATTATTTTTCTAAAACCTTGTGTTGTGTTACTTATTACTCACCTGAGAAAGGGCAGGGATTCAATTGCAGAGACATATGCAGACGTAGTTAAGATCTTCATTAAAAATATAATTTAAAGATGGCCATTTGATTGATGGGTCAAACACTGCACTTGTGTGTATTAAAGGGACATCCAAGATAATAATTAAAACTGAGTTTTAAAAGCCTACCCCTACAGAGGGGAGTGCTACATGTTGAAGTGTTTTCTATGTTCACACATGTTTGTCGGAAATATTTTACACCAGAAAGTTCCAACAATTTTTTCTTGGAACTCATTTGTACTAGTTATATCTGCAACTCATGCTGATATACAACTGAAAACAAAACCATGCTGCATCTCAAAGAGCTTCAGTAAACCCAAACCTCCCTCATTGATCAGACAACTTGACAAGAGTAGAGTTACAAAATCATAAACTCAAAAAGCAAGAACTAAACCCCTACAGACATTCAACATCTGGGGTTGGGTGGGTTAGTAATGCATCATAAGTTCAAAACATAAGCAGCAAAATCCAACCGATCAACCAATGAAATGTGAAGACTGGATCAACACCCAGATTTACCCTGACCCGAGGATCTGCAGTCTTGGGACTTCAGAGCTCACCCCACCACAAACTTTACATCACAACACATAAAACTATTGAGACTGACCTCAGAGTCTGCAGTCCACAACTCTCCAGAAAACCACGTAGCTGCTCCACATCCTGCAGGTGGTTCCCACTGAGGTCCAGATATCTCAGCTGGGAGGGGTTAGCCTTCAGAGCTGATCCCAGAGAGCTGATCTCTGACAAACCACAGCCACACAACCTAATAAAACAATACAAGACATTGATAGAGCCATTGATACCACTGATCATCTAATAATATGGGATAACATTAAAACATACAGATGACTGTTACTGGGAGGGAAGAAAATAATAATTATTCACTGAATTACTGAGCAACATTTGAACATATGAGTAGATCTGATTTGTCATCAGAGCAACAGTGACTGAAGATACACATGTCTGTGGTCCTTTTCTGTCTGTCAGTCCTGACAGATGATTTAAACACTGGACCCTCAGCCTAATAATAACATTAACTGACCTAAGAACCTGCAGTATGCAGTGAGGACTGTCCAGTCCAGCACATAGCTGCTTCAGTCCTGAATCCTCCAGGTTGTTCTGGTTCATGTCGAGCTCTGTCAGATGGGAGGGGTCGGACTTCAGAGCTGAGGCCACAACTTCCCAGTGAGTCTCTGAGAGGTAACAGTCAGAAAGTCTGTGATGACAGAAATATCAGAACATGATGAAAGGGACACTTTAAGTAGTAGCAGTGATCTCATTTGATCTGACTGTTTGACATGTAACAATAGTTCTGATCATTCTCATCGTCTCATTTTGACAGTGTATTTCACTTTATTCCTCTGTTGTAGGTTCTTCCAGCTGATATTGCTGAAAGATAAATTCTTCTCTTTCATTCAGAGACTTTTAAGAGTTATTCTGTTGTGTGACATCCTGATTGAACTGTTTGTGTAATGGTATGTGTCTGCATGTTTGCATACCATGATGTTGCGCTGCAGTTTTTGCAGTCTTTGTATCTATGTAGTTTGTGCAGCTCTTTGGCCACATGCAGCTGTTTTAACTACAAATAAAGACACATTTATTGTCCATTCATTTAACAGCTTCAAACAGAAACATACAAAACAATGTTTTCACAGTAGAAGAACATCTGAGACAAAAACACAGCTGATGTGATGTGTCAATGAACACAAGGAGCTCTGTTAGAGAGAAACACACAGTGTGAATGTGTCTAAGAACTAAACCAGTAATCTACACTGATTGGTCACATCTGGACTCACCTGAACTTTCTGCAGTTCCTCACAGCTGGAAGCAGTCTCAATCGTCCTTCTGTTGTTGTGTTGTACTTCATCAGGTCTAGCTCATCAAGAACCTCCTCTGACATCTGCAGCATGTAGGCCAGAGCTGAGCAGTGGATCTCAGAGAGTTTCTTCTCTGATCTGGTCTCTGACTGCAGGAACTCTTGGATCTCCTGATGCACTGAGAGGTCGTTCATCTCCATCAGACAGTGGAAGATGTTGATGCTTCTGTCAGGGGACACTGTATGAGTGCGTCTCCGTTTCAGTTTGTTGATGGCTCTCTGGATGGTCTCTGAACTGATCTCTGTCTGACCCAGCAGGTCTTTTAAAAGTCTCTGGTTTGACTGCAGGGAGAGACCATGAAGGAAGCGAACCATCAGGTCCAGGTGGCCAGTTTTACTGTTCAGAGATTTCTCCATGACTCTGTCCAGGATGTCATCCAGAGATGACCAACTTTTCTTTCCCAGGAAGTTCACCAGCTCTTCATCGTCCCCATCAATGAAACAGCGTATGAGGTGGAAAGCAGCCAGAAACTCCTGAACGCTCAGATGGATGAAGCAGAACACCTTGTCCTGGTACAGGCCTCTCTCCTCTTTAAAGATCTGTGTGAACACTCCTGAGTACACTGAGGCTGCTGTGATATCGATACCACACTCTGTCAGGTCTGATTCATAGAAGATCAGGTTTCCTTTCTGCAGCTGATCAAAAGCCAGTTTTCCCAGAGACTGGATCATCTCCCTGCTCTCTGGACTCCACTGTGGATCTGTTTCAGCTCCTCCATCATACTTGATCTTCTTAACTTTGGTCTGAACCACTAGGAAGCGGATGTACATCTCAGTCAGGGTCTTGGGCAGCTGTCCTCCCTCTCTGGTTTCCAACATGTTCTCCAGAACTGTAGCAGTGATCCAGCTGAAGACTGGGATGTGGCACATGATGTGGAGGCTTCGTGATGTCTTGATGTGGGAGATGATCCTGCTGGCCTGCTCCTCCTCTCTGAACCTCTTCCTGAAGTACTCCTCCTTCTGTGGGTCAGTGAACCCTCTGACCTCTGTCACCACATCCACACAGTCAGTGGGGATCTGATTGGCTGCTGCAGGCCGTGTGGTTATCCATATGCGAGCAGAGCGCAGCAGTTTTCCATTGATGAGGTTTTTCACCAAGATATCGGTGGTGGTGGACTTAGTTACATCAACAGAGTGACTATCGTCAACATGAAGGTCCAGATGAAGGCGGCTCTCATCCAGTCCATCAAACACAAACAGAAGCTTGAATTCACTCTCATCGTAGTTGCTGTTTCCTGATGATTCTAAAGCAGTAAAGATGCAATTAAGAGCCTCCTCTTTGATGCCCTTAGCCTCTGGGATACATTTATGAATGAGGTTTGCCAAACTGAACTGTTTTCCCATCAGTGGATTCAGCTGGCGGAAGTAGAAGGGGAAAATGAGATGCACATCTTGATTGGCTGTTCCTTCAGCCCAGTCGAGCATAAACTTTTGCACCAGGAAGGTCTTTCCAATTCCTGCGATTCCGTTGGTCAGCACTGTTTTTACAGGTATGTATTCTCCAGAAGGATGTTGGAACATGTCTCTGGGTTTGACAGATGTCTCAGTGTCTCTGGGCCTCCAGACTTTCTGGATCTGTTGGACCTCATGCTGTGTGTTGATGTGTATGTCACGGCCGGCTGTGATGTACAGCTCTGTGTAGATATCAACCAGACGCTTTTTATCTTTTGCCCAGCCTTCTCGTGTATACAGAATCTTGCCCTTGAAGTTTGATTGAAGAATTCTTTGGTAATCTGTGATGTGGCGTCGCTCTGGTACTGGAACCATCCCATCTGTCAAAGACAGGGAGTAGGTTAGTGTGTGTACACATACAGACATTGAGCATTAACTTTTAGAGGCAGCCCAGTCTGTTCCTACAAAGCAATACAGATCCATCATTGTCCAAAACACGTCTCTGATGCAGATGATTCAACATGGCCGACACAAAAGTGCCACACTGTTAGTGTTAAAGCTACAGAACATCTCATCAGTGTGAATCAGGTTCCTCAGTCTCACTCCTCCTTTCATGACAGATTAGTGCCCCCTGCAGCGCTGGTCCAGTTCATCTTTAATTGATCATGCTGTGTTCAACTAAACAGGCATTTATTACACTAACACAACTAAACAGTTCTTATTTCTACACTGAAATAAATGTTAATTAGTTCTTAAAACAAGGACTTGAATTGTGCCATTAGTATGA
Source organism: Parambassis ranga (assembly GCF_900634625.1). Lineage (NCBI taxonomy): Eukaryota > Metazoa > Chordata > Actinopteri > Ambassidae > Parambassis > Parambassis ranga. Next base: position 3,793,979 of record NW_021144767.1, read on the forward strand.
GAATTAATATGTAAATATTTGTTTCCAAATGTATTTCTGTAAATTATTTATTGTGATACTATATTTGAAAGATGTCAGCGTGACAGTGTTCAGGGTGTGGTTGTGTTGTTACTCAGTTGCATTCCCTGTTAGTTTGTATCACTTATCAGTTAGTTATGAGTTATTGATCTGCACCATCAGTGAGGAGGGCTGTTAGTGTGTATGTGTCAGTGGTGGAACCTACCTAAGTATTTGTACTTCGTTACTGTGCTTAAGTAAAAATAATAGTGCACACTTAATACTTTTACTCCACTACATTTTGCAAAAATAAAATGTACACATGACAAATTGTGATTAACTGCGTTTAATGCTATGAAATTCTTAGATATAAATAATAAAAAATAAATGTGCATCGTTTGCATCTAAGTAATATATTGAACTCATATTTAAAGAATCTCAAACTGATAAAAGTATCAATGTAGCTAATATATTTCACTATGTAACTGATTGATCTATTACTATATATTGATATATAGTCATCTCCCTGAACACACCTGGTCCCACCAAGCGATTCACAACCCGATCCAATCACATGACTCGACTGCTTCAAACGTCACTGAAGTGGTTCAAACGTCACTAGTCACTTGACAGTGGTTCCAAACAATTGCTTCATGAGCTTCCGCATGTGTCGGAGCCTCGGGTGTCAGAGGACCGTCCTTACCTGTCTCTACTCCACTACAAATGTGAAAAGTCTGTAGTTAAATGTACATTTATGAATACCAAACAGGAGAGTGGTGGTTGTCTCCAGGAGTGTGGTGGTTTAGAGCGGCAAGGTGAGTTCCAGTTAAAGAACTAGGATGCACATGTCCTGTTAAAGGCTGATTTGTTTTACTGTGGTCTGTAATAACAACAAAGGAAAAACAGAATTCAATAAACTAAATTGCAAGTAACTGTATTCAGCACTCAAATATGTAACACAAATCATGAACCGTAAACGAATCCTCTCACACGAAGCTCACGTATCCCGCATATTAGCTTGTTAGCTATTAGCTTACCAACATAGTAACACAAGATAGCATTAACTAATGTTGGGTGAAAGAATTTATTCTGCATGGTGTTAACATGCAGTGTGTTCAGATATATAAGTATTCATGTTTATATGTGTTTATCGCTTAATAATGTGATTTTCATAAGTGTTTATGTGTTAGGAAATTTTATAGAAAATCAAAGTAATTTGAGGATACTGAATGTATTAATAAGTAATTTCCTAGTATGTCATATAATGTTGTTTTCTGCAGTTCAGGCTGTGGCAGATGAGATCAGTTGTTTTTCTGTTCTCTGGAGAGAGCTCCGGTTGGTACGAGATGGTCATAAATTCAGACTAAGGACAGCAGCACCTTTGACCTGATAAAAGCCAGATTCTAAAGGAATGTGTTTTTCTCCTGAGTACCCAGTTTTATGGTCACCCCCAGATTGGACTCACAACCTATGAGATTTGAGGAATTGAAGTTTTACCTTATTTGGCAGTAAACACTAATGGTCTAGTTGCTGTATGAACCAGGGTCTGCAGGGGGGCGGTAGATGCCCCTGTGGGCCGGCAGGCAGGAACGCCCATGGGGTATATCAATGTGTGAATTCCATGTCCAGTTGTTGTTGCATTGTTCGTTGTTGCTGTGTGGTTGTTTGTTCTTGTTGGTTGTCCTGTTCTTGTGTTGTTCTTGTTTGGTTCTGTGTGTGCAACAACCCAGAGCTCTGCGACTCAGAATTTGCCTCATTGTTTAATAAATTATAATTTTGAGACCAGAATTTATCCGCTCCTTCCTTACAAACTAATTCAGGGGGTGATCAGAAGGAAACAAGGGGATTTTCACCCCGACAATTTGGCGCCCGAACAGGGACTCGAAGGAGTGTGGGTCAAATGACATCTTGCCTGACGGAGTGACTACTGGCTGGCCAATAATAACAAGGTAAGCAGATACCTGTTTAATCAAAATTCTGCACATTGGACAATCTAAATTAAGTAGTCACTGGGATGGGTACGGTGTTTTAGAGTTCAAATTGTAAGAGGCAGATTGTAAGTCTTAATAAGTGAAGTAAAATGAGATGAAGTAAAAGAAAATGAGATGAAGTAAAAGAAAATGAGATGAAGTAAAAGAGAAAATGAGATGAAGTAAAAGAGAAAAAGGAAAAGTGACACTGAGAGAGATATTAACCAATTAAAAATAAAAAGAATAAAAAAAGGGTTAATACAATAACGTGAATGAGCGTTATGTCATTGGGAGTGGCATCCCCCGCTATATTTGGACGCAAATATAGATAAAGCTCGGTTGAAAGCCCGTGGGATTTGATGACCCCTGAAACGACAGTGATGACCGCCTAAAGCTTAAAAAATAAAAAAAAAAAGGGTCACACAGAGGAAAAGTGTCACAGTGATCACAAAATAATAAAGACAAAAAAAAGGATCACGAGAAAAATGAAAAGAGAAGAAAATATATAGCCTATTGTTTAAGTTGTGTTTTATGTATTGAAAATTGTGTTTAATTGTTTTGACCTTGCGCCGTCGAGGAAAGGTGTTTACTCCGTGCCGTCGGAGAAGTGAGTGTGTGTGTGTAGGCCTATGTGTGTGTGTTTGTAGGTTGAATGAGTGTCTGTGTGTGTGAAAGTGTGTTTAAGTGAAGGTGTGTGACTCTGTTGCCAGAGTCACAGTGAGGGATAGAATAAGGCACATATAGAAGGTACATTTTTAACATACAGCAGGTACGCAAGAAGGATTTGGTGAGTGGTAATCATGTCTACGTGGAAGACAATTGATGAACAGATGAGTAAGATGTTGAGCCGTTGCTGCGGACAGGCAGGACCAGAGGGACAACAGAAGGCTGCAGCTAAGATGGAAGCAGCAGTGTGTACAGCAATGACAGGACAGGGAGTGAAAGGAGATGATAAAAAGCCACTAAAAAGTGTGATTGCAACAGTGGAGAATAGAGTTAAACTAGAGAGAGAGAGAAAGGAGGAGATTATTAGATTATTAGTGTTAGAGACAGTTGAGTTGAAGGAGGCAGTGCAGGCTGATGAGGAGAGACGTAAGATTCTATTCAGGCATATCTGTGCTGCATAGATGATGATTGTGAGGAGTCTGGTAGTACCACTGACATTAAACAGGAAGTAGAGAGCGAGGGAACTCAGGGGGCGGAGATACCGTTTTCCCTATTCACCCGCCTCTGCTGTAGCTTCTGCTTCGCCTCAGACCCCACTTCCTGGGATGTACCCCATCATGACTGTCCCTGATGGGAGGGGGCGAGTAACAGACAGACAGACAGGAGTGAACTCTAGTCAACTTGGTGCCCAGCAGCACTGGTACAGACAGGCAACAGAGGAGGGGCTTCCCCTGTTGCTTCAGCAGGCCCAGAAAAATGACCCTGATTTACCAGGAAGTGATTCTATTGCTTGGGAGAGACATGTTGTACACCATATGAATTTACACACAGACACAGAGACCATGGAGATGAAAGGGCTGCAGACACAATTATTAAAGCTGCAAATAGCTCAAGCTAGAAAGAAAGCAGCATATCAGAGGAAAATGAAGAAATACACCCCTGCATCACAGAGGGTGGTTCAGCCTCAGCCTGCTCCCCCACCTCAGCCACAGTCCCCAGTTGTGGGAAATCTTGATATGTATTTAACCCCATCTTGGGTCACCCGCCCCCACTATCAAGGTGGGTGGGGTCAATATCATAGAGGAGGTAACTGGAGGGGAAAAGAGGGTGGCCGTAGGGGAGGGGGGCATGGAAAGGGTGGATACAGCGGTTTGAGTGGAGGTGACTGCTTCTATTGTGGAAAACCTGGCCACTGGGAAAGAGACTGTCACTACAAGCAGCCCCGTCAGTGACCACAAGGGGCTCCCTGGTATCCTCCCCAGGGAAATGGCTGTCAAAGATCACACCGGCATCTCACATCGTTTCGTCGGTTGGCTTCTTTTGGGAAACCTTTGCCATTCACAGAACTTGTGAAACTGTGTTAGCAGCACCACAGACATTGTTTCATTTGCTCCAGCTCATCACCAGTGAATTTGATGGGCAGAGACTTGTTGATCAAAACTGGAACCTCCCTTATGTGCTCCCCAGATGGATTAATAGTGACTTTTCTTACTGGACAGTGGCTGATGAGAACCACTATGATACAGATGTCTTGTGAAGATATCTGCTGGACTCGTTTTTACCTGAGTCTCCTTAAGGGGGCGGTCTCCTCAGTCTATTCCAGCTGTGGAAACCCTGGATAATGTCTTTCTGACCCTATAGGCTGTCCACTGATCCCTGTAGGTTATTCTCTTCTATGACAGGTGTGAGGATCTCTTCTATCAGGAGAGGTTCTACCTCCTAATGAGAGGGACTACATTGGTCCATCACAGCAGATAAATTGTTTGTGACTGAGGAGGGAGTAGCTGCTGACGTATAGTTAACACCAGAACAGTTTTAAATGGCTCAAAATGGCAGATAATAGTGTGCCACTTGTTTGCTTAGTAATTGTATCACACATAATATTAAAGAATTAAGCTCCATGGTTAGGAAATGTAAAGCTATTTCTAATAAATAGGCACAGAGGATAGGTGTTTAGAATTCTTCATCCTTTAAAGCTTATTAGGTTGCCATTCATACAGTAGAGGCATAATAAGGCTCAGGAGATGTTAGCCACACTACCACATAACATCTGGTCTTCATCATTTACTGATGTAGGTTTTGTGCCTCCTGTACTCTTGTCTCTTTCATTGTCTCAACTTCCATAATGATCTGGTTCTCCTAGATCACTTAGTCCCATTTTATCTTGATGTTTCTGAAACAGGTGGAGCTGTGAATGGTGTTCTGTTTCAGAAAAAAGAGGGTGAGACAGGATTAATGTATTTGAGTTTTAAACCGGACAATAAACTGTTTGATTAACTATTACATTCCACAGCATGGATTGCCAGAATGGATCTCATTTTAAGAGTTTAGACCTGGAAAAGGTAGAGCAGACTTTAGGCCTAAAACATAGGTATGGTGCAGTATATCAATCATAGTTACAGGGAAAAGTGGAAAGGATGAAACTACAACCTAAAACAAAAATTGGCTAAAATCTGTGCACAGACCAAATTTATATGGGTTCAAGTATTATCTATTGTATTGATGTTCTGGTAATAACGCCATATAATGTACACCCTATGAGCTTCTTACAGGTCGACAGTTTCCTGGACCAGCTGGCCGGCTGAGACTGAAGAAGTATGCAGTATGGTATTAATATAAACCATAATATAATGAATTTAAAGCTTTGGTGTTAGTATTTGTATTACAGGAGAAAGGAGAGATGGAGAGTCCAGAAGGAGCCACACACAGCTGAGTGGGTCCTCCTGAAGGTGATAAAGAGAAAGTGGTCGGAGCCACGGTGGACGGGACCATATCAGGTGGTAGAGAGGACATCCCATGCTGTGCGGCTGAAAGGGAAAGGAGACACCTGGTATCACTGGAGCCAGGATGGACGCTGGCCGACATTAGAAGGAGCAGGAGGAGGATAAAATAAAAGGGGCAGAATAATCCCCTGAAACCAAGAGTGTGACCAGTAGGTAGTCTACCCTACTTGGTTGAAGAGGATGAGACGGTGAATACACATACATGAGCAATCATCAGGATCAGCGTGGGACTAAGAGTGATAGGCGAAGTTAAGCGCATCACTCCAACTAAGGGTGATAGGCGAAGTTAAGCGCATCACCCCACCAGGAGACGAACCACAGTCATCAATAAGGTCAGCTGTCGAAAGGAAGGTCTAAAGTTTCAGGAGCAGAGGTTTGAGGTCCTGTTACCAAGAAGACTCCAGCTGACAAGATGGGACTGTGGGGTAACTGGAGGGTGTTGGGAGCTTGTGTTTTCATGTCTGTAGTTAGTGTATCTTTGACTTTTTCTGTGTAACATAATTTCGTGTGTACTTATTTTGTCAGTTTTCCAGGATCCAATGGTATGTCAAATCCAGGGCCCAGCAGGGTGAGGAGAGCACCAGGGACAGGAGGAGATGTATGTGTGAGAAACAGGGGAGGTATAGAGTTAGACTACTATAAGGGTTCAGAGTTCTCTTTTATCTTTGATTTGTGCGCAGTAATCAACTGCGGGGGACATAATGTGTCGTGGAGACAGTATGGCGTCTATGTTTGTGGATTGGGGTGGCAGCACACAAATTGGGCACCTAAAAAAGCTAAAACCACCTCAGGCGGGCGGATCTTGTTCAGTGGGTATTTCCATATACAAAGAGATTGGAGCTGCACGCAGAATCCCATTATGTTATCAATTACTGGCCTGGACCACAACCCTTATGTTAAATCTTCCGGAGTGCCTGGCCAATGTTGGGACTCCTAACCCGACATTGTAGTCCATAAGCTCACCCCGTTCGATGTATTAGCGTTATCTACTGGTTATGAGGATGATAATATTTGGTTCAGATGGATGGTAAAACAGGTGAGGGAGCAAAACATGTCAGGTTGTGTTGCCTGTGCATCAGCGAGGCCCCACCTGTGCACTGAACCTGCCCCATTATATCCAGACGATGCATGGGGATTTGATTTCAGATGACTTTGGATATGTTATTGGCAGAGAAAGGAGGTGTATGTGCTATGTTTGATGAAATGTGTTGTACTTTCATTCCCAATAACACTGCTCCCGACGGTAAGGTCACTAAAGCTTTAGAAGGTTTGAGAACTCTTTCCAGTATGTTGCATGAGCACTCAGGGATAGATAACCCCCTGGACGACTGGCTGATTAGGGTGCTGGGACCCTGGAAGGTGGTAGTATGGTATGTCACTAATCACTTCTTTTGCAGCATTCTTGGGTATTTTGACTACATGTGGTTGTTGTTGTTATATTCCCTGTGTGCACTGTTTAGGTTACAGGTTAATTGTGTCAGCAATTGAAAAGAAGGATTCAGGTTTTCATTCTCCTTCATATCAGATGCCTCTGCTGGCAGCAGAGGTGCCCGTGCCAGGTGACGACGAGGAAGATTTGTTGTGAGCTCTTATAAGAGCTCAAAAGAGGGAATTGTTGGGTGAAAGAATTTATTCTGCATGGTGTTAACATGCAGTGTGTTCAGATATATAAGTATTCATGTTTATATGTGTTTATCGCTTAATAATGTGATTTTCATAAGTGTTTATGTGTTAGGAAATTTTATAGAAAATCAAAGTAATTTGAGGATACTGAATGTATTAATAAGTAATTTCCTAGTATGTCATATAATGTTGTTTTCTGCAGTTCAGGCTGTGGCAGATGAGATCAGTTGTTTTTCTGTTCTCTGGAGAGAGCTCCGGTTGGTACGAGATGGTCATAAATTCAGACTAAGGACAGCAGCACCTTTGACCTGATAAAAGCCAGATTCTAAAGGAATGTGTTTTTCTCCTGAGTACCCAGTTTTATGGTCACCCCCAGATTGGACTCACAACCTATGAGATTTGAGGAATTGAAGTTTTACCTTATTTGGCAGTAAACACTAATGGTCTAGTTGCTGTATGAACCAGGGTCTGCAGGGGGGCGGTAGATGCCCCTGTGGGCCGGCAGGCAGGAACGCCCATGGGGTATATCAATGTGTGAATTCCATGTCCAGTTGTTGTTGCATTGTTCGTTGTTGCTGTGTGGTTGTTTGTTCTTGTTGGTTGTCCTGTTCTTGTGTTGTTCTTGTTTGGTTCTGTGTGTGCAACAACCCAGAGCTCTGCGACTCAGAATTTGCCTCATTGTTTAATAAATTATAATTTTGAGACCAGAATTTATCCGCTCCTTCCTTACAAACTAATTCAGGGGGTGATCAGAAGGAAACAAGGGGATTTTCACCCCGACAATTATGCATAACTAAAACTACACAATAATAGCACAAGACGGCCGTTTATAACGTCATTTATCTCACCTTCTGGCATCTACGCACAGCAATAAACCAGGGAGACACACGGTGATTAGGAACTTCTAATCATCCCCTGGAGACACACTCAGAACACGGACCTGTTCTCCGACATGGGTGTGATGCGTTCAATGACGTCAGAGCTGCTATGGTGCGTTCATGAACGTCAGACATGTAAAACTTAAACTTACAAGGAAACAAACTAATACTGAAAGAAACTCAGTAAATAAGGTAATAACAGTCACACTTTCTAACAAACGACAACTCACAGTTGTGTTTCTTACAGTCCGATAGCAACCGATTAGTTCGCAGTTTCTCTTTAAAACGCAGAATATGAACCATCTGAAGCTATAAAACATAAAAACATCAGCCAATCCTCCGGGTGGACCCTGTAGGAGTATTGGCTGGTCGTCCCTCTCTACGTGCATGATGGCCGAAGCCACAGACCGCAGCTCGTCTTCAGGTGATTTGCATCCATGTGATTGGAGGCAAATCAGGGTGAGGTCCGAGAGAAAGGGGCGTGTGTTTAAATCTGGCTGACTCTCACTGAGTTTTCAAAACCTCCTACCCTACCTTTAAAATGATTTCTTTGATTATTTTATCCTGTTCAGATCCTTTGCAATGGAAATCAATAATATATATTTGGTGCCTGAGTACTTTTAATACTTTAAGTACATTTAAAAGTAAGTACTTAAAACTTTTACTTAAGTAGGATTGTTCTGCACTTCTACTTTTAAGTATATATTTTGCTGGGTATTTGTACTTTTACTTAAGTACCAAGCTTCAGTACTTCCTCCACCACTGGTATATATGTGTATTTGCCAAAGTCAAGGTTGGTGAAGGCCTGGGTGGTTGAGTTAATCCACACTCTCCACCTGGATTGCTATACTGCTAAAGTGGAAATTAAGTCTTGCAGTCAAGTCTCTTATGTTGTCATGAGGTCACAACACATATGAGTATGAGTTTTGAGGCTTTGTTGAAGCTTCGACCCCTGATTCAATAAAAAGGTTCATTACTCCAGGCTTCAATGACACAGTGCTCGGGTAGGACATCTAGTGGTGAATAAGATGAATTGCGGTGTGTGTCATTGGTTCATGGATTGGTTGGGATTTGAATCGCCGTGCTCAGTCTCAGTCTCGTTCGTAAATAAATCATAATTAGGGCTAATCAAAAATCAAGATTAATCCAATTCAAGTTTTTGACACAATTAAAGCATTTGCGGGGGCATACGAGGCTGGATGGTGGTGTAGGGGAGTCATTGTGGGTTTAGGAGCGAGAGGCACACACACAGAGAGTTTGTCTATCCAAGAGAAACGTGATAACATTTCTTCTACTAAAATGTACACAATGACAAATTGCGATTAACTGCGTTTAACGCTATGGAATTCTTAGATATTAATAATAAAATAAATGTTGAAAGTTTGTATCTAATTAATATATTTAACTCATATCTAATCAATGTATCAGTGTATCTAATATATTTCACTAATTAATTAATATATTACTATATATTGATATATCTACATTAAATAAGGGATGTCCTATCCCTGAACACACTCGATCACCAAGTGATTCACAACCCGAACCAATCACATGACTCGTATGCACTCAACTGCTTTGAACGTCACTGGGTGTCAGAGAACCATCTTTATTGACAGTTCTCAGCTGCTGCTCAACATGCTTCACATGTCTTAATTAAACTTACCAACATCTCTGTGTTAGTACCTGCAACACTGCAAGACTTAAAGGTCCACTTCCATGGCTTAGCCACAGAAGGAACCAGGTGGCAAGAACATTTAACTCTAACTCTGGAAATTTCTAGAGGGCCTTTTAATAAAGAGAGTTAATTACAAACCAAAAACTGGGGCCTTCCAGTCTACAGGACCCCATACCTACATCAGATGTGTTTAAATTCAACATAACATGTTTCACTCATAATGTATTAAACACTAACATAGCATTGGCTCTGTAGTCATGGAAATAAAGGGTGTGACAGAGCTAGATGTTGGTCTGCAGAGCTCCATGCTTTTCATCTGTTTGCTCCATTGTGTTAGTGTTAACACTGACCTTTGACATTAAGCGTCACTCTTTTCTTCATCAGGATGCGTCCCCCACTGCTGTAGGCGGTGCAGGTGTAGATGTTGTTGTCTTCACCTGTGGGGTGTCTCAGGGTCAGACTGAAGTCTCCAGGTTTCATTGGGTCTTTATTCATCTTTGCTCTTTGTGTGTACAATGCATCCTGTTGTTCAGGTCGATCAGAGCCGTTCTCATGCACGTGAACCGTCTGGTTTTTACTGTCCATCCACTCCACTTTACCTTTTTTAGGCAGGCAGACTATGGTTTTGCAGGGCAGCAGGACAGAGTCGACATGTGAATCCACTTCCATGTAGTAATCTGAGGGACAACAAATAGCAACATGGGCAGTAAAGACATAGTAACTGCTCTGTAGTGCTTTCTATGTACCTAATGCACTTTTCTTTGCATTGATCCTTTCACATGCAGAATTCCCCCCATCTATTGTTGAAGGATTTCACTCAACATTGTATTCCAAGTTTACAATAACAGAGTGTGGATCTGAAATGATAAGCCGACCCAGAGCGGTGTGAAGATACAGCTTTTATACAGGTGGGGTAGTGGGTGTTTTCAAAGGCAGGGCTCAGGAAGACAACTTACAAAGAATGAAGGGAGCAAAAGAGTAGGTGAGGAAGAAACAATAACAGGAGAAGGAAGACCTTAGGGATATCCAGGGGCCGTATTCACAAAGATTCTTAGAAATCCCTTATCTTAGCCTAAAAAAAATGAGTAAGGACTAGCTTGAAAATGATTCAACATTCCCAGAGCGACTCTGAGGAAGGAGCAGACTAAAGGTTTTAAAGAGGTGTGGTTGGCCCAGTTGTTTTAGCAGATGTGATTGGTTGACAGAAAAACATGAGAATATGTTGCTAATACATAAGCAACATTAATTGGACAGTGACAGTGGCCGTATGCCCCTTAAATCACCTTTAAGTTAACAGTCCTTACTAAGATTTGTAGTCTTCATATTCAACCACAGATTCCCGCTATAGTTCTAATCTGTAACTTTTTATGAGTTCAGCGTCATTCACAGTTTGGAGAACGTTTCTCCTCTCTGTCGCTCTGCCATGTTCTCCCTGTTCAAGGAACGATTAAACCCTCTATTAAGTCCTCCTCTCCTCTCTTGACAGTTTTTTACCTTAAGACAACTTTTATCTTTACTGGGATTTAGTCTTAATTATAAGGGAAGAATTTCAACACTAAGGGAAACTGTTAGCACTAAAAAGCCTTCTTTTTGAGTCACCTTCCGTGTTCCTGTGTTCTTGTATGTTTTGGATTATTCTTTACTTGGGTTTTTCTTAGTTTGATTTAGTATTTAGAGTAGTGTTTTGTTTTTGAAATAAAACTTCACCTGGCATGCTGAATCCTGCCTGCACCTGAGTCCTCGTTCAACAACTCTCCCTGACACCCTCTGTTTTCCACAACAACACACTGAAAAAAGTGAACTCAGTGAGTTGTTGGATCAAATGTCCAATTTAATTATGTGTGTGCTCCTTGTTAATGCAACACAAACCAACTAAGTAAATTCAACACAACACTGTTGATTAAATCGCACAATCACCAATGTGATACCTATACCAGTTGTTGGCTGTGTGACATGCACAGTTCCCCTGATGACGTACACTCAAAAAGTGAACTCAGTGAGTTGTTGGATCAAATACACGTAATTATGTCCAATTTCATTTTTGTGTTTTGTGTCTGGGTAGGTCTTTCCTGCCACCTAGTTCCCTCTATGACTATGCTCATGCTGAACCTCTAAGTCTTGCAGTCTGACAGGTATTAACAAACAGATGTTGGTAAATTTCATTAAGACATATGATGCACATTCTGAAATACTGTAAAGTCATGGTCTTCAAGTCTTATTCATCAGGGTGTTTTTATAGTCATGAGATTGATTTAATGCAACTGGGCTCAAAGTTTTTCTGTAGACATTTCGTCTTCTTTATTTCCGGCAGACTAGATGCCATATGGCATGTTGCTGCCTCCCACAGGTCAGGTTTGGTAATGGCTCGATGTATGTACGTTCATTTCAGAGGGAGAGAACTCCTGTTGCTGTGATAAAATTCAAAACTGCTTTCACAATGTGTGGCTGGTTTTCAGATGGGTTTAACATGCCTCGCAGTGATGATCTGATAATTCCAGTGTCCAGTAGAGCATAAATAATTGCTCTCTCTGATCTTTATATAACCAACAGTCCATCAACACATGCTCAACTGTTTGGAATGTATTGCAGACTCTGCAAAGACCGTCTTCATGCTTCCCAATCTTTTGAAGATCCCATGCCAAACCACAATGACCTAATCTGAGTCTGGTCATAATTACAGCCTGTCTTCTTCCTTGACCAAGATAACATGGTTTTGTATTTACTTTGTTTTGAATAGAAATGTGGAATGTGGAATATTCTTTTATGACAGACCCCCACTCACTCACACCCATACACACTGATAAATTAGGCTTCATTCTTAAGGCCATTTTGGCGCCCAGAGAAACCCCACTGACACTCAGCCTTCTCAGTTCTATACAGCATTATTAGTAATTCAATAATAAGATCTGGCCGGGCTCCCAGACTACCCTTCTCCAACACTTCTAGCACAATCAGAACATATAACCTCCTCCACCCATTTTAACGCCCAGCAGCAGTCAGCTCTGTTGTATAGACTGAAACCCCCTCAGACATTCGGATGAGCTTTAAAATATCATACTGTGGTATGTAAAAAGCAAAGCCAGCTGCACCACTCTTTGGGTCCTTAGCTCCATCAGTGTAAATCTGAAGGAACCCATTCCAACCAGTTTCAAGTCTGTGTCTCACCATGCTATTATATCCAGAGTTTTGATCAGTTTTAATGTTAAAATCAACTTCTGGAGCGGGCAGAAGCCATGCTGGTAAAACTGGCCAGAGGATCCGAGGAGCCACCCCCTCTCCATTTCTTGACCTTTTTATTCGTCCCACTCCCCACTCCCAGGTATCATGCATCACTGATTTGTTGGATGTTTTCCTTCATAACCTTTCAGTTTAACTATATATTGCATTGCAAGTCTGTCCCTTCTCAAGAATAAAGGTGTTTCAGCCATCTCAACAAGTAAGGCTGGGATTGGAGTAGCACGGAGGGCCCCACAGCACACTCTGAGGGCTTTTGCCTGGACGACATCAAGTTTTTTCAGTGCTGACTCAGCTATCTGTGGACACTGCACATACACATATATACACACTCTAACAGCCCTCCTCACTGATGGTGCAAATCAATAAATCTCATAACTATTAGTGTTGGTAAGTTGGTAACTCTTTTTACTCTCTAACACTAAATTGAATGAATCTCTTTGTGAGTCATTTCGTTACTTTTTACAGCAGGTGGTGCTGTTTCCTTCTTGTTGGCATTGTAGAAAAATGCAGCGGTTCTCAGACACTAAATACTGAAGACAACATGGTTTGTTTCAGCTGACAAAAGTATAATGCACAACTACCACCAGCAATTCAAAGCATGTGAAAATACACACCACAATAAAGTGACTTCTGTCCTGCATCCTCCCTGCCATTGTTATTTTTAACAGTGCAACAGTGACAGGTAGCTGTCACATGACAAATGAACGAGAGACTGTACTGCTCCCCACACAGCCTGAGCTGTGAACAAGAATGATGACAAATCTGTGCAGCCTGTCACATGACAAATGAATGATGAACGAGAACAAATAACGAGGAACAAATCTGTGAATCACTCACTGATATGACTCGCTGCTCCAGAGTCATGTAAAAGATTGGTGACGATATTGAACGAAACGTTTGTGGATGGATGGATGGATGGATGGATGGATGGATGGATGGACATTTATTTGGAATTTACTTAGTTGGTTTGTGTTGCTTTAACAAGTATACATTTTAAGTTACACTTATTAAATTGGTTTAGGTTTTAAAACCAAACACAAAATCCTAATTAAAGTGCACAAAATTACATTTATTTGATCCAACAACTCACTGAGTGCAGTTTTCACATGGTGCACATATCATCGTTTTCAAAAAACGTTCCGCTTACATTAACCTGCATAAATACGCTCCCAAGAGCCATCATAACTATGCCAAGCCTGTGGGTGGCAGTCTGGCTCTTTGTGTCAGAAGTTGTTCTAAAGTTGCTGAACCTGGAGACCTAACATGTCTCTGCTCCTCTACACAGTAAGAGGAGCTGTATTTGTAAATGCAAACATAAATGTGCTTACACCAACAGAAATGCAAACGCTACCATGCTTCCATTACTAGACTACAAAAAAGGTCTGCTGCAAACTCACTTTTTCTCTGTTTTTGTCTCCGTTTTTCCTAAATCTCCATTTTTGCCTGAGTTTTTAAAAAGATTCGTTTTCAGAGGCGAAAAACTCTGGTTATGTGTAAATGAAAGGCACAAATGAAGGGAACAGTCTGTTTTTACAGCTACCCGTGTATGACAACAACCTGGAGCTGAATGCCCAGAAGACAGTGGAGACTTTCAGAAAGTACCAGCTCCATCACCCCCCTCACCCTGACAGACACCCCCATCTCCACAGTGGACTCCTTCCACTTCCTGGGTACCACCATCACCCAGGACCTCAAGTGGGAGCTCACCATCAGCTCCCTCATCAAAAAGGCCCAGCAGAGGATGTACTTCCTGCGGCAGCTGAGGAAACTCAAGGTGCCAGCCAGGATGATGGTTCAGTTCTACACGGCCATCATTGAGTCCATCCTCACCTCCTCCATCACAGTGTGGTACGCTGGGGCCACTGCCAGGGACAAGCACAGACTGCAGCGTGTTGTGCGCTCTGCTGAGAAGGTGATCGGCTGCAGCCTGCCATCTATCGAGGACCTGTACGTCTCCAGGACTCTGAGGCGTGCAGGTCGGATCACAGCTGACCCTTCTCACCCTGGACACGGACTCTTTGAGCCACTCCCCTCAGGCAGGAGGTTACGGTCCATTCGGACCAGAACCTCACGCCACAAGAACAGCTTCTTCCCCTCTGCTGTTGGACTGTTCAACTGTAAATAATTACACTGTTCCACTTGTTCATATAAGGGTCCATGTTTGCCAGTACAACCACCACTCATGTTCTGTTCTGTTCATAGTATGTCTGTTATGTCATGTCAATTTATAGCCTTACTTTTAGTTTACATTGTTTACCCATTTACTTGACCTTATCTTATCTTATTTACCTTATTTTTATCTTATTTCATGTTAATTATTATACGTTTTATGTATGCACCAATCACTAAGGCAAATTCCTAGTAATGTGAATCCTCTTCACTTACATGCCAATAAAACACGATTCTAATTCTGATTCTGGAAACGGGGTCTCCCTCAACTTAAAGAAATCCTCAATCTGACATTCCACATTCCAGGAGCCACCACATGTTAACCAGCTATAGTGTTAAAGAGACTCACCTGACTTGAAATAATGTCGAAAATAAAACAAGAGGCCACCAGAAACACCAAGAACAACGACCAGGAGAATGATGAGGACTTTGGCCCAGGTTGGCAAACTTTCTGTGGAGGAACATGAAGAACAGGTCTGTACATGTGTAACAAGTAGGAGAAAGACCAAAGCAAACTCAACAGGTTGGATGGCCATCATGACTTTGACAATTTACACCATTGGTATGCGGACGAACTCCTCCTAGGGATTTGGCCCAATTGACTTGATATTTAGGGGATGTCACCTGAAGGACCTGCTGATCAAAAGTTATCTAGGGCTGTAATCAACCAAAGAAAGTCTTGGTCGACCGAAACCCTCAAGTTTCGACCAAAAATCGACTAATAGGGGGGGCTATTTACATCACGTGCATCTGTGCAATATCACCGCTCTGGATTTCTGAAAAATACCCTCATCTAGTGATATCAGCACAAAACCTACTGTTATGTTATAATATTTACAGACACTATCACTTCTCTCTGTACATGTCCTGCACACAGAGTGACGCTGAACACAGGAGCGCAGCTTGACGTTTGGATGATGGGGAGACTTAACATGCAGCCTGGTCTGGGTGTATCTAAAGCATGCTGCCGCTGTTGCGAGCGGGTACGCCTAAAGTTATAAAACAATTTATTAGACTAAGACATTGAAATACGTCAAATGTTCATATGCTTAAAACGGACGGGGCAGCGTGCTTTATTGATCTGCAAGGGGAAATTCAACCGTTTTTCGGGTATCTATTTTCATGAAACGCTGCCCCACTGCAGATGTCTCTGACATGGTAGAGGACTGACTTAAATGACACGGTCAAAACTAAATAAATATTCAGAAATTAGCACTTGGTACATTCCTCCTGATAAAATTAACGGTACAAAAAGTCGACCAATCAGAATTTTGGTCGAACCAGAACGTGCCGACCAATAAATCGACCAGTGAACTGGGAGATTTCAGCCCTAAAGTTATCAAAAGCTTTTCTCTAAGTTAAAGATTGTGGCCTCTGTGGCTCGCCAAAATCTGTTGACGTTTCATGATTTTGCCATGAAACTTCGAACAGCTCGACTCAACTTTGCCGTGCATCGTCTCAACGTCCTCAGTTTTTTTTTCATGTCATAACCGCCCATCCCTGAGCATGTGTGCATGCTGATGAGTCACCTGCAGAGCGCCACTTACAGGAAACCGGAAGTAACTGCTGCTTGACAATTTTCATGTATGAATCAAATGTTTTTGGATGTTTGATACACAGACGGGTCTCCACTATTCTCATGGGGTCTGGCTCCATCCAGTGGACAAACAGGGTACTGCAGCTGGTATAACTCCATCACAGATGCTCCAAAAATCATCAAATGTTTTACATGTGATACAGACCCAACCACGACCATGTGTGGGCATCTGTGGACAGCGCCACCTACTGTAAACAGGAGGTTACTGCACACTAACAATTTTTACATATATCGACAGATTTGTTGCACTGACTCACTGACAGCTCCTTTCCTGTAGGTGGCGCTGTGCAGGTGACTCATGAGCATGCAGACGTGTCCGGGGACGGACCGTTATCACATGAAAAAACTTTGAGGACATTAGGATGATGCACGGCGAACTTATGGCAGAGAGACAGCACAGGCATCTCCAAACAGAAATAGGTAACTAGAAAAAAATCTCGAAAGAATGTCAGTGTTGGCTTACGGGGGTGTAATCTATATGCATGCTTCTGCTCAGAGCCAACAAACTCTTCACACTGCCTACCATGGAGCCCTGAGGTTCGTCACAGGTCTCAGAGCTCTGACGCATCACTGTGTGCTTTATGACCGTGTTAGCTGGACTTCCCTGTCAGCTCTGTAATGTATAAGTGTAAACTGGGCCAGCAAAGCATAGCTTCCTACAGCCTTTGGGCCTTAATTTAGTATCTGTTCCAAAAGTTTGGGGTTGAGTTGGGAAAGAAGGCTTTTCGTTTCGTGGCCCCCACTGCTCAGAATCTTTTACAAGTATTACTCAGTATTACTCAGTATTAGTTTTCAATAAACATGAAAATTTAAATAATTTAGAATAAAATAAAGTTTCTTTCAAACAGGTTAAAAAGAAGGCTCTAATGTAATTCTGTAAAGTATTATTCAACAGTCATTTAAACAGACTGAAGTGTGCCTCCTAAGGTTTACTCTAAATATAGTATAGAGACTTAATGTTGATGAAGATTCTCAGTCATCCAGGTCATCATACGTAGAGATGATTGAAGCAAGGCGTCTGGACTTGGAGAGTTTTCTTGAAGACGTTTCGCTGCTTGGATGAGCAGCGAAACGTCTTCAAGAAAACTCTACAAGTCCAGACGCCTTGCTTCAATCTTCTCTACGTATAGAGACTTAAGTAACTCTTAAAGTTCAATGTGGTGGCAGCAACAGCAGTGAACCTCAATATAACGAGCTGGTAATGTTCACAGAGGCGGGTGCAGACGTGCTCGTAGCAAGATAATACATTCGTATACACGCGGCCCTTCCACTGCAACACATGCCACACACGCACACACACACACATGCACACAGGCTTAAAAGACACTTCGCTGCTGACGGCAGAAACAGCACTGAACATAAACGTGGAGTTCGCTTTAGGGACCAATTCCTCTGTTTTCGTTTTGTTTTCAGCCGTAGCTTCCTAACAGGGAGGCTGTCATTGGTTGGTCATGTTCACATTAAACACACTGAGAGTTGGCTGAAGGAAAAACTCATGTGTTTGCACCAACATAGAACTGCAATTAATAGAAGCTGCTCTACGGACGATAAAACGACCTGTCTGCTCTGTCAGATCGGCAACACGTTCAAATCCTTCACGATCTTTTATCGTCAAATCGCACACTCCTAGTCCTTATACATATATCTGTATCATTCTGCGATCATTTGTTTCTGAATTCATCTCCTCTCAGGAGTAAGAGAAAAGACATTACTAAGACAAATGAGGTTGAGTGTTAAAATGTTCTAGAAAGTTCATACATTTTAAAAAGTCTCAAAAAGATGTCTTTCGAGCACATCATGGATGTTTGTGTTGATGGTTTAAGTTTTCAAACTCAAAAATGACAAAAAACAGAATCTAAATCACAAGGTGTCAGTAATAGGTCTTTGTCTTTGAGACTTTCAAACAACCAGGTGAAGGTCTCACCATCATACAGCCATCTCCGAAACACCCTGTAAATGTACCAAATTGCTGCAGCTGGAAAAGAACCCTTTTTCCAGCTTTCAGTCAATTTGATGGAATAAAACTTACTGTGCGACAAGGAAAAATGGTGACCGTACACTCGGAGGCGTGGTCAAGTTTAACACTGTGTGAGTCTGTCCTAACACTAACTCTATTGGTGTTATACTAAAGGTCGGGTAGGAGGTTTCATTCTGATGCACAATTAGTGTAACTTCTCTTTACAATCCGATAGCAACCGATTAGTTCGGCAGTTTCGCTTTAAAACGAAGAATATGAATCATCTGAAGCTATAAAACTCTAAAAACATCAGCCAATCCTCCGGGTGGACCCTGTAGGAGTATTGGCTGGTTGTCACTCTCTTCCTGCTCAGCACCAGAGAGGTACGTGCATGATGGCTGAAGGCACAGACTGGTTTGGAGGCGTGGCTTTGGGGTGAACTCGAGAGAAAGAGGCGTGTGTTTACTTTCAAAATCTGGCTGACTCTCTGAGCTTTCAAAATCTCCTACCCTACCTTTAAACTCCTTAAATTGATTGAAAGAGAAAACAGAAGATGTGATTTGTATCTACATCACTGACCACTGACTTCAGACCAATCTCTTACCTCTGACGTGAGTCAGCTGTATTTTCTCTCTCAGGATGTCTCCGGCCATGTGGACAATGCAGGTGTAGGTTCCACTGTCTCTGTTTGTGGGGTATTTCAGGGTCAGACTGAGGTCTCCGGTCTTCAGCAGGTCTTTGTTCATGGTTGTGCGCCCACGGTAAAGACCATCCGGTTTTTTAGTGTGCTCACTATTGTTTGTAAAAAAAAGCACCGTCATGAAGTTCAGATCAGAGCGAGTCCACTCAACTGTGGTGTCTTCAGGCAGACCAGCTTTTGTTTTGTAGGGCAGGACAACAGATTCCACCCCCTCCATCGACTTCACCTGAACCTGGTGGACTAAAAGGACAATGAACATGATATCAACCAGGAGTAGCAGCTTAACTTACGACCTTCAAATTATTCATTTCTTCTCCATCACTTGGAGCTGCAGGCCATGTCAGCCATCAAGCGCTGTGAGATTTTTAGGTTCTTAGTTTCAAAATGTACCACAAGAAATGGATTATTGGTGCATGTGTGCACATAGAAAAGATGTGACTGCAGAAGATTGCAAACGATGTGAAATCAATCATTTCTATTTTGGTGTGTGTGCTGACCTCTGATCTAGAGTGTCCTCAGAGTCAAAACAAATTTCCAACCTTTCCATTTGACCTGACATGACACCAGTGCTAGCTGACCTCTGACCTGTATCTAGTGCAAGGTGTGCTGCTGACCTTTGACCTGCAGGTATACATCTGTCACTTTCTGTTCTCTTCTTCCATCACTGATGCTGCAGGTGTAGACACCACTGTCTGATTGTTGGGGTTCTTTCAAAGTGAGACTTAGGTTTTCAGAGTCTAAAGCGTCCGGCTTCATGGATGTGCGTCCATGGTAACGGGGGTTTTGTCCTGTTATATCACCATTTTCATCTCGCCTGTGCACAAATTTGGGATCAAGATCATTCCGAGTCCACATCACCATTGGGTTGACTTCAGGGGCAAGTTCTTGGCAGGGCAGCAGAACAGACTCTGCCCCCTCATACTCCTCCACCACAGCAGCCAGGGCATGCTGGGAAACTGTGAGGACAGACAAACAAACACAAATCAGATCCCTGATGTGGTTTTGGCCCAGGAGTCACATACTGTAGGTGACTACACATTACCTGCAGGGATCACAGAGATAAGTTTACTGACAGTCAGCCCAAACAACACATTTAAAGAAACAATAAATCACCTTAAAATATCTGTTTTATTACAGAGGAATAGGACTGTTTTCTATTCTGATGGCCACAGATCATTACAGACAGTTCTATCATTCTTCTTCATGTTGGCACATTGGGGACTTGTCCACACACAGCAACAGCTTGAACTGAAAACTGAGTGTGACAGAACACTGCCATGTCTTAATTAGTTTGAGTGCTGCACGGCAACCAAACTCTTGTTCTTCACTCTGTATTTTCTTCTTTCTTTTCATTCTTCCGTACGTTTTTTTGGTGCAGCATATCTTCAGCATGCATTGCCTGATTTCAGCCATTCGACTGTCCAAATCTTCCTCTCACAGAGGACATTCTGGGTCAACTTCAGTTTGTTTTTTCAAATATTAAGTAAATTATGCATCATTTCTAACACGGGAGTCTATGGGAGAGGACTGTAAGTCCCACTTGTTTTCATCCTTTGGCTGGGTGTGCCACTTATACTCAGGTGCGACTTATATATTAAAATATAGAATTAGTCAGCCTGTGTCCTGACGTCTCATCACAGATGTAATGGCAGCTGTTCTGTCCCTCTCCTGACGGTTCTCTTCTACCTCCAGCACACTTTGCATTCCGAGCATAGGTGACGCGCACGTTCATGGAACGTGTGCTTGCAGCTGAGCCTCAGACCTCACCTGGCAACAAGGAATTCTATTTTCTGATTGGTCGTTAGGCTAATTCCAGCAGCTATATGAGCGCACAGTAGAACTTGTTGAAATGCATGTGTCTCACTCTCAATGCCCTGCAGCCGTACCATTTAAGTTAAGAGGAATTCAAGAGGCAAGTTACGCTACAAACCTAGTGATTTAGGCTGGCCCGCTGGTGTGACTAATAGTCCGGTGCGACTTATATATGTTCTTTTTTTCTTCATTACACATTTTTTGGATGGTGTGACCTATAGTTACTTAAGTCACTCAAGGGATTAATAAAGTAAATCTAATCTAATCTAATCTAATCTAATCTAATCTAATCTAATGTGGTAACTAGTTCCACATGCTTTCAGCTACAGAAACTGTATTGGGATTTGTTCAAATATGTTTGGTTTTTAAAATCATAATAAAAATTCATCATTGAAGGGTTAATGAAGTTTTAACAGGCAGCTTATCATGTAGCATGTGTTTACAGAATTACATGTTTATGTTTTAGGAGCATTATAAGAAATGTAAGTAAGTCACCAATGGGTCAAATAGTCAGAGTAAGCTTTTAAGGTGCATCATAACATCACTCTTATGGGAAAGTAATCACTCTCACAGGGGAAGTGTGGTGAACCCAGGTTTATGAACACATGGGATCTGCCCTGAGAGGAGCAACAGGAGTGTGACACACACCTGTGTCTCCAGTGTCATCAGACAGACAGGCAGGTGGACAGCCAGGGCTGTTACCATGGTGACAGGCTGACACACAGAGGCATACAAAGCAGCCATGTTTGTAGTCTTTGTCAGACTTTAAGCATTGTATCTGTCATATTGATCATCCTTCAGCTGGATACTACTTTTCCACATTCAAATCACAGCCTGAGCTTCTTATAGTCTTATGGTTTTATTCATATGGTTTATTCACAGGCTGTTCTTTAAGCTCAGTGACTTCACTCTGTTCTTGTCTTCAGCAGTTTGTCTCTCATATCTTTCTAATATTCAAATATTTTTAGTTTTATTACTGTGAGGCAATCAAACTCTTGTTCTTCCCCCTCTTTTCTTTTAAATAGCACCTTCATCTTTTGAATTCTTAACCGTGTTTCAGTGAATTAAATTCAGATTGCAGATTCTCCAGCAATTCAGAGCAAAGCTTCAGCTGCAGGAATCAAACTTTTTCTTCAGGAAATGCTTTTCTAGTTCCTCTTGTTTTCATGAATGAAGGAATCCAGGTGCAATGAGCAGCTAAAAAAACAATATTCTCACCTGGAACAACCTGTTTACATCATAATAGACGGAGTGCTAGGGGTTATTAAAGCCCAGGAGATGCAGTCATCAGTTTAAATGGATACAAACAAAAGAAATGTCAGACTAACATGATAATCAGAGCAGGTAGGAGATGGCTTACCTTGTACAAGGATCAGAAACACCATAAACATCTTTATGTGTTGATCTGCTTCAGTCCGGGACATCAGCAGCAGGTCCTGACTTGATCCTTCCGCCCACCTCTGCAATCTAACAGGAGTGAAACTATGAGGAAACTGAACGCCTCTCCTTTCCTCAGAAGTGATCTGGCAGGCTGGACTTCATTCCACAGATGTGTCACGCTGTGGGAGGACCAATCAGAGCTCTGCACAAAGTCAAGCTCAGGTTTATGGTCAACAGAACGGGACCCCCTACAGCAACAGTTGGAGAGTTTTCAGAAATTTCAGAGTTCATTTAATCAATTTCAACACTTTCAGAGTTAAATTGTGTCCAGTTGTGGAGTTGTTTGACAGAGTTGATGAAAATCACTGCCAAGGTGCAATTAAGCCCCGCCTCTGCCTCCGCCCCAGAATGGCTGACGTGCATGTGGGTGTCAAGTTTCATGCATGGGTGGTGTTAAGGGTAAAACACTAGGAAATATAATAAAAACATACTATATACTATATTACACTAAAAATACTCACATACTTTTATGTTCTTTTTTTTGGTCAGCATTTATTTCACTGCTCCTCTAGGGAGGGGGGTGACTAGGGAGGAGTTGGGGTCGAACCACCAACCTTCCAGTTACTAGACAACCCTGCTTTACCACTGCACCACTGTTGTCCCCAAGAATAAGCAAAGGGGCAAGCAAAATTGAACTAGGCTTTTTTTGTCTGTACACAGCAAATTCAGAAGAGTTACATTTCTGGTGTCAAATTTAGGAGTTAGGAGTTAATTTAACTCTTAACAGAGTCAAATATTGTATGTTTTACTCTCTGAGCACTGATAGTTGGTGTTGAAATGTCAGAACGTGTGAGTGTCACAATGACATGTATCAGATTAAAGAAAAGTATATTTACAACATACAGTGTAAATTAGATTCAACACTGAGAAAGTTAATGTCTAACACTATACACTAGAGTTGAGAAAAACTAACAGGTCAGTGCTGGAGAGTGTTGGAGTTTAACTCTGAGAATGGTGACTAATACCTAGCAGTATTAGTATAGCAATAGTAGCAGTATAGTACTAGTTCATATACATGTACTATATATATGTTATAGTACTAGTAATATTAGTAGTATATAGTGACTAATAGTGACTAACCCAGTCTGTAAAGCCATTGGGGTTATAAAATATTTAAAATGCTGTAAAGGAAGTTAGATAATTAGACTGAAGACATGGATGGGTTAACAGTGGATAGAACAGGTCTGAGTGCAGAGTCACCCAGCTGTCAGACCGGTTCTGACACTTCCTTCATATTTCACTGATCATGAGACCTGAGGGCTGATTGTAAAGAAAAACACCAGAAGTTACACAACTTGTTGTGAAGCATCAGTTACAGTGTGACTCTGACCTGTGTTGTTGTGTTGAGCAGATGGAAATGCACTGTGCTGCTTCAGACATGACTTTCATCTGTCAGCTTTGCATCACATGCTACATGACTGCAAAACACTTTGTGCACTTCTTATGTCTGTGTCTGTGTTTTTACAGCAGCAGTGACATCATGAGCAGAGCAGCTCCACCTCTGCAATGTGGCCGGAGTGATGTCAGAACCAGACTGACTGAAAGATTGACCATATTTTCTGGATTGTAGGGCGCACCGAGTACAAGTCCACCGGACTATGACTAATAGTGCACCAACCTCTTGAATTCCTCTTAACTTAAATGGTGCGGCTGCAGGGCACTGAGAGTGAGACATTTCAACAAGTCCTCACTGAGAAATGATGAGCTTCACCGCACAGAAACTCCTATGAATATACTGCAAATGAGTAAAAGGCGACTACTGTGCGCTCATATAGCTGTCTGGACTTAGCGACCTATCGACCAATCAGAAAATAGAATTCCTTGTTGCCAGGTGAGGTCTGAGGCTCAGCTGCAAGCACACGTTCCATGAATGCTCGGAGCTCAAAGTGTGGACAAGCTAGAGAACGTCAGGAGAGGGACAGAACAGCTGCCATTACATCTCGGATGAGACCTACTCAGTGGCCGCCGTCATCTATTTTGTGTCGAGTTGCAGCTTGAAATCTTAACAACATTAAAGAAAAATCATTATAGAAAACAAGTATTTACAAAGAACAGGACACTCCTTTGAGGACAACAATGTCCACATCCTAGACAGAGAGGAAAGGTGGTTTGAAAGAGGAGTCAAGGAAGCATCTATGTGAAGCTGGAAGAACCTTCCCTTAACAGAGGTGGAGGCCTCAGACATCATCTTTCTACCACATACAATGCAGTGATTCCATCCATTCCAGGAAGTCTGCACAGACTCACAGCAAGAACAAAGGGCTGTCCACCAGTCCCCCTCCAGTCTCATAGTCGTTAGCCCAGGGGTGGGCAATTCTTTTTTTGCGAGGGCCACATAGACTTCCATTAGAAAAGCAAAGGGCCACATTTCTTTCATAAATAATAATATGAATTGAATTGGAGCTCACTGGCACAGTGTCTACCTTTATAAATATGCTCTTGTTACATTTTCATCACTGTAAGCAGTGTGTGGGGGCATCTCGGTGTCACATCGGTCGGAGAGTTGGTCATTGGGGTTTATAAAGGTTAAATATTCAATTCAATTCAATTCAATTCAGTTTTATTTATATAGCGCATATTACAATCAGACATTGTCTCAAAGCGCTTCACAGGAACCCCCCTAAGAGCACTGTGGCAAGGAAAAACTCCCTTTAAGAGGAAGAAACCTTGAGCAGGACCCGTCAACTTAAGGGGGAACCAGTCCTGCTGCTAGTCAGAGAGGATGAGGGAGAGAGAGAGAGAGAGAGAGAGAGAGGATGAAGGAGAAAGAGAGAGAGAGAGAGGAGCAAACATGATACAAACATGATACAGTACAGAGCAAACATGACAGCAAGATGAAACAGTGATATATTGTAATGATATCTATATATATCGTCGGTCCATAAGTAGGAATAGTAATTTGATAGTAAAGATGAGCAGCAGGGGCTAGTGAAGTCGATGAGCACAGGAGAGACTGCAGGTCAGTATGCAGGTCTTGAGACCTGCAAAGAGAGAGAGCGAGAGCGAGGCACAGAACTACAAGGAAGACAGTTAACACAGATTATGAGACGATATTACCCAGTATGATCCAGACTAAGGAGAGTGGAGGAGAGGTCAGAGGGTGTTCAGAGGATCGTGTTTGTGCCCCCCGACAACGTAGAGCAAGAGAGACTTCACGGGCCGGACTGCAGGTCATCATCCAGGTCTTGAGACCAGTGTGAGCCAGACAAAGGAGAGAAAAGGAGAGGTTAGAGGGTGAGAGGGAAACTGCTCAGTGGATCATGTTTGTGCCCCCCGACAACGTAGGCCTAGAGCAGCATAGCTGTGCTACACACTAGGTCTAAGGCTAACTGTACGCCTTACTAAACAGAAAAGTTTTAAGTCTAGTCTTAAAGGTGGAGGCAGTGTCTGCCTCTCGGACCCAGATTGGTAACTGGTTCCATAATAGCGGTGCCTGATAGCTGAAAGCTCGTCCTCCCATTCTACTTCTATGAATCCTAGGAACTACTAGTAAACCTGCACTCAGAGATCTGAGTGTCCTATTAGGAACATATGGTACAATCAGGTCCTGCAGATACAATGGAGCAAGTCCATGAAGAGCCTTGTAGGTTAGAAGAAGGATCTTGAAGTGTATTCTTGAGTCCACTGGGAGCCAGTGAAGAGACGCTAGGACAGGAGAGATATGATCCCTTTGGCTGCTTCCTGTCAGAACTCTAGCTGCTGCGTTCTGGATCAGCTGCAGACTGTTGATGGAGTAATGTGGACATCCTGACAATAAAGAGTTGCAGTAGTCCAGTCTTGAAGTGACAAAAGCATGGATGAGCTTTTCAGCATCACTCTGAGAGAGGATGCTCCTGATCTTAGTAATATTACGCAGGTGAAAGAAAGCGGTCTTGGAGACCTGCTTAATATGAGAGACAAACGACATGTCTTGGTCAAAGATGACTCCAAGGTTCCTCACAGTCGTACTGGAGGCCAGAGTAATTCCATCCAGGGAGAAAGTATTATCTGATAAACTAGTTCTGAGATGTTTCGGTCCAAAAACAATGACCTCAGTCTTGTCCGAGTTTAATAGTAAAAAGTTGGAGGACATCCAGTCCTTTATGTCCTTTAGACACGCCTGTAGTCTGACTAGCGGCTCCGTTTCTTCAGGCTTCATGGATAAATACAGCTGGGTATCATCAGCATAACAATGAAAGTTTATGCCGTGCTTCTGGATGATGTATCCTAGAGGGAGCATGTAGAGGGTAAACAGGATCGGTCCGAGCACAGAACCCTGTGGAACACCGTGGTTAACCCTTGTACCTGTGGAAGACACATCGTTAGTGTGAACAAAATGAAATCTGTCAGATAAATATGATTTAAACCAGCGCAGTGCTGTTCCTGTAATCCTGATCTCGTGTTCCAATCTGTGTAGCAGGATGCGATGGTCTACGGTGTCGAAGGCAGCACTGAGATCCAGTAGAACGAGTACAGAGACGAGACCCCGGTCCGATGCCATGAGGAGGTCATTGGTGACTTTAAGCAGTGCTGTTTCTGTGCTGTGATGGGCTCTGAAACCAGACTGGAAAGCATCAAACAGACTGTTACTACACAGGTGGTCGTTTAGCTGACTTACAACAGCTCTTTCAAGTAGTTTGGAGATAAAGGTGAGGTTGGAGATCGGTCTGTAGTTTCCTAGGACGTCCGGGTCCAGTGAAGGTTTTTTAAGTATCGGAATGATCACAGCAGTTTTAAAAGCCTGTGGTACATATCCTGTTTCCAGAGACAAGTTGATCTGTCCTAATATAGAGTCTCCGATCAGAGGAATAGCATCCTTGAGGAGCTGTGAAGGGATCGGATCCAGAAGACAGGTAGTAGGTTTAGACTTGCTGATGCTGGTGGTCAGCTCAGGGAGGCCGATGGGCGCGAAGCAGTCCAGAGTTAGATCAGGATCCGTTTCCAGAAGTGGCGGTGTATCCTCAGCGGTCACAGAGAGATTGTGGTTGATTTGTCCTCTAATAGTGGTGATTTTATCAGTGAAGAAGCTCATGAAGTCTTCACTACTAAGAGCTGCAGGAATGCGAGGCTCCACAGAGCTGTGGCTCTTTGTCAGCCTGGCCACGGCGTTAAAGAGAAAGCGCGGGTTGTTCTTGTTTTCTTCTATTAGTGATGAATAGTAGGCTGTCCTGGCTTTACGAAGGGCCTTCTTATACGTCAGCAGACTGTCTCTCCAGATCCTCCGGGAGTCATCTGATTTAGAGGACTGCCACATCCTCTCCATCCTACGTGTAATCCGTTTCAGTGATCGGATGTTTGAGTTGTACCACGGAGCTAGCCTCTTCTGGTTTGTAGTTTTCTTCTTCTTCAGTGGAGCAATCCTGTTTAAGACTGAGTGTAGTGTGTCTGCAGTGTTGTTGACAAAGCGGTCCAGCTCTGCAGGAGTAACATTTAAGTTGGTACCCCCATCAGTACTTGGGACTGTGGGGAGTACTGGTAGGATTGCTGTCCTAAACTGCTTTACGGCGTCTTCAGACAGACATCTGCTGTAGTAGACCTTTTCCTCAGGTGCTGGTAGGTCTGAAAGAGAGAAGTCAAAGGTTATTAATGAGTGATCTGAAAGAACAGGATTTTGAGACCACACTAGCAGGTTCTCAGCTTCCAGGCCGTAGGTGAGAACCAGGTCGAGGGTGTGACTGTGACAGTGTGTGGGTTCATTTACTAACTGAGAGAACCCAACTGAATCCAAGAGTGAGTTGAAGGCAATCTTCAGACTGTCGGAGTCGACGTCCATATGAATGTTAAAGTCACCCACTATAATGACTTTATCTGTGCTAAGCACTAAACTTGATAAGAAGTCTGAAAACTCCAGCAGGAACTCTGAATAAGCAGCAGCAGGTGGACGATACACTACGACGAGTAAAACAAATTCTGACTTCTTCCAGCTTCCGTGAGACAGGCTGAGAGTGAGACTCTCAAAAGAAGTATGAGTAGACTTAGGTTTAGGATTCATCTGAAGACTGGAGCGGTAGATTGCTGCCACTCCTCCTCCGCGACCTGTAACTCTAGGAACATGACAGTTAGTATAACAGGACGGAGTTGATTCATTTAAAGCAACATATTCTTCACCCTGTAACCAAGTCTCAGTGAGACAAAGTATATCAGTGTGATGATCAATAATTAGATCATTAACTAAGAGCGACTTAGAGTGTAGGGATCGTATGTTAAACAATCCACACCTGAGTGTTCTGTTACCTTGTTCTATGTGTTTGTGTGTGTTAGTGTGTATTTTTATGAGGTTATTATGATTAATATATCTTAACTTGTGTGCTTGATGAACTGTGGGAGGACGTGTGACCGTCACCACTTCAATAACATTATTAAGCTTAGTGTTTCTATGTGTATTTGTGTTTAATGTGTTTCTAACTGAGGGCGGCAGTCCTCCAGAAGCAGCAGAGAGGTGTGTAGGACAGCGACTCTGCCTCCTGGCCTCGACCCTGGGTTGTCAGGTTATATAATGCATGTGTATATTACACATGCAGGTGTAATATACACCTGCATGCTTATCTATGGCAGTTTTAAAGCTACAAGAAGCATTTTGAATGGATTCAGTTAAATCTTAATTCCCTCAGTTAGTTCTGGGTGATAAGATGAATAAATACATGCTTACTTGAACCCTGCCTGGACCTTCCCCCACCTCAGCTCCATACATTACAGGCCAGTAGAATGAGTTTGCTCAGACAGACCTGTCCTTTCTCATGTTTCCTGGATGACTCACCAAACTGAAATGAAAGTTCTTACTTTAATTTGAGCCTAGTTTAGTTCTAATCTAAGGAATGGATTCCACAAACATCTGAAGCTGAAGGTTTTATTTCACTATATGAACTCAACACTGACCTTATGTGTCCGCCTGTTCTTCTTCTGTAAAATGACATTTTCTGGTGAAATAAAGGTTCAAATAAATAATGTGATTTAATAAATGGCTGCGCGATGTTCCATTATCAAGAACGTTGGCCGTCTTCTCTGTGAACATATCCGCCGGTCCGGGTTTTCCTTCAACAGTCATGGTGCATTGAAAGGAGGAGCGGGCGGATCAGCTGCTCTCGGTGTGTGCGCGTGCATGTGCGCTTATGTGTGTGAACGCGGACGGGAGGAGAGAGAGAGTTGCGCAGAGTTGAATGAATGGAAAGATAGATATATTATAAAATCGCATTGGCGGAAAAACACCACAGAATCAGTGTGTGGCGGAGGGAGTTGATGATGTGAACCGGTCTGTGTGTTTACTGCTCTCTCCTCTGTCCTCTGTGTGTGTCCAGGTCCACTCTGAGTGTTGCTGGTTGTATGTTGAAACACACTCCGCACAGAGCAGCAGATGATGTGAAGATATTTTTACAGAAGAAAACCATTAGAGTTCAAACCTAGAGTTCCCAAAGCTCTGAAAGTTGGACAAGGTCTGAGCTTTTTAAGAGCAGATATCGGCTGCAGCTCCGCGGAAACATCTGAATGCGCCGTGGCGTTTCTTCACGCTTTACCGTACATTTCAGCATAGTCGCGCAGCATTTTTAAAGTGTACACAGCGCGTCTCTCCAAAGAGTAGATGGGATGACGCAGTGCTGCAGCTTAGAAGAAACGAGGGTGGGAAAAACGTTAGCGGTGATGCCGTGCTGACAGCTGACTCTTGCTGCCTTCTTCTTTTCTTTCTTCTTCTGTTTCTTCTTCTATTGTGCGCACGGTCCGCGGGCCGTACTTTGCCCAGGTCTGCGTTAGCCAGTCGTTAGACACACCTGGCCCAGGCAGCCAGAACATCACAGGTAAGTATGGACACATTTAGTGCTATTGTTTGTTTGACCCAGACCCACTGAGGTCCTCCTCCACATATAAAGCATGTTTCCCACCAACAGGTAGAACTGATGAAGCTGCTTGGAGGAGCAGAGAAACGTCTTCAAGAAAACTCTACAAGTCCAGACGCCTCGCTTCAGTGGTCTCTATGAACATGACCTGGATGACATGTAAACATACAGTGTGCTCTTTGTAATCTGTATTCTGGCTCTAAAACAAGTGCCCCTTGTGAGGGTTGAAGTCACAATCTTCAGATGATGAGACTGACTCGCTGCCTACTGCACTAACGAGGCTCAGAAAGAGGTGAAACATGGTCTTTTCTCTTTTTCTTCTTTAAAGCTCACGGCCATACTGCTCTAGAAACGCCCGATCTCGTCTGATCTCGGAAGCTAAGCAGAGTCGGGCCTGGTTAGTACTTGGATGGGAGACCGCCTGGGAATACCAGGTGCTGTAAGCTTGAGCCTCCCTTGGCCAAGGGAGGACTGCGTCTGGTAATGTATTGCGTCACTTCCTGTTTTGACACTGTCCTGTTTGTTCACTTGGTGTGCGCTGTAGGGGTGGGCGATACTGAAGATTTCAGTATCGATCCGATACCAAGTAAATACAGGGCCAGTATCAACGATACCGATTTCATGATCATAAATCATTATTTTTTTGCCTTCTTTTTTGCCTTTAAATAGATTATCGTGATTAGCAGAGTAATAATACACAAGAAACATTTGTTAAGTAAATCAAGCTGCAAACAAAAGTGCAGAACTGTATAAGTTTGATATTTTAACTTCACAATCATGTCAGCAATGCTCCTTGTGACAGCCATGGCTCTTTGTGAATCATGTAGGTGAAACAGCATGACTAAGATACATTTATAAAAGTTTAACACCTATCTGCATGGAGCCTAAATATGAAGAATAAAGATCCTTCAACAGTTATCACCAAAGCCTAATTATATTAATCATACTGAAATACATATCATTATATAAACTTATATAATTACATTATTAGATGTATTTTGGAATTTGAGAAAAACGAGATTTATTTCAGCTGGTGATGTGATGACTGTTCAGCCATTCTGCTAAAATTGCATGTCTTATCACAGCACTCAGAAAGACACCATTAATTCATGCTGCAGATTACTCAATCTAAACCTTCACTTTTTTAAGTCATCTACCTGGATATTCATGAGTGTTTTGCAGTAAAGCCTTTGTCAGTGACCACTGTCTCTGGTTCATGTTCGGGGATCTGCCTCCTCCTCCCTCTGTTTACTCTGCAGCTCGAGCTCTTTGGGCTCTGCTGCTTTATGTTTACATACATGTTGTAAAAAATCTGAGAATTTTAGGAGCATCTGTGCTGGAGTTATAACCTTCTGTAGTACCGTATGTGTCCACTAGGCTGATTCAGACATCATTGGGAATACTGGAGACCTGTCTGTGCATCAAGCATCCCAAAGCATGTGATTCATACATAGAAACGGTCAAAAAAGCACTTACTCCCGGTTTCCTGTAGGTGGCGCTGTCCGCAGATGTCCACACATGGTGAGGGTTGGGTCTGTATCCCCTGTAAAAAATTTGAGAATTTTAGGAGCATCTGTGCTGGAGTTATAACCTTCTGTAGTTCTGTATGTGTCCACTAGGTTGAGTCGGACATCATAGGGAACAGTGGAGACCAGTCTGTGCACCAAGCATCCAAAAAAAATGTGATTCATACATAAAAACTGTCAAAAAAGCACTAACTTCCGGTTTCCTGTAGGTGGCGCTGTGCAGGTGAGTCATGAGCATGCAGACATGTCCGGGGGCAGAGTGTTATGACATAAAAAAAATTTGAGGACGATAGGACCATGTATGGCGAAGTTATAAGCATTTGATGTTTCATGGCGAACGATCGCCACCACCACGGGCAGCCCGATGATGACATAGAGACGTTCAGGGCGGTGCTCTGACCATGTGCAGAACGTTTGAAGCCATTTGGAGCAAGTATATAGGTGTTTGAGCTGTTTACGTGTATTAATGGCGAGCGCAGAGCCATTTTGTGGTCATTTCCGCCATTTTGGTAACGTATTGCGTCAGTGGGTAACGTACTGCGTCACTTCCTGTTTCGACACTGTCCTGTTTGTTCACTTGGTGTGCGCTGTTGGTGCTACGGACTTTCTGCATTAGACATATTGTGTTTGCTTTTATTGTGGTAATACACAAGCACCGTAGTGTTAGAGTTAAGTGCACCAGTCTCTGGTTCCCTTCTCGTTTACCACTGTAGCGAAGCTTACCGTAACTTAGCGGTTAGCATTAGCGCTTAGCATGGCTTCTTCCACTCGCTCTGCATCTCCCTCTCCTGCTCACTGCACGGTGTGTGACATGTTCAGCTGCTCCTCTGCCTCCTTTAGTGAGCATGAGGTGTGCACAAAGTGTAGCTTATTCACAGTCTTGGAGGCGAGGCTAAGCGAGTTAGAGGGTCGGCTCCGCATGTTAGATAATAGACCTGTAGCCACAGCAGCTAGCCAGCAGCAGTTAGCCTGTGCGGACCAGCCTGCCTTAGCTGATGTTAGCCGCACCCCGGCAGCCCCTGAGCAGCCGGGAAGTCAGAGAGGTTGGGTGGCGGTTCGAAGGAAGCGTAGCCCGAAACAAAGGCCCGTGGTTCACCACCAGCCGCTTGATATATCGAACCGTTTTTCCCCACTCGGCGACACACCCGCTGAGAAGCCGACCCTGGTTATTGGCGACTCTGGCGGCGACATAGAGGGTAGCCTGAAGCTGCTGGCGAGAGATAAACATAAATACAGTAGGATTATAATTCACGTCGGTGTTAATGACACCCGGCTTCGCCAGTCAGAGGTCACTAAAGTTAATATTGAGTCGGTGTGTAATTTAGCTAAAACCATGTCGGACTCCGTAGCGTTCTCTGGTCCCCTCCCGAATCTGACCAGTGATGACATGTTTAGCCGCATGTCCTCGCTCCGTCGCTGGCTGTCATGGTGGTGTCCAGAAAACAACGTGGCCTTTATAGATAACTGGGAAACTTTCTGGGGGAAACCTGGCCTTATTAGGAGAGACGGCATCCATCCCACCCAGGGTGGTGCAGCTCTGATTTCTAGCAACATAGCCAAGTTTATTAGACCAACCTGACAACCCAGGGTCGAGGCCAGGAGGCAGAGTTGCTGTCCTACACACCTCTCTGCTGCTTCTGGAGGACTGCCGCCCTCAGTTAGAAACACATTAAACACAAATACACATAGAAACACTAAGCTTAATAATGTTATTGAAGTGGTGACGGTCACACGTCCTCCCACAGTTCATCAAGCACACAAGTTAAGATATATTAATCATAATAACCTCATAAAAATACACACTAACACACACAAACACATAGAACAAGGTAACAGAACACTCAGGTGTGGATTGTTTAACATACGATCCCTACACTCTAAGTCGCTCTTAGTTAATGATCTAATTATTGATCATCACACTGATATACTTTGTCTCACTGAGACTTGGTTACAGGGTGAAGAATATGTTGCTTTAAATGAATCAACTCCGTCTTGTTATATTAACTGTCATGTTCCTAGAGTTACAGGTCGCGGAGGAGGAGTGGCAGCAATCTACCGCTCCAGTCTTCAGATGAATCCTAAACCTAAGTCTACTCATACTTCTTTTGAGAGTCTCACTCTCAGCCTGTCTCACGGAAGCTGGAAGAAGTCAGAATTCTCTGAGCACCCTCTGACCTCTCCTCCACTCTCCTTAGTCTGGATCATACTGGGTAATATCGTCTCATAATCTGTGTTTACTGTCTTCCTTGTAGTTCTGTACCTCGCTCTCTCTCTCTCTCTTTGCAGGTCTCAAGACCTGCATGCTGACCTGCAGTCTGGTCCCTGATCTCTCCTGTGCTCATCGACTTCACTAGCCCCTGCTGCTCATCCTTGCTACCAAATTACTATTCCTACTTATGGACCGACGATATATATAGATATCTATTGCAATATAATCACTGTTTCATCTTGCTGTCATGTTTGCTCTGTACTGTATCATGTTTGTATCATGTTTGCTCCTCTCTCTCTCTCCTCTCTCTCTCTCCTTCATCCTCTCTCTCTCTCTCTCTCTCTCTCTCCCTCATCCTCTCTGACTAGCGGCAGGACTGGTTCCCCCTTAAGTTGACGGGTCCTGCTCAAGGTTTCTTCCTCTTAAAGGGAGTTTTTCCTTGCCACAGTGCTCTTAGGGGGGTTCCTGTGAAGCGCTTTGAGACAATGTCTGATTGTGATATGCGCTATATAAATAAAACTGAATTGAATTGAATTGAATTGAAAGTATGGTACTGATGCAGGGGCTGGACCTCCCCAGTCGTTTGTCTGTGGCAGCTGACCCTCTGCCCCATGCAAATGTGCCCCCAGCATCTGCACCCCCCCACTCTGGCCCAGCTCATCAGTACCACCTGCCTAGCAGCACTGTGGGCACAGCAAAGGTAAAGAGGAAGGTACCTGCTGCTGCAACTCCTGTGGCCGATAGGCCACGTTTCCAGCGCCAGCTCTTCCCTGCTCCATCCCATCCATCCCCTTCCTTTGCCCCTCAGCTGGTGATGCTGGCTCCAGTGAGGTCTCAGGTGCCTGTGATCATTGCTGCCCCCCAGGCACTGGGTGTCAACCCCTTCGCAGCCTGTCCTCCTCCTGCCCCTGTGACTCCTGCTGCTGCTGCACGTACACTGCAGCGTAAAGTACTGCACAACACGTGTAAGAAGTGAGGACAGTACAGAACAGCAGAAACGGGGCACAGCCAGTACAAGGGGACAGTCTACTGCCCGCAAGTAGAGCCTGTCCCAAAAGAGCAGTGGCTGGACAACATAAAACAAAAAAAAATAATATGACCCGGACTCGGACAAATACTCTCAGCACTGTGCCAGACCTATTTTTGTAAATAATTGTAAATAATAATTTATTACTCTGTAAAATGCTTGTAACAACTATAAATAAAGTTTGGTAAAGTGAGTAATGTATTGTTTTCTGTGTGTTTTTGTGTTGAGATTAGAGTCTGTTAAGTGCTGTGTACATGAGAAGTCTTTGCTTAATACTGTTGTGTGGGCGTGTAGAGGGCGATGATGGATCTCACCACACACCTGTCTCCTCTCATTTCCAGACGTGCAGCCAAAAACATGTGCAGTGATGATATGTGACGGTATCATCATGGTCTCAGAGAGAAGAGCTGAGTGTCTGTTCTGATCTGTGGATGCTTGTGTCTCTTCTCCCCTGTAGTTTCCTGCTTGTTGCTCCGTCACACGCCCTCTGCTGGTGAGCCGCGTCATTACACACAACCGCTCATGTAATGAGGCGAATTTATAACTTTTGACTTTATGTGGAGGAGGGATTGATTTTGGAATGAGGAGGCTGCAACCTGCGATGGCACCACTAGATGTCAGCGTTTCACAGCATTGGTGGTTCAGTGATAGAATTCTCGCCTGCCACGCGGGAGGCCCGGGTTCGATTCCCGGCCAATGCAATGACCCTTTTAACTGAGGAACATGTGAGGGGACATATATTCACCTTCACATCTATGCTGTTGTTCAGCATGTTGTTTTTATATGTGTTAACAGACCTATCTGACTTCTGTTAACATCACTGTGACACACACACAGAGGCACTACACTTCACAGACGAGCTTCAGTGGTACAGTGCACATCACATTTGAAACAAGAGCACTTACCATCACTGGTAGTGAAGGTGTCCCAGGAAGAATTACTGTGATGTTTTACCTTCTGAAGATTGTGACTTCAACCCTCACAAGGGGCACTTGTTTTAGAGCCAGAATACAGATTACAAAGAGCACACTGTATGTTTACATGTCATCCAGGTCATGTTCATAGAGACCACTGAAGCAAGGCGTCTGGACTTGTAGAGTTTTCTTGAAGACGTTTCGCTGCTCATCCAAACAGCTTCATCAGTTCTACCTGTTGGTGGGAAACATGGTTTATATGTGGAGGAGGACCTCAGTGGGTGGGTCTGGGTGACACTCACAAACAATAGCACTAAATGTGTCCATACTTACCTGTGATGATCTGGCTGACTGGGCCAGGTGTGTCTAACGACTGGCTAACAACTATGAAACTGCCGGAGGGGGACTGGTTGACAGCCCTTTGTTCTTGCTGTGAGTCTGTGCAAACTTCCTGGGAATGGATTTTTGTTTACTTGAAAGAGTGTTTGTATGTCTGTGGATGGTATATACTGAAGTAACTTCATCAGACATTACATACATAAGTTTTAACACCAACAATGACTACTGCAAAGGCACATGAAACAGCACACAGATGCATGCACACACACCACACACACACACACACCACACACACACACACGTATGCACACACATGGACACATACACACGTGTACAAACACATGCACACACACTTAAAACAGCCTACTGAACACAATCCAAAACACATCCACAAAACACAAGGATTTTATGCATAGGAATATAATGGGTTAATGGCTGATTTTAGTGGTGAACAGTAGAAAATGTCAAATTTAACTATTTTTTTCAAAAATGAAACCCTTACATCAAGAAATGCATGGTTATATGTTGTTATAGTTATGATATTAAAAAATGTAGTATTATAATAGGAGTTAATGGGCCCTAAGTGGAAAATACCATTTTAAACTGCTGCTACACAAAAACTAATAATGCATCAAACTCAATATTTTGGATAATCTTATCCATATCCTATCCATGACAGATATAATTATAATGCCTCAGCCACCTAACTTTTGTTTTGTGGAAAATAACTCATTTTTTGTGTTTTCTTCATAAAAATTCAAACACTAAAATTTGAAACTGAACATTTATGTTTTGATGTTGATTTTTTTCAGTTCAAAATTCTTTTTGAATCAACTTTGAAATTCTTTTGAATAAGGTTCAATCAGGTTTCATTTCAATAATTATTTTCATATTTACCAACAACAACAAGAGTATCCAGTTCGTTTGCTTACCGATTAAACAGACAATCAGAAAAACTGGTAAATGGAATAAAACCTGCATAAAACGCAGAAAGCTGCCGACCAGAGCCTGTTAGCATCACGTTAGCATCACGTTAGCAAACGTAGCCTGGTGAAAGCTGACAGCGTCTTCTCCTACTGGCAAAACATTCAGCTCAACAAGTAACTGAACGCTGAGTAAACTGGCTACGCAGTGATGAAACATACTAATAATAAAAAACTCATACGTGATCACACTACCTGTCTGGAAGTACTGTGGCCACCGCAGCGTAGCATGTAGCCGCTTCTGCTCGGCCAGTCGTCGCCAGGTGAAGTCGTACCGATAACCACTCTTGTCTCACATCTTTCTGCATCAAGACATTTTCTGGTTGTGGCTTTTCCGACTCACTGGTAATTTCTCTGCCATATTGCGCCGTATTCGGTGTTTTCACCAGTTGAGTCTCGCTGTAACTCAGCACTGACGCTCATTACTTCTCTGGTCCGCGGTTTGAGGAGCCGCGGACACTTCAAGCTCTCTCTCCGTGGATGCAGCGGGCCAGCTGGATGTCTTTGGGCGTGATGGTGAGCCTCTTGGCGTGGATGGCGCACAGGTTGGTGTCCTCGAACAGGCCATTCTGCTGTGTGTGATCTGAAAACTGATCAAACTGTGATGTGTCTGATGCTGACAGAAGAATCAGAGGTCAGACAGTCGGATCCTCCTCTGTGACACCTTTAACATCATATCAGAAATCTCTGTCTGCTTCTGGTACATGCAGCTGATCACCAGCAGGGGGCTCACTGCTTTGCTGTCACTCAGTGTAACAATGGAACTGTTAGAATGATGGTGCGGCTCACACAGGTGTGTGTGGTTGAGGTTAATCAGTGCAACAATGTCAGCTTCTCTCTACAGACTGTGAGAGAAACAGTCTGACTGAAGACAGGAGGAGGCAGAAATGTCACTGTGTGGATGTCAGCTGACAGAAAACACCACAGAAGAAGAAGAAGAGGCAGAGGAAGAAGAAGAACAGAGAGGGGAAAGTGTTTGTGGTGACAGTGGATTGGAGTAAAGCTCAGCTGCTACAACAGAACAGTTTCTGAACACATGTGTAGCCACCAAAACTACACCTGGTACAACAAAGGATCACAGTGAGTGGAGGACCAAGGCTGGAACCAGAGGACCAGAGCTGAGCTCTGGAGGCCAGAGAAGTCCTCCTGCAGCCTCTGCTGAGTTTGTTCCTTTTGACCCCCTGTTCTTTGTTCTTGATGAACTTTTTGCAGTGTTTTGCTGATTTATCTATGTAATTATATCATGTGAGGATGTTTTGACATAGCAGATCATCATTTCACTGTGATTCAGATCAAATTCAGATCACAGAAAGGCCTTCCTGTTCTCACTTCAGTGAATGAATTATGGTTTTGTATATTCATTGGTCAACAGTGGTGGAATTGTAACCTTTTAAATGGGATTCTGTTTGGTTACCATAGAAACCACTGAGGAGGCACTGATGGCTGTGGGGCTGTTGGGGTTGCTGCTGCTGAGTGGAGTGGTTCTGGTGGTCATTATGATGGAGATGCTGCAGGGTTCGTTGTGTTGGTGGTTGTGATGGGATGGTGGTCCCTGATAGGGGTGCTGCCGAGTGGGGTCATTGTGGTACAGGTTAGGGGTGTGAAGTGGTCCCTCTCAAACCTGCAGTAGAAAGTCTTGAGGTCGTCAGCAGTGGGGGAGGTCGTCTCCTGTGGTTTGTGATCTCCACACTGATGCATGGTCGTTAGCAGAAAAGCTGTTTTTCAACTCTTCTGAGTATTCCCCTTTTTGCCACCTTGATGTCCTTGGTGAGAGGGTTTCTGGTCTGCCTGTACACTGTCAGAAAAAAGGGTACAACTGAGGTCCATTTTTGTTCCCTAAGGTACAACTGCTGATGATTTACCCTCACAGGTTCCAAGCTGATCCCCATGGTACTTAAATGAACCCTTTGTGTGTCAAAATGGTACATTTAAGATCCAAAATGATCAATGGTCGACATCTGTACCATTTTTTCCACAAACAGGGGTACAATGACCAGGTGAAGCTGTCAGTGACAGTTGGGGGACTGTATGGTTTGTGCACCAGAACTGGGAAATTTAGTTTGTTCACACTCTTATTTTTAATCCCAAATTTCCAATATTAATCCTAATTTCCAAAATGTAGGTGATGCAGTTGGACAAAATTTAGTCACACAAAAATAAAATAAAGAAAATCAGTGGTATCACACATTACTAATATTTAAGCTGAACCCAGCTACAGAACCTATTAAAATTTTACAGTAAAAAGCCCAATTTCAAAAATGCTAAATATTAAAGGGTTGAATCACAATGATGTGACCAATGACCATGTGACCAATAACGGCTCAAACAAGCGCGTTCCTTATGCAGCAGAGGTCTTAATCGCCCTCACCAGTTCGCGCTCAAATTCGAGTTGGAGCTCTCTACAGAGGAGCTCCTTCAAAAGCCTCAGGAACGTGGCAGCTTGGCAGAAGAAGAATTTCCCTCTGGGATTAATACAGTATCTAAAATAAAAAAATAAAATAAAAAAAACTGTTTCCAACAGATGAGTGTTCCACACACTGATTGGGACAATCTCATCAACACCTTTGAAGATCCTGACAAGATCTGCTCCTCATTGCTGACCTTCAGGGCTGAAGACAGATTTAATTTGGGCTTACTATTTCTGTCCTAGAACTTTATATTTGACAGACTTATTTTTCCTGTTAAGAGGAAAAAGTTACTCATCTGAAACATTTGGGTGCAGGAATTGCTTTTATCCAAGAAACACATCTCAGGAGTTTGGATAATGCTCGTCTTAAATGTGGGTGGGTGGGTCAGCTATTTCACTCAAACTTTCAAGGGAAAGCTCGGGGTGTTGCAATATTGATACATAAGGATGTTTCTTTCACGCCTTCTACAACACTAGCCGACTCAAATGGCCGTTATGTTATTGTGACTGGCAAACTCTTTAATCTCAAAGTTATTTTAGCTAATATATATATATATATGCTCCAAATTTTGATGACCCACAGTTTTTCTCCAGCATCATTAAATTGATCCCTTGTTTAAATTCACACCTGCTCATTATGGGGGGAGATTTTAATCTGTGTCTGGACCCAGGGATGGATCGGTCATCGGTTAGGCCTGGTTATCCCATATCAAAATCTGCTAGTTAACTTTATTCCATTGGAGACCAACTCCTTGTTGTTGACTCTTTTCAGTTCCTCTCTAACTACCACACAGCTTTACAAAGCTAACAAAGTTCTATTCAGACTCATCCCAATCCAGAGCAGTTGTTCCACAGTAACACCTGCAGGAGGACGTCATCACCCAGTATGTGACCTGCACTGTGAGCTGTAAGGTCTTATACAGACAGGTGTGTGTCTGTCCTCATCAAGTCCAATCAGTATCATCAAATACAGCTGGACTCAGATGAAGGTTAGAACCATCTGAAGGACGATCAGAAGAAATGGACGCACCTGAGTTCAATATATGAGAGTCACAGCAAAGGCTCTGATACTTAGGACCATGTCATATTTCACTTTGTCTTTTTAATACATCTGCAAACATGTCAACAACTCTGTGTGTTTCTGTCAGTATGGGGAGCTGTGTGGACATTAATGAGGAAAAATGAACTTCAATGATTTTAGCAAATGGCTGCAATATAACAAAGTGAAACATTTAAGGGGGTCTGAATACTTCCTGCACCCACTGTACACATAACAAATGAATGTGACTGAAACAACAGCTCTGTGTGTAATATAAATATACAAACTAATGTGATTTGACCAGAACATTTTAAAAGACAGTGATGATCTGTTCTTATTGTCTAAACAGGAACAGTTGAAGCTCAGCTTGCAGCCCCTGTATCTCAGGCTTCTCAGCTTCTCTTCAGATGTTTGGACGTTTCTGCTGGAACCTCTCATTTAATGACTCACATTTAGAACTTCTGACTTTATGTGGAGGAGGGATTGATTTTGGAATGAGGAGGCTGCAGCCTGCGATTCCACCACTAGATGTCAGCATTGCACAGCATTGGTGGTTCAGTTCAGATTGAGAGAATGCAAAGAGTGTGCAAAGCTGTCATCAAAGCAAAAGCTGGCTGCTTGGAAGAATGTCAAACATCAAACATATTCTGCTTGGTTTAACACTGTTTGTTCACTGCATCATTCCACATGTGTTCCTTCATAGCTCTGATGTCTTCAGGATGAATCTACAATGTAGAAAGTCATAAAAACAAAGACAAACCACTGAGTGACGTTTGACTGGTACTTGTCATCATATGTCCTAACCAGCAGGGGGAGCACTGATCATAAACTCTCTGTCTCACATGTTATTGTCATGTGTTTTTATGGAAGATGATGCTGACTGTTGTTTTCTTGCTTCTCTCTGTAAACAGCTTGTAAACAGCAGCTTCCCTGAGGGGAAACTCAGCTAATAAATGATGCTGTAACCTCTGGGACTTGATCTGCTGGGTGGGAGTCCACCACATTATCCATCCATCCTCACCCATCCAGCTACACCCTCCCTCCTAAAATGCAGGCTGGAGGATGCGGGCATCGATCCCGCTACCTCTCGCTTGCGCTTACTGCATCGCGCTAGTCGAGCCAAAGTAAGCCCAAAGTAAGGCCACATTAGCCAATCACGTTCCTTTCCCTGGGCTTACTTTTGACCAATCACGTTCCTTTCCCTGGGCTTACTTTTGACCAACCAATCGCGTTCCTTCACTGTGGCTTACTTTTGACCCTTCCTCGTGAAAACAGTAAGATGAAGTTTACTTCACCTTATTTAATTTACTATAAATCGGCCATTGTCTGTTCAGATACAGTCTGTATCTTAAGAAAACAAAACAGGCCGACATAGCGATATAGCGATTGGACATTATATAGCACACGTTTTCTTCGACGTACCCGTCAACCTCTAAATACCGACCAAAAAATGTCACTACCATTGATCGCTATCGCTGTCATGGCCACCCGCTAACAGGCTATACGTGCAATTGATTCTCTGTAAACTGGTAGATATTGCTCTATTGTTCGTTTTATGTAATGTACACATAACGTACTAATATGCATGTAATACCTTGTAATGGTGTAAACCGCTTTTTGTAGATGTAAAGTAGCCTACATGTAGGCTAATCCAGGAGGTCATTCACTATCTCTATAAACTATAAACGTAGGATATTGATCAGTTCAGAAATTCCAGTTTTAACATTAATATAGTAAAGTTAAGGATTCAGACATTGGGGTTTTCAAAATACATCAGAATAAATCAAAATAGAATACTTTTTACTCTTACAAATTAAGTTATGTTATGATGTTAAAATGGTTTGTTTTCAGGTGGGTGTTTTATTACAATCCCTCCCCTTTAACAACTTACCTCTACAAATATTTAAATAAAGGTACAATACAATAGCTCAATGAAAATAACATGGTTTTGCTTTGTAGGAGACACAGTAGTACACATTATCATAGTAATGTGAATTACTTTATCAATCCCTGTGGGGAAATGAAGTAGCTTGTTAAATGATCACACTCTAAAAGTACAGGTATCTTTCAGTTGTAATTGTGTTTTCATTTCAGAAAATGTATGCTTATCCGGTTTTTAAGCGGCAGTCGGCTACATCACAGCGTCTCCTCATGGCGCCATCAGAGGAGGCGCTGCGAACGCAAAATGTGGAATCTGGAAGGGCCAAACCTGAAGAGGAAGTGCTGGCGGAGGCCAGAACTTTTGTGAGTGTAAACGGTGGAGACCCCAGTGACCAGTTTTTGGTGCTTGCTCACTGCAAGCTCCAGTTTGGGAAGTACCAGGGCCAGAGATTTAGATGGCTCCTGGAAAACTCTCTGGGGTATGCATTGTATTTGATGGACAGCATATCTAAAGAGACGGTGCAGGCAAACCCCCTGTCACAAAATAAGCAGCTGTTCATCCAGTACACATCTCTTATTAGAGAGATGGCAGAGGAACTGGAGAAGTTTAAAAGAAAGCAGCAATCTCAAGCAGAAGCCCGGGAAACTGGAGACCAGGGATGTTTGATGGTAGAGTTTGGAGACTTCAAGGGCCGGTCCATGAAGGACGTCTATGAAGACCAGAGCAAGGAGGCCCAGGCTCTCATCAAGTACCTGATCAAGGCAGATGCCAGGCCCAAAACCAACATGGCTATTTTCAAGACATACGTCTTGAAAAGAAGGGCTTCTGCTGGAGCATGTCAGCCTGCACCTACACCTGCAGCCTCCAGTGCCTCTGCACCTACCCCTGCAGCCTCCAGTGCCTCTGCAGCCTCCAGTGCCTCTGCACCTACCCCTGCAGCCTCCCACATGTCTGCTCCTTCACCTGCTGCCATCCAAACTGGTGTGTGGAAGACTGGCACTGTGAAAGCACTGTTGGCGCGTGGCAAACATTTGTCTCCTTCACAGCTGGCTAAAAAACTGATGTCACCAGTTAAACCCTGTGAGTGTAACTGTGTAACATGTACTGTATATGTATTCAGTTATCATTATGGCAGACTACACAGACTTATCCACTTGCTGTTTCCAGCCCCAGTACCGCAGTGCACTCTGCCAACAGAACCCCCAGCCAAACATTTGGCACAAAGGCAGCTCTTCCCTACTGGTAAGTAACATCGTACATTGTTTGTCCTTGTGTCTTGTCAACAGTAATAATTTTATTAACCTATTAATAAATGCTAATAACATTTTATATTTGTGCTGCAGGCACTTCTGTTGCCCCTTCTGGAGCGGGTGACTTTGCTGAAGACGATGATGAGGAGCTGGTATCTGCAGTGTCACAATATGAAGCACAGCAGAATACAGGTGTGGCATACGACACAAATGCAAATATTATGAAAATGTTTAGTGAAAACACACTGTGAAGTATTATTTTTGAGGAATAAAAAATCACTGTTTTTTCAAATATTTTTGTTTACAGTACAGGATTATGTCGCATCAAGCTTCAAGCGGGATGCATTCTTTGAGTGCACCTCTTCAAAACCTTAAGGATATCCAAAGGTGTTGGTGTTTTCATTTGTGTTTCCCGTTGAGAAACAATCATT
Source organism: Parambassis ranga (assembly GCF_900634625.1). Taxonomy (NCBI): domain Eukaryota; kingdom Metazoa; phylum Chordata; class Actinopteri; family Ambassidae; genus Parambassis; species Parambassis ranga. The sequence goes on from NW_021144767.1 coordinate 3,838,301, forward strand.
GGATAACATTTTCACTAACATCACTTGCTTTTCTCACTCACTATCTGTCTAATCCCCTGAACAGGACGGAGGAGATTCATTGTTTTAATGATCACAGTAACTGTTTTTCATCACTGCAACTGTGTGCACGCTTCATGTCTGTGGGCATCACTACTTTATACTAAATTCATCACAACTTATTTTCTTTGCTCTATTCCATCTAATCCTTTTCAAATACAGCTCTGGAAAAAATAAGAAACCACAGTGGTCTCTTATTTTTTTATGTCTAACTATTAATTAGAATCATAATCTATTAATGCTTGTCCAAATGTATGCTGTGCAGGCAGATTGTGGACTGCGATCAAATACAACAGTCATCCTTATATTATTTTTTTCTGCATTTCTCCTTCAAAAGCTCCAGCCATTGCTCATTCAGAGGCCCGTGCTGGTCCGCCTCTAGTGGTAAAAATACCAGACCCTCCACATCATCAGCCACCTACTGAGCTCCCTCGTCACTGGAAGGATCAGCTTCCACCTTTCCAGCAGGAGTGGATCCGTAAGACCCTCTTCAAGGCCAACCTACACACTGGCAAGCCAGAGCTAGTGCCCCAGCTGAAGCTTTGGTGGCATCCTCCTCAGCCCCCTCTCATTCACAGTCAGCTGCCCGCCTCACCTGACCTCTTCTTCTGTCGGCCCCTTTTTTTATAGATGCCGCTGAAGATGTGGCAGTTCCCTCTTGTCTGTGTTCGCCCAGACTGTGGTAAACACAGACTAACAGTGGCAGGACTATATCGTACTGTGCGCAAGGTCTTAGACATCGACGGGTGATATGACCTTGCAACAGAGTACTTAGGACAACTGGATATGGGCCAGTAGTCAGTTTCCTGCTTTATTGACATACAGGTAAGTCATAATTAAGATCAAACATTATTAGGTGCTTTGATTTGTGTTATTGTTTAACCAAAAACTGCATTTGTGTTATTACACTGGTCTTTCATTAGATACTCATGTGACAACCGGGTGGTGAGGATGATGAGGGAGAGGACATTGGGCAACAGTGCGACTCAGCTTCACAAGAAGTTGATGGAGCAACATGGTGAGGCATGGACGCAGCGTGTACTGCAGTACCTCACTGCCTGTGAGCCATTTGCAAAGTCCTCCCTTTGCAGCCTCCTGTGTTCCTTGAGCCTCCTCCCTTACCTGCCATACCTAAACCTAAGTGGCTGTTAGCTGTATACGCCAGGGATGTTCTGGGGCGACTGCATGAGGTCAAGGCCAAAATTACATCTGTCTTTGGGTCTGTGCTCAAGATTGACTCCACTAAAAAGGTATCACAGCGTTTTACCTATACAGAATGTTGGCCAGATATAAATATGTTTGCGTGCATAATGAACACTCTGTTTGACCTTTTCCAAATAGGTCACAAAGAAACTCGCTGGGGCTGCTTCAGGGACAGCTGCTTGGTGCACAAATGTGGGAAATGAGCACGGCCAAGTCCTTGTCTCTGTGCTCACAGCTGCCGAGGGACATGGATTGGATGCCATGGCAGCTGGCCTGATGAAGCGCTATCGGGAGGCAGGACAGATGCCCCCAAAAGTGATGTATGTGGACAGAGACTGCTGCAGTCAGCATGGCCAGTCTCGTGTTAAGGCCATGTTTTCAGAGTGGGATGACCTCGAAGTGCGCCTTGACATCTGGCATTTTATGCGCCGATTTGCTGCAGGTGTCACAACAGAGGCTCATCCACTCTATGGAGTCTTCATGGCACGTCTGTCCACGTGCATCTTTGAATGGGATCCAGAGGATGTCGCTGCTCTTCGCCGTGCAAAGGAGGGGGAGCTAGCAGCAAAGAAGACCGGCCACCTCTCAGAAAAGGCACTCAGTGCTCGCATTACCCGGAGGGAGTTGGCACTGCACTGCCGCAGGAGGACCAGAGGGATGGAGGAGACCACCAGCCTGATTGGATCACTGATTGATCACTTTGACAGTGTGGATGGGAAGGACACTCTGGGAGTTCCTCTACTGGACCATGATCGGATCCAGCAAATATGGAAAGAACAGCAGAAACATGTACTGTGTATCCAAGACCCAGAGAACTTCCCACTCTACATTAAGAAGGGGACACTGAAGAAAGGTGGTGTGGAGCTGTGCTGCTACAGGTGTGCCCGTGGCTCTACCTCCCTGGAGTCTTTCCACCTCCACTTGAACCGCTTCATCCCAGGTATCCCATATGGATTACAGTGTCTCTTTAAGTATTATAAGCACTGTAACTGTTTCCATTACTTTAAAGTAATGTCACATTCTACAGTAATATTACAGTCCTTTTCTGATGTCAGAACAGATCTTATCTCACAAGAAACTAATTTAATTACTTTTCCTCATTAATTCTGGTTATAATGATGATTTTTCATGTATTTACATAACTCTATTGCATGTAACCTCATAGTACCTCAAATGTAGCACATATCTTGCGTGTGTGTGACCCTTTTTTTCTATTTTATTTAACCTTTAGGAACCAGTGCCAGTGATGCACATTTTCAGGCCTATCTCCTTGAAGGCTTGATGCGATGGAATGAAGATCGGATGGAAGAGGCTGTAAAAGGAGCCTCTTCCATCCGATCATATGGCAGTGCCCTGCGAGAGGCTGTGGACCAGCTCAGCCGAGTTGTGTTTGGGAAGCCCTGGGATGAGCGCTACCGCCCTCCTGGAGTATACACAGGCAAGAAATACTCATTTAACACTAATATAAATCATTTATTCATCAATCCACATTTTTGTATTTTGAAACATTATCTGTATAACCTTTTATGTTCTGGACAAAATATTAAGAACACTTTCTTTTTTGTTTTTTTCTTGTAGGTGAATTGCTGGGGGTGGAGTATCTGTACAGCCAGACAGGCAAAACATTGACTCCAGTGCTCCAGAACCCTGAAGAGGAGGACAGGTTGGTGGAGCAAATAAATGACGAGGACCTGCAAGATGAGGGATTTCAGGAGGAGATCATGGAGGACATCACAGTATCAGTGCTCTGTGAGGATGACCCCTGCCATGATCTTCAAAAGAGCCCCCCATCTTTGACAACCAGTCCTCAGGCCTCTGCTCCACCCCACCCATCCACGTCCAGTGATGGAGAAGGACAGCATCCTGCCTCTGCCTCCTTAGTGCTGTCACAGCCGTCTGACATCTCTCAGGCTGCACTGGATCCTGGAAGCAGTCCATCCAACGAGCCTCAGGTAAGACA